>NW_028142899.1:3600000-4002500 GCF_977018435.1 Lepisma saccharinum | reverse complement strand
CTAACCTAACCTAACCTAACCTAACCTAACCTAACCTAACCTAACCTAACCTAACCTAACCTAACCTAACCTAACCTAACCTAACCTAACCTAACCTAACCTAACCTAACCTAACCTAACCTAACCTAACCTAACCTAACCTAACCTAACCTAACCTAACCTAACCTAACCTAACCTAACCTAACCTAACCTAACCTAACCTAACCTAACCTAACCTAACCTAACCTAACCTAACCTAACCTAACCTAACCTAACCTAACCTAACCTAACCTAACCTAACCTAACCTAACCTAACCTAACCTAACCTAACCTAACCTAACCTAACCTAACCTAACCTAACCTAACCTAACCTAACCTAACCTAACCTAACCTAACCTAACCTAACCTAACCTAACCTAACCTAACCTAACCTAACCTAACCTAACCTAACCTAACCTAACCTAACCTAACCTAACCTAACCTAACCTAACCTAACCTAACCTAACCTAACCTAACCTAACCTAACCTAACCTAACCTAACCTAACCTAACCTAACCTAACCTAACCTAACCTAACCTAACCTAACCTAACCTAACCTAACCTAACCTAACCTAACCTAACCTAACCTAACCTAACCTAACCTAACCTAACCTAACCTAACCTAACCTAACCTAACCTAACCTAACCTAACCTAACCTAACCTAACCTAACCTAACCTAACCTAACCTAACCTAACCTAACCTAACCTAACCTAACCTAACCTAACCTAACCTAACCTAACCTAACCTAACCTAACCTAACCTAACCTAACCTAACCTAACCTAACCTAACCTAACCTAACCTAACCTAACCTAACCTAACCTAACCTAACCTAACCTAACCTAACCTAACCTAACCTAACCTAACCTAACCTAACCTAACCTAACCTAACCTAACCTAACCTAACCTAACCTAACCTAACCTAACCTAACCTAACCTAACCTAACCTAACCTAACCTAACCTAACCTAACCTAACCTAACCTAACCTAACCTAACCTAACCTAACCTAACCTAACCTAACCTAACCTAACCTAACCTAACCTAACCTAACCTAACCTAACCTAACCTAACCTAACCTAACCTAACCTAACCTAACCTAACCTAACCTAACCTAACCTAACCTAACCTAACCTAACCTAACCTAACCTAACCTAACCTAACCTAACCTAACCTAACCTAACCTAACCTAACCTAACCTAACCTAACCTAACCTAACCTAACCTAACCTAACCTAACCTAACCTAACCTAACCTAACCTAACCTAACCTAACCTAACCTAACCTAACCTAACCTAACCTAACCTAACCTAACCTAACCTAACCTAACCTAACCTAACCTAACCTAACCTAACCTAACCTAACCTAACCTAACCTAACCTAACCTAACCTAACCTAACCTAACCTAACCTAACCTAACCTAACCTAACCTAACCTAACCTAACCTAACCTAACCTAACCTAACCTAACCTAACCTAACCTAACCTAACCTAACCTAACCTAACCTAACCTAACCTAACCTAACCTAACCTAACCTAACCTAACCTAACCTAACCTAACCTAACCTAACCTAACCTAACCTAACCTAACCTAACCTAACCTAACCTAACCTAACCTAACCTAACCTAACCTAACCTAACCTAACCTAACCTAACCTAACCTAACCTAACCTAACCTAACCTAACCTAACCTAACCTAACCTAACCTAACCTAACCTAACCTAACCTAACCTAACCTAACCTAACCTAACCTAACCTAACCTAACCTAACCTAACCTAACCTAACCTAACCTAACCTAACCTAACCTAACCTAACCTAACCTAACCTAACCTAACCTAACCTAACCTAACCTAACCTAACCTAACCTAACCTAACCTAACCTAACCTAACCTAACCTAACCTAACCTAACCTAACCTAACCTAACCTAACCTAACCTAACCTAACCTAACCTAACCTAACCTAACCTAACCTAACCTAACCTAACCTAACCTAACCTAACCTAACCTAACCTAACCTAACCTAACCTAACCTAACCTAACCTAACCTAACCTAACCTAACCTAACCTAACCTAACCTAACCTAACCTAACCTAACCTAACCTAACCTAACCTAACCTAACCTAACCTAACCTAACCTAACCTAACCTAACCTAACCTAACCTAACCTAACCTAACCTAACCTAACCTAACCTAACCTAACCTAACCTAACCTAACCTAACCTAACCTAACCTAACCTAACCTAACCTAACCTAACCTAACCTAACCTAACCTAACCTAACCTAACCTAACCTAACCTAACCTAACCTAACCTAACCTAACCTAACCTAACCTAACCTAACCTAACCTAACCTAACCTAACCTAACCTAACCTAACCTAACCTAACCTAACCTAACCTAACCTAACCTAACCTAACCTAACCTAACCTAACCTAACCTAACCTAACCTAACCTAACCTAACCTAACCTAACCTAACCTAACCTAACCTAACCTAACCTAACCTAACCTAACCTAACCTAACCTAACCTAACCTAACCTAACCTAACCTAACCTAACCTAACCTAACCTAACCTAACCTAACCTAACCTAACCTAACCTAACCTAACCTAACCTAACCTAACCTAACCTAACCTAACCTAACCTAACCTAACCTAACCTAACCTAACCTAACCTAACCTAACCTAACCTAACCTAACCTAACCTAACCTAACCTAACCTAACCTAACCTAACCTAACCTAACCTAACCTAACCTAACCTAACCTAACCTAACCTAACCTAACCTAACCTAACCTAACCTAACCTAACCTAACCTAACCTAACCTAACCTAACCTAACCTAACCTAACCTAACCTAACCTAACCTAACCTAACCTAACCTAACCTAACCTAACCTAACCTAACCTAACCTAACCTAACCTAACCTAACCTAACCTAACCTAACCTAACCTAACCTAACCTAACCTAACCTAACCTAACCTAACCTAACCTAACCTAACCTAACCTAACCTAACCTAACCTAACCTAACCTAACCTAACCTAACCTAACCTAACCTAACCTAACCTAACCTAACCTAACCTAACCTAAGCTAACCTATCCTAACCTATCCTAACCTAACCTAACCTAACCTAACCTAACCTAACCTAACCTAACCTAACCTAACCTAACCGAACCGAACCTAACCTAACCTAACCTAACCTAACCGAACCTAACCTAACCTAACCGAACCGAACCTAACCTAACCGAACCTAACCTAACCTAACCGAACCTAACCTAACCTAACCTAACCTAACCTAACCTAACCGAACCTAACCTAACCTAACCTAACCTAACCTAACCTAACTTAACCTAACCTAACCTAACCTAACCTAACCTAACCTAACCCAACCCAACCCAACCCAACCCAACCTAACCTAACCCAACCTAACCTAACCTAACCTAACCTAACCTAACCTAACCTAACCTAACCTAACCTAACCTAACCTAACCTAACCTAACCTAACCTAACCTAACCTAACCTAACCTAACCTAACCTAACCTAACCTAACCTAACCTAACCTAACCTAACCTAACCTAACCTAACCTAACCTAACCTAACCTAACCTAACCTAACCTAACCTAACCTAACTTTACTTAACCTAACCTAACCTAACCTAATAACAATAAAATAAAAACAATCTATTTGTGCCGATTGTAGTCGTTCTCGAGGAGATTTGAAATATAGATTTTGATTGTTGAAACATTATAAAACAATCGAATTCCACACATTTTACCATTTAATTATATAAAATTTCAAACTCGTATATCTCCGTTACTATTGAAGATACAGAAGTGATTTTGCACTCAAGGGAATCAGGTCGACGCTCTCTATTGGCTCATGGGGAAAAATGTAATCCATGTGTAATATTCATGCTTAGTTACCATGGAAACTCTCATAACAATAAATTAAACAATCTTTTTAGGCGCTATTGTAGTCGTCGAGGAGATTCCAAATATAGATTTTGATTTTTGAAACATTATAAAACAATCGAATTATACACATTTTACGATAGAATTATATAAAATTTCAAACTCGCATATCTCCGTTACTGTTGAAGATACAGAAGTGATTTTACACTCAATGGAATTAGGTCGACCTAACCTAACCTAAACTGACCTGACCTAACCTAACCTAACCTAACTTTACTTAACCTAACCTAACCTAACCTAATAACAATAAAATAAAAACAATCTATTTGTGCCGATTGTAGTCGTTCTCGAGGAGATTTGAAATATAGATTTTGATTGTTGAAACATTAAAAAACAATCGAATTCCAAACATTTTACCATTTAATTATATAAAATTTCAAACTCGTATATCTCCGTTACTATTGAAGATACAGAAGTGATTTTGCACTCAAGGGAATCAGGTCGACGCTCTCTATTGGCTCATGGGGAAAAATGAAATCCATGTGTAATATTCATGCTTAGTTACCATGGAAACTCTCATAACAATAAATTAAACAATCTTTTTAGGCGCTATTGTAGTCGTCGAGGAGATTCCAAATATAGATTTTGATTTTTGAAACATTATAAAACAATCGAATTCCACACATTTTACCATTTAATTATATAAAATTTCAAACTCGTATATCTCCGTTACTATTGAAGATACAGAAGTGATTTTGCACTCAAGGGAATCAGGTCGACGCTCTCTATTGGCTCATGGGGAAAAATGTAATTCATGTGTAATATTCATGCTTAGTTACCATGGAAACTCTCATAACAATAAATTAAACAGTCTATTTAGACGCTATTGTAGTCGTTGTCGAGGAGATTTCAAATATAGATTTTGATTGTTGAAACATTATAAAACAATCGAATTATACACTTTTTACGATAGAATTATATAAAATTTCAAACTCGCATATCTCCGTTACTGTTGAAGATACAGAAGTGATTTTGCACTCAATGGATTTAATTCGACCTAACCTAACCTAAACTGACCTGACCTAACCTAACCTAACCTAACTTTACTTAACCTAATCTAACCTAACCTAATAACAATAAAATAAAAACAATTTATTTGTGCCGATTGTAGTCGTTCTCGAGGAGATTTGAAATATAGATTTTGATGGTTGAAACATTATAAAACAATCGAATTCCACACATTTTACCATTTAATTATATAAAATTTCAAACTCGCATATATCCGTTACTATTGAAGATACAGAAGTGATTTTGTACTCAATGGAATCAGGTCGACGCTCTCTATTGGCTCATGGGGAAAAATGTAATCCATGTGTAATATTCATGCTTAGTTACCATGGAAACTCTCATAACAATAAATTAAACAATCTATTTAGACGCTATTGTAGTCGTTGTCGAGGAGATTTCAAATATAGATTTTGATTGTTGAAACATTATAAAACAATCGAATTATACACATTTTACGATAGAATTATATAAAATTTCAAACTCGCATATCTCCGTTACTGTTGAAGATACAGAAGTGATTTTACACTCAATGGAATTAGGTCGACCTAACCTAACCTAAACTGACCTGACCTAACCTAACCTAACCTAACTTTACTTAACCTAACCTAACCTAACCTAATAACAATAAAATAAAAACAATCTATTTGTGCCGATTGTAGTCGTTCTCGAGGAGATTTGAAATATAGATTTTGATTGTTGAAACATTATAAAACAATCGAATTCCACACATTTTACCATTTAATTATATAAAATTTCAAACTCGTATATCTCCGTTACTATTGAAGATACAGAAGTGATTTTGCACTCAAGGGAATCAGGTCGACGCTCTCTATTGGCTCATGGGGAAAAATGTAATCCATGTGTAATATTCATGCTTAGTTACCATGGAAACTCTCATAACAATAAATTAAACAATCTTTTTAGGCGCTATTGTAGTCGTCGAGGAGATTCCAAATATAGATTTTGATTTTTGAAACATTATAAAACAATCGAATTATACACATTTTACGATAGAATTATATAAAATTTCAAACTCGCATATCTCCGTTACTGTTGAAGATACAGAAGTGATTTTACACTCAATGGAATTAGGTCGACCTAACCTAACCTAAACTGACCTGACCTAACCTAACCTAACCTAACTTTACTTAACCTAACCTAACCTAACCTAATAACAATAAAATAAAAACAATCTATTTGTGCCGATTGTAGTCGTTCTCGAGGAGATTTGAAATATAGATTTTGATTGTTGAAACATTAAAAAACAATCGAATTCCAAACATTTTACCATTTAATTATATAAAATTTCAAACTCGTATATCTCCGTTACTATTGAAGATACAGAAGTGATTTTGCACTCAAGGGAATCAGGTCGACGCTCTCTATTGGCTCATGGGGAAAAATGAAATCCATGTGTAATATTCATGCTTAGTTACCATGGAAACTCTCATAACAATAAATTAAACAATCTTTTTAGGCGCTATTGTAGTCGTCGAGGAGATTCCAAATATAGATTTTGATTTTTGAAACATTATAAAACAATCGAATTATACACATTTTACGATAGAATTATACAAAATTTCAAACTCGCATATCTCCGTTACTGTTGAATATACAGAAGTGATTTTACACTCAATGGAATTAGGACGACCTAACCTAACCTAAACTGACCTGACCTAACCTAACCTAACCTAACTTTACTTAACCTAACCTAACGTAACCTAATAACAATAAAATAAAAACAATCTATTTGTGCCGATTGTAGTCGTTCTCGAGGAGATTTGAAATATAGATTTTGATTGTTGAAACATTATAAAACAATCGAATTCCAAACATTTTACCATTTAATTATATAAAATTTCAAACTCGTATATCTCCGTTACTATTGAAGATACAGAAGTGATTTTGCACTCAAGGGAATCAGGTCGACGCTCTCTATTGGCTCATGGGGAAAAATGAAATCCATGTGTAATATTCATGCTTAGTTACCATGGAAACTCTCATAACAATAAATTAAACAATCTTTTTAGGCGCTATTGTAGTCGTCGAGGAGATTCCAAATATAGATTTTGATTTTTGAAACATTATAAAACAATCGTATTATACACTTTTTACGATAGAATTATATAAAATTTCAAACTCGCATATCTCCGTTACTGTTGAAGATACAGAAGTGATCTTGCACTCAATGGATTTAATTCGACCTAACCTAACCTAAACTGACCTGACCTAACCTAACCTAACCTAACTTTACTTAACCTAATCTAACCTAACCTAATAACAATAAAATAAAAACAATTAATTTGTGCCGATTGTAGTCGTTCTCGAGGAGATTTGAAATATAGATTTTGATGGTTGAAACATTATAAAACAATCGAATTCCACACATTTTACCATTTAATTATATAAAATTTCAAACTCGCATATCTCCGTTACTATTGAAGATACAGAAGTGATTTTGTACTCAATGGAATCAGGTCGACGCTCTCTATTGGCTCATGGGGAAAAATGTAATCCATGTGTAATATTCATGCTTAGTTACCATGGAAACTCTCATAACAATAAATTAAACAATCTATTTAGACGCTATTGTAGTCGTTGTCGAGGAGATTTCAAATATACATTTTGATTGTTGAAACATTATAAAACAATCGAATTATACACATTTTACGATAGAATTATATAAAATTTCAAACTCGCATATCTCCGTTACTGTTGAAGATACAGAAGTGATTTTACACTCAATGGAATTAGGTCGACCTAACCTAACCTAAACTGACCTGACCTAACCTAACCTAACCTAACTTTACTTAACCTAACCTAACCTAACCTAATAACAATAAAATAAAAACAATCTATTTGTGCCGATTGTAGTCGTTCTCGAGGAGATTTGAAATATAGATTTTGATTGTTGAAACATTATAAAACAATCGAATTCCACACATTTTACCATTTAATTATATAAAATTTCAAACTCGTATATCTCCGTTACTATTGAAGATACAGAAGTGATTTTGCACTCAAGGGAATCAGGTCGACGCTCACTATTGGCTCATGGGGAAAAATGAAATCCATGTGTAATATTCATGCTTAGTTACCATGGAAACTCTCATAACAATAAATTAAACAATCTTTTTAGGCGCTATTGTAGTCGTCGAGGAGATTCCAAATATAGATTTTGATTTTTGAAACATTATAAAACAATCGAATTATACACTTTTTACGATAGAATTATATAAAATTTCAAACTCGCATATCTCCGTTACTGTTGAAGATACAGAAGTGATTTTGCACTCAATGGATTTAATTCGACCTAACCTAACCTAAACTGACCTGACCTAACCTAAGCTAACCTAACTTTACTTAACCTAATCTAACCTAACCTAATAACAATAAAATAAAAACAATTTATTTGTGCCGATTGTAGTCGTTCTCGAGGAGATTTGAAATATAGATTTTGATGGTTGAAACATTATAAAACAATCGAATTATACACTTTTTACGATAGAATTATATAAAATTTCAAACTCGCATATCTCCGTTACTGTTGAAGATACAGAAGTGATTTTGCACTCAATGGATTTAATTCGACCTAACCTAACCTAAACTGACCTGACCTAACCTAACCTAACCTAACTTTACTTAACCTAACCTAACCTAACCTAATAACAATAAAATAAAAACAATCTATTTGTGCCGATTGTAGTCGCTCTCGAGGAGATTTGAAATATAGATTTTGATTGTTGAAACATTATAAAACAATCGAATTCCACACATTTTACCATTTAATTATATAAAATTTCAAACTCGTATATCTCCGTTACTATTGAAGATACAGAAGTGATTTTGCACTCAAGGGAATCAGGTCGACGCTCTCTATTGGCTCATGGGGAAAAATGTAATCCATGTGTAATATTCATGCTTAGTTACCATGGAAACTCTCATAACAATAAATTAAACAATCTTTTTAGGAGCTATTGTAGTCGTCGAGGAGATTCCAAATATAGATTTTGATTTTTGAAACATTATAAAACAATCGAATTATACACTTTTTACGATAGAATTATATAAAATTTCAAACTCGCATATCTCCGTTACTGTTAAAGATAAAGAAGTGATTTTGCACTCAATGGATTCAATTCGACCTAACCTAACCTAAACTGACCTGACCTAACCTAACCTAACCTAACTTTACTTAACCTAATCTAACCTAACCTAATAACAATAAAATAAAAACAATTTATTTGTGCCGATTGTAGTCGTTCTCGAGGAGATTTGAAATATAGATTTTGATGGTTGAAACATTATAAAACAATCGAATTCCACACATTTTACAATATAATTATATAAAATTTCAAACACGTATATCTCCGTTACTATTGAAGATACAGAAGTGATTTTGCACTCAATGGAATCAGGTCGACGCTCTCTATTGGCTCATGGGGAAAAATGTAATCCATGTGTAATATTCATGCTTAGTTACCATGGAAACTCTCATAACAATAAATTAAACAATCTATTTAGACGCTATTGTAGTCGTTGTCGAGGAGATTTCAAATATAGATTTTGATTGTTGAAACATTATAAAACAATCGAATTATACACATTTTACGATAGAATTATATAAAATTTCAAACTCGCATATCTCCGTTACTGTTGAAGATACAGAAGTGATTTTACACTCAATGGAATTAGGTCGACCTAACCTAACCTAAACTGACCTGACCTAACCTAACCTAACCTAACTTTACTTAACCTAACCTAACCTAACCTAATAACAATAAAATAAAAACAATCTATTTGTGCCGATTGTAGTCGTTCTCGAGGAGATTTGAAATATAGATTTTGATTGTTGAAACATTATAAAACAATCGAATTCCACACATTTTACCATTTAATTATATAAAATTTCAAACTCGTATATCTCCGTTACTATTGAAGATACAGAAGTGATTTTGCACTCAAGGGAATCAGGTCGACGCTCTCTATTGGCTCATGGGGAGAAATGTAATCCATGTGTAATATTCATGCTTAGTTACCATGGAAACTCTCATAACAATAAATTAAACAATCTTTTTAGGCGCTATTGTAGTCGTCGAGGAGATTCCAAATATAGATTTTGATTTTTGAAACATTATAAAACAATCGAATTATACACATTTTACGATAGAATTATATAAAATTTCAAACTCGCATATCTCCGTTACTGTTGAAGATACAGAAGTGATTTTACACTCAATGGAATTAGGTCGACCTAACCTAACCTAAACTGACCTGACCTAACCTAACCTAACCTAACTTTACTTAACCTAACCTAACCTAACCTAATAACAATAAAATAAAAACAATCTATTTGTGCCGATTGTAGTCGTTCTCGAGGAGATTTGAAATATAGATTTTGATTGTTGAAACATTATAAAACAATCGAATTCCAAACATTTTACCATTTAATTATATAAAATGTCAAACTCGTATGTCTCCGTTACTATTGAAGATACAGAAGTGATTTTGCACTCAAGGGAATCAGGTCGACGCTCTCTATTGGCTCATGGGGAAAAATGAAATCCATGTGTAATATTCATGCTTAGTTACCATGGAAACTCTCATAACAATAAATTAAACAATCTTTTTAGGCGCTATTGTAGTCGTCGAGGAGATTCCAAATATAGATTTTGATTTTTGAAACATTATAAAACAATCGAATTCCACACATTTTACCATTTAATTATATAAAATTTCAAACTCGTATATCTCCGTTACTATTGAAGATACAGAAGTGATTTTGCACTCAAGGGAATCAGGTCGACGCTCTCTATTGGCTCATGGGGAAAAATGTAATTCATGTGTAATATTCAGGCTTAGTTACCATGGAAACTCTCATAACAATAAATTAAACAGTCTATTTAGACGCTATTGTAGTCGTTGTCGAGGAGATTTCAAATATAGATTTTGATTGTTGAAACATTATAAAACAATCGAATTATACACTTTTTACGATAGAATTATATAAAATTTCAAACTCGCATATCTCCGTTACTGTTGAAGATACAGAAGTGATTTTGCACTCAATGGATTTAATTCGACCTAACCTAACCTAAACTGACCTGACCTAACCTAACCTAACCTAACTTTACTTAACCTAATCTAACCTAACCTAATAACAATAAAATAAAAACAATTTATTTGTGCCGATTGTAGTCGTTCTCGAGGAGATTTGAAATATAGATTTTGATGGTTGAAACATTATAAAACAATCGAATTCCACACATTTTACCATTTAATTATATAAAATTTCAAACTCGCATATATCCGTTACTATTGAAGATACAGAAGTGATTTTGTACTCAATGGAATCAGGTCGACGCTCTCTATTGGCTCATGGGGAAAAATGTAATCCATGTGTAATATTCATGCTTAGTTACCATGGAAACTCTCATAACAATAAATTAAACAATCTATTTAGACGCTATTGTAGTCGTTGTCGAGGAGATTTCAAATATAGATTTTGATTGTTGAAACATTATAAAACAATCGAATTATACACATTTTACGATAGAATTATATAAAATTTCAAACTCGCATATCTCCGTTACTGTTGAAGATACAGAAGTGATTTTACACTCAATGGAATTAGGTCGACCTAACCTAACCTAAACTGACCTGACCTAACCTAACCTAACCTAACTTTACTTAACCTAACCTAACCTAACCTAATAACAATAAAATAAAAACAATCTATTTGTGCCGATTGTAGTCGTTCTCGAGGAGATTTGAAATATAGATTTTGATTGTTGAAACATTATAAAACAATCGAATTCCACACATTTTACCATTTAATTATATAAAATTTCAAACTCGTATATCTCCGTTACTATTGAAGATACAGAAGTGATTTTGCACTCAAGGGAATCAGGTCGACGCTCACTATTGGCTCATGGGGAAAAATGAAATCCATGTGTAATATTCATGCTTAGTTACCATGGAAACTCTCATAACAATAAATTAAACAATCTTTTTAGGCGCTATTGTAGTCGTCGAGGAGATTCCAAATATAGATTTTGATTTTTGAAACATTATAAAACAATCGAATTATACACTTTTTACGATAGAATTATATAAAATTTCAAACTCGCATATCTCCGTTACTGTTGAAGATACAGAAGTGATTTTGCACTCAATGGATTTAATTCGACCTAACCTAACCTAAACTGACCTGACCTAACCTAAGCTAACCTAACTTTACTTAACCTAATCTAACCTAACCTAATAACAATAAAATAAAAACAATTTATTTGTGCCGATTGTAGTCGTTCTCGAGGAGATTTGAAATATAGATTTTGATGGTTGAAACATTATAAAACAATCGAATTATACACTTTTTACGATAGAATTATATAAAATTTCAAACTCGCATATCTCCGTTACTGTTGAAGATACAGAAGTGATTTTGCACTCAATGGATTTAATTCGACCTAACCTAACCTAAACTGACCTGACCTAACCTAACCTAACCTAACTTTACTTAACCTAACCTAACCTAACCTAATAACAATAAAATAAAAACAATCTATTTGTGCCGATTGTAGTCGTTCTCGAGGAGATTTGAAATATAGATTTTGATTGTTGAAACATTATAAAACAATCGAATTCCACACATTTTACCATTTAATTATATAAAATTTCAAACTCGTATATCTCCGTTACTATTGAAGATACAGAAGTGATTTTGCACTCAAGGGAATCAGGTCGACGCTCTCTATTGGCTCATGGGGAGAAATGTAATCCATGTGTAATATTCATGCTTAGTTACCATGGAAACTCTCATAACAATAAATTAAACAATCTTTTTAGGCGCTATTGTAGTCGTCGAGGAGATTCCAAATATAGATTTTGATTTTTGAAACATTATAAAACAATCGAATTATACACATTTTACGATAGAATTATATAAAATTTCAAACTCGCATATCTCCGTTACTGTTGAAGATACAGAAGTGATTTTACACTCAATGGAATTAGGTCGACCTAACCTAACCTAAACTGACCTGACCTAACCTAACCTAACCTAACTTTACTTAACCTAACCTAACCTAACCTAATAACAATAAAATAAAAACAATCTATTTGTGCCGATTGTAGTCGTTCTCGAGGAGATTTGAAATATAGATTTTGATTGTTGAAACATTATAAAACAATCGAATTCCAAACATTTTACCATTTAATTATATAAAATTTCAAACTCGTATATCTCCGTTACTATTGAAGATACAGAAGTGATTTTGCACTCAAGGGAATCAGGTCGACGCTCTCTATTGGCTCATGGGGAAAAATGAAATCCATGTGTAATATTCATGCTTAGTTACCATGGAAACTCTCATAACAATAAATTAAACAATCTTTTTAGGCGCTATTGTAGTCGTCGAGGAGATTCCAAATATAGATTTTGATTTTTGAAACATTATAAAACAATCGAATTCCACACATTTTACCATTTAATTATATAAAATTTCAAACTCGTATATCTCCGTTACTATTGAAGATACAGAAGTGATTTTGCACTCAAGGGAATCAGGTCGACGCTCTCTATTGGCTCATGGGGAAAAATGTAATTCATGTGTAATATTCATGCTTAGTTACCATGGAAACTCTCATAACAATAAATTAAACAGTCTATTTAGACGCTATTGTAGTCGTTGTCGAGGAGATTTCAAATATAGATTTTGATTGTTGAAACATTATAAAACAATCGAATTATACACTTTTTACGATAGAATTATATAAAATTTCAAACTCGCATATCTCCGTTACTGTTGAAGATACAGAAGTGATTTTGCACTCAATGGATTTAATTCGACCTAACCTAACCTAAACTGACCTGACCTAACCTAACCTAACCTAACTTTACTTAACCTAATCTAACCTAACCTAATAACAATAAAATAAAAACAATTTATTTGTGCCGATTGTAGTCGTTCTCGAGGAGATTTGAAATATAGATTTTGATGGTTGAAACATTATAAAACAATCGAATTCCACACATTTTACCATTTAATTATATAAAATTTCAAACTCGCATATATCCGTTACTATTGAAGATACAGAAGTGATTTTGTACTCAATGGAATCAGGTCGACGCTCTCTATTGGCTCATGGGGAAAAATGTAATCCATGTGTAATATTCATGCTTAGTTACCATGGAAACTCTCATAACAATAAATTAAACAATCTATTTAGACGCTATTGTAGTCGTTGTCGAGGAGATTTCAAATATAGATTTTGATTGTTGAAACATTATAAAACAATCGAATTATACACATTTTACGATAGAATTATATAAAATTTCAAACTCGCATATCTCCGTTACTGTTGAAGATACAGAAGTGATTTTACACTCAATGGAATTAGGTCGACCTAACCTAACCTAAACTGACCTGACCTAACCTAACCTAACCTAACTTTACTTAACCTAACCTAACCTAACCTAATAACAATAAAATAAAAACAATCTATTTGTGCCGATTGTAGTCGTTCTCGAGGAGATTTGAAATATAGATTTTGATTGTTGAAACATTATAAAACAATCGAATTCCACACATTTTACCATTTAATTATATAAAATTTCAAACTCGTATATCTCCGTTACTATTGAAGATACAGAAGTGATTTTGCACTCAAGGGAATCAGGTCGACGCTCACTATTGGCTCATGGGGAAAAATGAAATCCATGTGTAATATTCATGCTTAGTTACCATGGAAACTCTCATAACAATAAATTAAACAATCTTTTTAGGCGCTATTGTAGTCGTCGAGGAGATTCCAAATATAGATTTTGATTTTTGAAACATTATAAAACAATCGAATTATACACTTTTTACGATAGAATTATATAAAATTTCAAACTCGCATATCTCCGTTACTGTTGAAGATACAGAAGTGATTTTGCACTCAATGGATTTAATTCGACCTAACCTAACCTAAACTGACCTGACCTAACCTAAGCTAACCTAACTTTACTTAACCTAATCTAACCTAACCTAATAACAATAAAATAAAAACAATTTATTTGTGCCGATTGTAGTCGTTCTCGAGGAGATTTGAAATATAGATTTTGATGGTTGAAACATTATAAAACAATCGAATTATACACTTTTTACGATAGAATTATATAAAATTTCAAACTCGCATATCTCCGTTACTGTTGAAGATACAGAAGTGATTTTGCACTCAATGGATTTAATTCGACCTAACCTAACCTAAACTGACCTGACCTAACCTAACCTAACCTAACTTTACTTAACCTAACCTAACCTAACCTAATAACAATAAAATAAAAACAATCTATTTGTGCCGATTGTAGTCGCTCTCGAGGAGATTTGAAATATAGATTTTGATTGTTGAAACATTATAAAACAATCGAATTCCACACATTTTACCATTTAATTATATAAAATTTCAAACTCGTATATCTCCGTTACTATTGAAGATACAGAAGTGATTTTGCACTCAAGGGAATCAGGTCGACGCTCTCTATTGGCTCATGGGGAAAAATGTAATCCATGTGTAATATTCATGCTTAGTTACCATGGAAACTCTCATAACAATAAATTAAACAATCTTTTTAGGAGCTATTGTAGTCGTCGAGGAGATTCCAAATATAGATTTTGATTTTTGAAACATTATAAAACAATCGAATTATACACTTTTTACGATAGAATTATATAAAATTTCAAACTCGCATATCTCCGTTACTGTTAAAGATAAAGAAGTGATTTTGCACTCAATGGATTCAATTCGACCTAACCTAACCTAAACTGACCTGACCTAACCTAACCTAACCTAACTTTACTTAACCTAATCTAACCTAACCTAATAACAATAAAATAAAAACAATTTATTTGTGCCGATTGTAGTCGTTCTCGAGGAGATTTGAAATATAGATTTTGATGGTTGAAACATTATAAAACAATCGAATTCCACACATTTTACAATATAATTATATAAAATTTCAAACACGTATATCTCCGTTACTATTGAAGATACAGAAGTGATTTTGCACTCAATGGAATCAGGTCGACGCTCTCTATTGGCTCATGGGGAAAAATGTAATCCATGTGTAATATTCATGCTTAGTTACCATGGAAACTCTCATAACAATAAATTAAACAATCTATTTAGACGCTATTGTAGTCGTTGTCGAGGAGATTTCAAATATAGATTTTGATTGTTGAAACATTATAAAACAATCGAATTATACACATTTTACGATAGAATTATATAAAATTTCAAACTCGCATATCTCCGTTACTGTTGAAGATACAGAAGTGATTTTACACTCAATGGAATTAGGTCGACCTAACCTAACCTAAACTGACCTGACCTAACCTAACCTAACCTAACTTTACTTAACCTAACCTAACCTAACCTAATAACAATAAAATAAAAACAATCTATTTGTGCCGATTGTAGTCGTTCTCGAGGAGATTTGAAATATAGATTTTGATTGTTGAAACATTATAAAACAATCGAATTCCACACATTTTACCATTTAATTATATAAAATTTCAAACTCGTATATCTCCGTTACTATTGAAGATACAGAAGTGATTTTGCACTCAAGGGAATCAGGTCGACGCTCTCTATTGGCTCATGGGGAGAAATGTAATCCATGTGTAATATTCATGCTTAGTTACCATGGAAACTCTCATAACAATAAATTAAACAATCTTTTTAGGCGCTATTGTAGTCGTCGAGGAGATTCCAAATATAGATTTTGATTTTTGAAACATTATAAAACAATCGAATTATACACATTTTACGATAGAATTATATAAAATTTCAAACTCGCATATCTCCGTTACTGTTGAAGATACAGAAGTGATTTTACACTCAATGGAATTAGGTCGACCTAACCTAACCTAAACTGACCTGACCTAACCTAACCTAACCTAACTTTACTTAACCTAACCTAACCTAACCTAATAACAATAAAATAAAAACAATCTATTTGTGCCGATTGTAGTCGTTCTCGAGGAGATTTGAAATATAGATTTTGATTGTTGAAACATTATAAAACAATCGAATTCCAAACATTTTACCATTTAATTATATAAAATTTCAAACTCGTATATCTCCGTTACTATTGAAGATACAGAAGTGATTTTGCACTCAAGGGAATCAGGTCGACGCTCTCTATTGGCTCATGGGGAAAAATGAAATCCATGTGTAATATTCATGCTTAGTTACCATGGAAACTCTCATAACAATAAATTAAACAATCTTTTTAGGCGCTATTGTAGTCGTCGAGGAGATTCCAAATATAGATTTTGATTTTTGAAACATTATAAAACAATCGAATTCCACACATTTTACCATTTAATTATATAAAATTTCAAACTCGTATATCTCCGTTACTATTGAAGATACAGAAGTGATTTTGCACTCAAGGGAATCAGGTCGACGCTCTCTATTGGCTCATGGGGAAAAATGTAATTCATGTGTAATATTCATGCTTAGTTACCATGGAAACTCTCATAACAATAAATTAAACAGTCTATTTAGACGCTATTGTAGTCGTTGTCGAGGAGATTTCAAATATAGATTTTGATTGTTGAAACATTATAAAACAATCGAATTATACACTTTTTACGATAGAATTATATAAAATTTCAAACTCGCATATCTCCGTTACTGTTGAAGATACAGAAGTGATTTTGCACTCAATGGATTTAATTCGACCTAACCTAACCTAAACTGACCTGACCTAACCTAACCTAACCTAACTTTACTTAACCTAATCTAACCTAACCTAATAACAATAAAATAAAAACAATTTATTTGTGCCGATTGTAGTCGTTCTCGAGGAGATTTGAAATATAGATTTTGATGGTTGAAACATTATAAAACAATCGAATTCCACACATTTTACCATTTAATTATATAAAATTTCAAACTCGCATATATCCGTTACTATTGAAGATACAGAAGTGATTTTGTACTCAATGGAATCAGGTCGACGCTCTCTATTGGCTCATGGGGAAAAATGTAATCCATGTGTAATATTCATGCTTAGTTACCATGGAAACTCTCATAACAATAAATTAAACAATCTATTTAGACGCTATTGTAGTCGTTGTCGAGGAGATTTCAAATATAGATTTTGATTGTTGAAACATTATAAAACAATCGAATTATACACATTTTACGATAGAATTATATAAAATTTCAAACTCGCATATCTCCGTTACTGTTGAAGATACAGAAGTGATTTTACACTCAATGGAATTAGGTCGACCTAACCTAACCTAAACTGACCTGACCTAACCTAACCTAACCTAACTTTACTTAACCTAACCTAACCTAACCTAATAACAATAAAATAAAAACAATCTATTTGTGCCGATTGTAGTCGTTCTCGAGGAGATTTGAAATATAGATTTTGATTGTTGAAACATTATAAAACAATCGAATTCCACACATTTTACCATTTAATTATATAAAATTTCAAACTCGTATATCTCCGTTACTATTGAAGATACAGAAGTGATTTTGCACTCAAGGGAATCAGGTCGACGCTCTCTATTGGCTCATGGGGAAAAATGTAATCCATGTGTAATATTCATGCTTAGTTACCATGGAAACTCTCATAACAATAAATTAAACAATCTTTTTAGGCGCTATTGTAGTCGTCGAGGAGATTCCAAATATAGATTTTGATTTTTGAAACATTATAAAACAATCGAATTATACACATTTTACGATAGAATTATACAAAATTTCAAACTCGCATATCTCCGTTACTGTTGAATATACAGAAGTGATTTTACACTCAATGGAATTAGGACGACCTAACCTAACCTAAACTGACCTGACCTAACCTAACCTAACCTAACTTTACTTAACCTAACCTAACGTAACCTAATAACAATAAAATAAAAACAATCTATTTGTGCCGATTGTAGTCGTTCTCGAGGAGATTTGAAATATAGATTTTGATTGTTGAAACATTATAAAACAATCGAATTCCAAACATTTTACCATTTAATTATATAAAATTTCAAACTCGTATATCTCCGTTACTATTGAAGATACAGAAGTGATTTTGCACTCAAGGGAATCAGGTCGACGCTCTCTATTGGCTCATGGGGAAAAATGAAATCCATGTGTAATATTCATGCTTAGTTACCATGGAAACTCTCATAACAATAAATTAAACAATCTTTTTAGGCGCTATTGTAGTCGTCGAGGAGATTCCAAATATAGATTTTGATTTTTGAAACATTATAAAACAATCGTATTATACACTTTTTACGATAGAATTATATAAAATTTCAAACTCGCATATCTCCGTTACTGTTGAAGATACAGAAGTGATTTTACACTCAATGGATTTAATTCGACCTAACCTAACCTAAACTGACCTGACCTAACCTAACCTAACCTAACTTTACTTAACCTAACCTAACCTAACCTAATAACAATAAAATAAAAACAATCTATTTGTGCCGATTGTAGTCGTTCTCGAGGAGATTTGAAATATAGATTTTGATTGTTGAAACATTATAAAACAATCGAATTCCACACATTTTACCATTTAATTATATAAAATTTCAAACTCGTATATCTCCGTTACTATTGAAGATACAGAAGTGATTTTGCACTCAAGGGAATCAGGTCGACGCTCACTATTGGCTCATGGGGAAAAATGAAATCCATGTGTAATATTCATGCTTAGTTACCATGGAAACTCTCATAACAATAAATTAAACAATCTTTTTAGGCGCTATTGTAGTCGTCGAGGAGATTCCAAATATAGATTTTGATATTTGAAACATTATAAAACAATCGAATTATACACTTTTTACGATAGAATTATATAAAATTTCAAACTCGCATATCTCCGTTACTGTTGAAGATACAGAAGTGATTTTGCACTCAATGGATTTAATTCGACCTAACCTAACCTAAACTGACCTGACCTAACCTAAGCTAACCTAACTTTACTTAACCTAATCTAACCTAACCTAATAACAATAAAATAAAAACAATTTATTTGTGCCGATTGTAGTCGTTCTCGAGGAGATTTGAAATATAGATTTTGATGGTTGAAACATTATAAAACAATCGAATTATACACTTTTTACGATAGAATTATATAAAATTTCAAACTCGCATATCTCCGTTACTGTTGAAGATACAGAAGTGATTTTGCACTCAATGGATTTAATTCGACCTAACCTAACCTAAACTGACCTGACCTAACCTAACCTAACCTAACTTTACTTAACCTAACCTAACCTAACCTAATAACAATAAAATAAAAACAATCTATTTGTGCCGATTGTAGTCGCTCTCGAGGAGATTTGAAATATAGATTTTGATTGTTGAAACATTATAAAACAATCGAATTCCACACATTTTACCATTTAATTATATAAAATTTCAAACTCGTATATCTCCGTTACTATTGAAGATACAGAAGTGATTTTGCACTCAAGGGAATCAGGTCGACGCTCTCTATTGGCTCATGGGGAAAAATGTAATCCATGTGTAATATTCATGCTTAGTTACCATGGAAACTCTCATAACAATAAATTAAACAATCTTTTTAGGCGCTATTGTAGTCGTCGAGGAGATTCCAAATATAGATTTTGATTTTTGAAACATTATAAAACAATCGAATTATACACTTTTTACGATAGAATTATATAAAATTTCAAACTCGCATATCTCCGTTACTGTTAAAGATAAAGAAGTGATTTTGCACTCAATGGATTCAATTCGACCTAACCTAACCTAAACTGACCTGACCTAACCTAACCTAACCTAACTTTACTTAACCTAATCTAACCTAACCTAATAACAATAAAATAAAAACAATTTATTTGTGCCGATTGTAGTCGTTCTCGAGGAGATTTGAAATATAGATTTTGATGGTTGAAACATTATAAAACAATCGAATTCCACACATTTTACAATATAATTATATAAAATTTCAAACACGTATATCTCCGTTACTATTGAAGATACAGAAGTGATTTTGCACTCAATGGAATCAGGTCGACGCTCTCTATTGGCTCATGGGGAAAAATGTAATCCATGTGTAATATTCATGCTTAGTTACCATGGAAACTCTCATAACAATAAATTAAACAATCTATTTAGACGCTATTGTAGTCGTTGTCGAGGAGATTTCAAATATAGATTTTGATTGTTGAAACATTATAAAACAATCGAATTATACACATTTTACGATAGAATTATATAAAATTTCAAACTCGCATATCTCCGTTACTGTTGAAGATACAGAAGTGATTTTACACTCAATGGAATTAGGTCGACCTAACCTAACCTAAACTGACCTGACCTAACCTAACCTAACCTAACTTTACTTAACCTAACCTAACCTAACCTAATAACAATAAAATAAAAACAATCTATTTGTGCCGATTGTAGTCGTTCTCGAGGAGATTTGAAATATAGATTTTGATTGTTGAAACATTATAAAACAATCGAATTCCACACATTTTACCATTTAATTATATAAAATTTCAAACTCGTATATCTCCGTTACTATTGAAGATACAGAAGTGATTTTGCACTCAAGGGAATCAGGTCGACGCTCTCTATTGGCTCATGGGGAGAAATGTAATCCATGTGTAATATTCATGCTTAGTTACCATGGAAACTCTCATAACAATAAATTAAACAATCTTTTTAGGCGCTATTGTAGTCGTCGAGGAGATTCCAAATATAGATTTTGATTTTTGAAACATTATAAAACAATCGAATTATACACATTTTACGATAGAATTATATAAAATTTCAAACTCGCATATCTCCGTTACTGTTGAAGATACAGAAGTGATTTTACACTCAATGGAATTAGGTCGACCTAACCTAACCTAAACTGACCTGACCTAACCTAACCTAACCTAACTTTACTTAACCTAACCTAACCTAACCTAACCTAATAACAATAAAATAAAAACAATCTATTTGTGCCGATTGTAGTCGTTCTCGAGGAGATTTGAAATATAGATTTTGATTGTTGAAACATTATAAAACAATCGAATTCCACACATTTTACCATTTAATTATATAAAATTTCAAACTCGTATATCTCCGTTACTATTGAAGATACAGAAGTGATTTTGCACTCAAGGGAATCAGGTCGACGCTCTCTATTGGCTCATGGGGAAAAATGAAATCCATGTGTAATATTCATGCTTAGTTACCATGGAAACTCTCATAACAATAAATTAAACAATCTTTTTAGGCGCTATTGTAGTCGTCGAGGAGATTCCAAATATAGATTTTGATTTTTGAAACATTATAAAACAATCGAATTCCACACATTTTACCATTTAATTATATAAAATTTCAAACTCGCATATCTCCGTTACTGTTGAAGATACAGAAGTGATTTTGCACTCAATGGATTTAATTCGACCTAACCTAACCTAAACTGACCTGACCTAACCTAAGCTAACCTAACTTTACTTAACCTAATCTAACCTAACCTAATAACAATAAAATAAAAACAATTTATTTGTGCCGATTGTAGTCGTTCTCGAGGAGATTTGAAATATAGATTTTGATGGTTGAAACATTATAAAACAATCGAATTCCACACATTTTACCATTTAATTATATATTTAATTTCAAACTCGCATATCTCCGTTACTATTGAAGATACAGAAGTGATTTTGTACTCAATGGAATCAGGTCGACGCTCTCTATTGGCTCATGGGGAAAAATGTAATCCATGTGTAATATTCATGCTTAGTTACCATGGAAACTCTCATAACAATAAATTAAACAATCTTTTTAGACGCTATTGTAGTCGTTGTCGAGGAGATTTCAAATATAGATTTTGATTGTTGAAACATTATAAAACAATCGAATTATACACTTTTTACGATAGAATTATATAAAATTTCAAACTCGCATATCTCCGTTACTGTTGAAGATACAGAAGTGATTTTGCACTCAATGGATTTAATTCGACCTAACCTAACCTAAACTGACCTGACCTAACCTAACCTAACCTAACTTTACTTAACCTAACCTAACCTAACCTAATAACAATAAAATAAAAACAATCTATTTGTGCCGATTGTAGTCGTTCTCGAGGAGATTTGAAATATAGATTTTGATTGTTGAAACATTATAAAACAATCGAATTCCACACATTTTACCATTTAATTATATAAAATTTCAAACTCGTATATCTCCGTTACTATTGAAGATACAGAAGTGATTTTGCACTCAAGGGAATCAGGTCGACGCTCTCTATTGGCTCATGGGGAAAAATGTAATTCATGTGTAATATTCATGCTTAGTTACCATGGAAACTCTCATAACAATAAATTAAACAATCTTTTTAGGCGCTATTGTAGTCGTCGAGGAGATTCCAAATATAGATTTTGATTTTTGAAACATTATAAAACAATCGAATTATACACTTTTTACGATAGAATTATATAAAATTTCAAACTCGCATATCTCCGTTACTGTTAAAGATACAGAAGTGATTTTGCACTCAATGGATTCAATTCGACCTAACCTAACCTAAACTGACCTGACCTAACCTAACCTAACCTAACTTTACTTAACCTAATCTAACCTAACCTAATAACAATAAAATAAAAACAATTTATTTGTGCCGATTGTAGTCGTTCTCGAGGAGATTTGAAATATAGATTTTGATGGTTGAAACATTATAAAACAATCGAATTCCACACATTTTACAATATAATTATATAAAATTTCAAACACGTATATCTCCGTTACTATTGAAGATACAGAAGTGATTTTGCACTCAATGGAATCAGGTCGACGCTCTCTATTGGCTCATGGGGAAAAATGTAATCCATGTGTAATATTCATGCTTAGTTACCATGGAAACTCTCATAACAATAAATTAAACAATCTATTTAGACGCTATTGTAGTCGTTGTCGAGGAGATTTCAAATATAGATTTTGATTGTTGAAACATTATAAAACAATCGAATTATACACATTTTACGATAGAATTATATAAAATTTCAAACTCGCATATCTCCGTTACTGTTGAAGATACAGAAGTGATTTTACACTCAATGGAATTAGGTCGACCTAACCTAACCTAAACTGACCTGACCTAACCTAACCTAACCTAACTTTACTTAACCTAACCTAACCTAACCTAATAACAATAAAATAAAAACAATCTATTTGTGCCGATTGTAGTCGTTCTCGAGGAGATTTGAAATATAGATTTTGATTGTTGAAACATTATAAAACAATCGAATTCCACACATTTTACCATTTAATTATATAAAATTTCAAACTCGTATATCTCCGTTACTATTGAAGATACAGAAGTGATTTTGCACTCAAGGGAATCAGGTCGACGCTCACTATTGGCTCATGGGGAAAAATGAAATCCATGTGTAATATTCATGCTTAGTTACCATGGAAACTCTCATAACAATAAATTAAACAATCTTTTTAGGCGCTATTGTAGTCGTCGAGGAGATTCCAAATATAGATTTTGATTTTTGAAACATTATAAAACAATCGAATTATACACTTTTTACGATAGAATTATATAAAATTTCAAACTCGCATATCTCCGTTACTGTTGAAGATACAGAAGTGATTTTGCACTCAATGGATTTAATTCGACCTAACCTAACCTAAACTGACCTGACCTAACCTAAGCTAACCTAACTTTACTTAACCTAATCTAACCTAACCTAATAACAATAAAATAAAAACAATTTATTTGTGCCGATTGTAGTCGTTCTCGAGGAGATTTGAAATATAGATTTTGATGGTTGAAACATTATAAAACAATCGAATTATACACTTTTTACGATAGAATTATATAAAATTTCAAACTCGCATATCTCCGTTACTGTTGAAGATACAGAAGTGATTTTGCACTCAATGGATTTAATTCGACCTAACCTAACCTAAACTGACCTGACCTAACCTAACCTAACCTAACTTTACTTAACCTAACCTAACCTAACCTAATAACAATAAAATAAAAACAATCTATTTGTGCCGATTGTAGTCGCTCTCGAGGAGATTTGAAATATAGATTTTGATTGTTGAAACATTATAAAACAATCGAATTCCACACATTTTACCATTTAATTATATAAAATTTCAAACTCGTATATCTCCGTTACTATTGAAGATACAGAAGTGATTTTGCACTCAAGGGAATCAGGTCGACGCTCTCTATTGGCTCATGGGGAAAAATGTAATCCATGTGTAATATTCATGCTTAGTTACCATGGAAACTCTCATAACAATAAATTAAACAATCTTTTTAGGCGCTATTGTAGTCGTCGAGGAGATTCTAAATATAGATTTTGATTTTTGAAACATTATAAAACAATCGAATTATACACTTTTTACGATAGAATTATATAAAATTTCAAACTCGCATATCTCCGTTACTGTTAAAGATACAGAAGTGATTTTGCACTCAATGGATTCAATTCGACCTAACCTAACCTAAACTGACCTGACCTAACCTAACCTAACCTAACTTTACTTAACCTAATCTAACCTAACCTAATAACAATAAAATAAAAACAATTTATTTGTGCCGATTGTAGTCGTTCTCGAGGAGATTTGAAATATAGATTTTGATGGTTGAAACATTATAAAACAATCGAATTCCACACATTTTACAATATAATTATATAAAATTTCAAACACGTATATCTCCGTTACTATTGAAGATACAGAAGTGATTTTGCACTCAATGGAATCAGGTCGACGCTCTCTATTGGCTCATGGGGAAAAATGTAATCCATGTGTAATATTCATGCTTAGTTACCATGGAAACTCTCATAACAATAAATTAAACAATCTATTTAGACGCTATTGTAGTCGTTGTCGAGGAGATTTCAAATATAGATTTTGATTGTTAAAACATTATAAAACAATCGAATTATACACATTTTACGATAGAATTATATAAAATTTCAAACTCGCATATCTCCGTTACTGTTGAAGATACAGAAGTGATTTTACACTCAATGGAATTAGGTCGACCTAACCTAACCTAAACTGACCTGACCTAACCTAACCTAACCTAACTTTACTTAACCTAACCTAACCTAACCTAATAACAATAAAATAAAAACAATCTATTTGTGCCGATTGTAGTCGTTCTCGAGGAGATTTGAAATATAGATTTTGATTGTTGAAACATTATAAAACAATCGAATTCCACACATTTTACCATTTAATTATATAAAATTTCAAACTCGTATATCTCCGTTACTATTGAAGATACAGAAGTGATTTTGCACTCAAGGGAATCAGGTCGACGCTCTCTATTGGCTCATGGGGAAAAATGTAATCCATGTGTAATATTCATGCTTAGTTACCATGGAAACTCTCATAACAATAAATTAAACAATCTTTTTAGGCGCTATTGTAGTCGTCGAGGAGATTCCAAATATAGATTTTGATTTTTGAAACATTATAAAACAATCGAATTATACACATTTTACGATAGAATTATATAAAATTTCAAACTCGCATATCTCCGTTACTGTTGAAGATACAGAAGTGATTTTACACTCAATGGAATTAGGTCGACCTAACCTAACCTAAACTGACCTGACCTAACCTAACCTAACCTAACTTTACTTAACCTAACCTAACCTAACCTAATAACAATAAAATAAAAACAATCTATTTGTGCCGATTGTAGTCGTTCTCGAGGAGATTTGAAATATAGATTTTGATTGTTGAAACATTATAAAACAATCGAATTCCACACATTTTACCATTTAATTATATAAAATTTCAAACTCGTATATCTCCGTTACTATTGAAGATACAGAAGTGATTTTGCACTCAAGGGAATCAGGTCGACGCTCTCTATTGGCTCATGGGGAAAAATGAAATCCATGTGTAATATTCATGCTTAGTTACCATGGAAACTCTCATAACAATAAATTAAACAATCTTTTTAGGCGCTATTGTAGTCGTCGAGGAGATTCCAAATATAGATTTTGATTTTTGAAACATTATAAAACAATCGAATTCCACACATTTTACCATTTAATTATATAAAATTTCAAACTCGCATATCTCCGTTACTGTTGAAGATACAGAAGTGATTTTGCACTCAATGGATTTAATTCGACCTAACCTAACCTAAGCTGACCTGACCTAACCTAAGCTAACCTAACTTTACTTAACCTAATCTAACCTAACCTAATAACAATAAAATAAAAACAATTTATTTGTGCCGATTGTAGTCGTTCTCGAGGAGATTTGAAATATAGATTTTGATGGTTGAAACATTATAAAACAATCGAATTCCACACATTTTACCATTTAATTATATATTTAATTTCAAACTCGCATATCTCCGTTACTATTGAAGATACAGAAGTGATTTTGTACTCAATGGAATCAGGTCGACGCTCTCTATTGGCTCATGGGGAAAAATGTAATCCATGTGTAATATTCATGCTTAGTTACCATGGAAACTCTCATAACAATAAATTAAACAATCTTTTTAGACGCTATTGTAGTCGTTGTCGAGGAGATTTCAAATATAGATTTTGATTGTTGAAACATTATAAAACAATCGAATTATACACTTTTTACGATAGAATTATATAAAATTTCAAACTCGCATATCTCCGTTACTGTTGAAGATACAGAAGTGATTTTGCACTCAATGGATTTAATTCGACCTAACCTAACCTAAACTGACCTGACCTAACCTAACCTAACCTAACTTTACTTAACCTAACCTTACCTAACCTAATAACAATAAAATAAAAACAATCTATTTGTGCCGATTGTAGTCGTTCTCGAGGAGATTTGAAATATAGATTTTGATTGTTGAAACATTATAAAACAATCGAATTCCACACATTTTACCATTTAATTATATAAAATTTCAAACTCGTATATCTCCGTTACTATTGAAGATACAGAAGTGATTTTGCACTCAAGGGAATCAGGTCGACGCTCTCTATTGGCTCATGGGGAAAAATGTAATCCATGTGTAATATTCATGCTTAGTTACCATGGAAACTCTCATAACAATAAATTAAACAATCTTTTTAGGCGCTATTGTAGTCGTCGAGGAGATTCCAAATATAGATTTTGATTTTTGAAACATTATAAAACAATCGAATTATACACTTTTTACGATAGAATTATATAAAATTTCAAACTCGCATATCTCCGTTACTGTTAAAGATACAGAAGTGATTTTGCACTCAATGGATTCAATTCGACCTAACCTAACCTAAACTGACCTGACCTAACCTAACCTAACCTAACTTTACTTAACCTAATCTAACCTAACCTAATAACAATAAAATAAAAACAATTTATTTGTGCCGATTGTAGTCGTTCTCGAGGAGATTTGAAATATAGATTTTGATGGTTGAAACATTATAAAACAATCGAATTCCACACATTTTACAATATAATTATATAAAATTTCAAACACGTATATCTCCGTTACTATTGAAGATACAGAAGTGATTTTGCACTCAATGGAATCAGGTCGACGCTCTCTATTGGCTCATGGGGAAAAATGTAATCCATGTGTAATATTCATGCTTAGTTACCATGGAAACTCTCATAACAATAAATTAAACAATCTATTTAGACGCTATTGTAGTCGTTGTCGAGGAGATTTCAAATATAGATTTTGATTGTTGAAACATTATAAAACAATCGAATTATACACATTTTACGATAGAATTATATAAAATTTCAAACTCGCATATCTCCGTTACTGTTGAAGATACAGAAGTGATTTTACACTCAATGGAATTAGGTCGACCTAACCTAACCTAAACTGACCTGACCTAACCTAACCTAACCTAACTTTACTTAACCTAACCTAACCTAACCTAATAACAATAAAATAAAAACAATCTATTTGTGCCGATTGTAGTCGTTCTCGAGGAGATTTGAAATATAGATTTTGATTGTTGAAACATTATAAAACAATCGAATTCCACACATTTTACCATTTAATTATATAAAATTTCAAACTCGTATATCTCCGTTACTATTGAAGATACAGAAGTGATTTTGCACTCAAGGGAATCAGGTCGACGCTCTCTATTGGCTCATGGGGAAAAATGTAATCCATGTGTAATATTCATGCTTAGTTACCATGGAAACTCTCATAACAATAAATTAAACAATCTTTTTAGGCGCTATTGTAGTCGTCGAGGAGATTCCAAATATAGATTTTGATTTTTGAAACATTATAAAACAATCGAATTATACACATTTTACGATAGAATTATATAAAATTTCAAACTCGCATATCTCCGTTACTGTTGAAGATACAGAAGTGATTTTACACTCAATGGAATTAGGTCGACCTAACCTAACCTAAACTGACCTGACCTAACCTAACCTAACCTAACTTTACTTAACCTAACCTAACCTAACCTAATAACAATAAAATAAAAACAATCTATTTGTGCCGATTGTAGTCGTTCTCGAGGAGATTTGAAATATAGATTTTGATTGTTGAAACATTAAAAAACAATCGAATTCCAAACATTTTACCATTTAATTATATAAAATTTCAAACTCGTATATCTCCGTTACTATTGAAGATACAGAAGTGATTTTGCACTCAAGGGAATCAGGTCGACGCTCTCTATTGGCTCATGGGGAAAAATGAAATCCATGTGTAATATTCATGCTTAGTTACCATGGAAACTCTCATAACAATAAATTAAACAATCTTTTTAGGCGCTATTGTAGTCGTCGAGGAGATTCCAAATATAGATTTTGATTTTTGAAACATTATAAAACAATCGAATTCCACACATTTTACCATTTAATTATATAAAATTTCAAACTCGTATATCTCCGTTACTATTGAAGATACAGAAGTGATTTTGCACTCAAGGGAATCAGGTCGACGCTCTCTATTGGCTCATGGGGAAAAATGTAATTCATGTGTAATATTCATGCTTAGTTACCATGGAAACTCTCATAACAATAAATTAAACAGTCTATTTAGACGCTATTGTAGTCGTTGTCGAGGAGATTTCAAATATAGATTTTGATTGTTGAAACATTATAAAACAATCGAATTATACACTTTTTACGATAGAATTATATAAAATTTCAAACTCGCATATCTCCGTTACTGTTGAAGATACAGAAGTGATCTTGCACTCAATGGATTTAATTCGACCTAACCTAACCTAAACTGACCTGACCTAACCTAACCTAACCTAACTTTACTTAACCTAATCTAACCTAACCTAATAACAATAAAATAAAAACAATTTATTTGTGCCGATTGTAGTCGTTCTCGAGGAGATTTGAAATATAGATTTTGATGGTTGAAACATTATAAAACAATCGAATTCCACACATTTTACCATTTAATTATATAAAATTTCAAACTCGCATATCTCCGTTACTATTGAAGATACAGAAGTGATTTTGTACTCAATGGAATCAGGTCGACGCTCTCTATTGGCTCATGGGGAAAAATGTAATCCATGTGTAATATTCATGCTTAGTTACCATGGAAACTCTCATAACAATAAATTAAACAATCTATTTAGACGCTATTGTAGTCGTTGTCGAGGAGATTTCAAATATACATTTTGATTGTTGAAACATTATAAAACAATCGAATTATACACATTTTACGATAGAATTATATAAAATTTCAAACTCGCATATCTCCGTTACTGTTGAAGATACAGAAGTGATTTTACACTCAATGGAATTAGGTCGACCTAACCTAACCTAAACTGACCTGACCTAACCTAACCTAACCTAACTTTACTTAACCTAACCTAACCTAACCTAATAACAATAAAATAAAAACAATCTATTTGTGCCGATTGTAGTCGTTCTCGAGGAGATTTGAAATATAGATTTTGATTGTTGAAACATTATAAAACAATCGAATTCCACACATTTTACCATTTAATTATATAAAATTTCAAACTCGTATATCTCCGTTACTATTGAAGATACAGAAGTGATTTTGCACTCAAGGGAATCAGGTCGACGCTCTCTATTGGCTCATGGGGAAAAATGTAATCCATGTGTAATATTCATGCTTAGTTACCATGGAAACTCTCATAACAATAAATTAAACAATCTTTTTAGGCGCTATTGTAGTCGTCGAGGAGATTCCAAATATAGATTTTGATTTTTGAAACATTATAAAACAATCGAATTATACACTTTTTACGATAGAATTATATAAAATTTCAAACTCGCATATCTCCGTTACTGTTAAAGATACAGAAGTGATTTTGCACTCAATGGATTCAATTCGACCTAACCTAACCTAAACTGACCTGACCTAACCTAACCTAACCTAACTTTACTTAACCTAATCTAACCTAACCTAATAACAATAAAATAAAAACAATTTATTTGTGCCGATTGTAGTCGTTCTCGAGGAGATTTGAAATATAGATTTTGATGGTTGAAACATTATAAAACAATCGAATTCCACACATTTTACAATATAATTATATAAAATTTCAAACACGTATATCTCCGTTACTATTGAAGATACAGAAGTGATTTTGCACTCAATGGAATCAGGTCGACGCTCTCTATTGGCTCATGGGGAAAAATGTAATCCATGTGTAATATTCATGCTTAGTTACCATGGAAACTCTCATAACAATAAATTAAACAATCTATTTAGACGCTATTGTAGTCGTTGTCGAGGAGATTTCAAATATAGATTTTGATTGTTGAAACATTATAAAACAATCGAATTATACACATTTTACGATAGAATTATATAAAATTTCAAACTCGCATATCTCCGTTACTGTTGAAGATACAGAAGTGATTTTACACTCAATGGAATTAGGTCGACCTAACCTAACCTAAACTGACCTGACCTAACCTAACCTAACCTAACTTTACTTAACCTAACCTAACCTAACCTAATAACAATAAAATAAAAACAATCTATTTGTGCCGATTGTAGTCGTTCTCGAGGAGATTTGAAATATAGATTTTGATTGTTGAAACATTATAAAACAATCGAATTCCACACATTTTACCATTTAATTATATAAAATTTCAAACTCGTATATCTCCGTTACTATTGAAGATACAGAAGTGATTTTGCACTCAAGGGAATCAGGTCGACGCTCTCTATTGGCTCATGGGGAAAAATGTAATCCATGTGTAATATTCATGCTTAGTTACCATGGAAACTCTCATAACAATAAATTAAACAATCTCTTTAGGCGCTATTGTAGTCGTCGAGGAGATTCCAAATATAGATTTTGATTTTTGAAACATTATAAAACAATCGAATTCCACACATTTTACCATTTAATTATATAAAATTTCAAACTCGTATATCTCCGTTACTATTGAAGATACAGAAGTGATTTTGCACTCAAGGGAATCAGGTCGACGCTCTCTATTGGCTCATGGGGAAAAATGTAATCCATGTGTAATATTCATGCTTAGTTACCATGGAAACTCTCATAACAATAAATTAAACAGTCTATTTAGACGCTATTGTAGTCGTTGTCGAGGAGATTTCAAATATAGATTTTGATTGTTGAAACATTATAAAACAATCGAATTCCACACATTTTACAATATAATTATATAAAATTTCAAACACGTATATCTCCGTTACTATTGAAGATACAGAAGTGATTTTGCACTCAATGGAATCAGGTCGACGCTCTCTATTGGCTCATGGGGAAAAATGTAATCCATGTGTAATATTCATGCTTAGTTACCATGGAAACTCTCATAACAATAAATTAAACAATCTATTTAGACGCTATTGTAGTCGTTGTCGAGGAGATTTCAAATATAGATTTTGATTGTTGAAACATTATAAAACAATCGAATTATACACATTTTACGATAGAATTATATAAAATTTCAAACTCGCATATCTCCGTTACTGTTGAAGATACAGAAGTGATTTTACACTCAATGGAATTAGGTCGACCTAACCTAACCTAAACTGACCTGACCTAACCTAACCTAACCTAACTTTACTTAACCTAACCTAACCTAACCTAATAACAATAAAATAAAAACAATCTATTTGTGCCGATTGTAGTCGTTCTCGAGGAGATTTGAAATATAGATTTTGATTGTTGAAACATTATAAAACAATCGAATTCCACACATTTTACCATTTAATTATATAAAATTTCAAACTCGTATATCTCCGTTACTATTGAAGATACAGAAGTGATTTTGCACTCAAGGGAATCAGGTCGACGCTCTCTATTGGCTCATGGGGAAAAATGTAATCCATGTGTAATATTCATGCTTAGTTACCATGGAAACTCTCATAACAATAAATTAAACAATCTTTTTAGGCGCTATTGTAGTCGTCGAGGAGATTCCAAATATAGATTTTGATTTTTGAAACATTATAAAACAATCGAATTATACACATTTTACGATAGAATTATATAAAATTTCAAACTCGCATATCTCCGTTACTGTTGAAGATACAGAAGTGATTTTACACTCAATGGAATTAGGTCGACCTAACCTAACCTAAACTGACCTGACCTAACCTAACCTAACCTAACTTTACTTAACCTAACCTAACCTAACCTAATAACAATAAAATAAAAACAATCTATTTGTGCCGATTGTAGTCGTTCTCGAGGAGATTTGAAATATAGATTTTGATTGTTGAAACATTAAAAAACAATCGAATTCCAAACATTTTACCATTTAATTATATAAAATTTCAAACTCGTATATCTCCGTTACTATTGAAGATACAGAAGTGATTTTGCACTCAAGGGAATCAGGTCGACGCTCTCTATTGGCTCATGGGGAAAAATGAAATCCATGTGTAATATTCATGCTTAGTTACCATGGAAACTCTCATAACAATAAATTAAACAATCTTTTTAGGCGCTATTGTAGTCGTCGAGGAGATTCCAAATATAGATTTTGATTTTTGAAACATTATAAAACAATCGAATTCCACACATTTTACCATTTAATTATATAAAATTTCAAACTCGTATATCTCCGTTACTATTGAAGATACAGAAGTGATTTTGCACTCAAGGGAATCAGGTCGACGCTCTCTATTGGCTCATGGGGAAAAATGTAATTCATGTGTAATATTCATGCTTAGTTACCATGGAAACTCTCATAACAATAAATTAAACAGTCTATTTAGACGCTATTGTAGTCGTTGTCGAGGAGATTTCAAATATAGATTTTGATTGTTGAAACATTATAAAACAATCGAATTATACACTTTTTACGATAGAATTATATAAAATTTCAAACTCGCATATCTCCGTTACTGTTGAAGATACAGAAGTGATCTTGCACTCAATGGATTTAATTCGACCTAACCTAACCTAAACTGACCTGACCTAACCTAACCTAACCTAACTTTACTTAACCTAATCTAACCTAACCTAATAACAATAAAATAAAAACAATTTATTTGTGCCGATTGTAGTCGTTCTCGAGGAGATTTGAAATATAGATTTTGATGGTTGAAACATTATAAAACAATCGAATTCCACACATTTTACCATTTAATTATATAAAATTTCAAACTCGCATATCTCCGTTACTATTGAAGATACAGAAGTGATTTTGTACTCAATGGAATCAGGTCGACGCTCTCTATTGGCTCATGGGGAAAAATGTAATCCATGTGTAATATTCATGCTTAGTTACCATGGAAACTCTCATAACAATAAATTAAACAATCTATTTAGACGCTATTGTAGTCGTTGTCGAGGAGATTTCAAATATACATTTTGATTGTTGAAACATTATAAAACAATCGAATTATACACATTTTACGATAGAATTATATAAAATTTCAAACTCGCATATCTCCGTTACTGTTGAAGATACAGAAGTGATTTTACACTCAATGGAATTAGGTCGACCTAACCTAACCTAAACTGACCTGACCTAACCTAACCTAACCTAACTTTACTTAACCTAACCTAACCTAACCTAATAACAATAAAATAAAAACAATCTATTTGTGCCGATTGTAGTCGTTCTCGAGGAGATTTGAAATATAGATTTTGATTGTTGAAACATTATAAAACAATCGAATTCCACACATTTTACCATTTAATTATATAAAATTTCAAACTCGTATATCTCCGTTACTATTGAAGATACAGAAGTGATTTTGCACTCAAGGGAATCAGGTCGACGCTCTCTATTGGCTCATGGGGAAAAATGTAATCCATGTGTAATATTCATGCTTAGTTACCATGGAAACTCTCATAACAATAAATTAAACAATCTCTTTAGGCGCTATTGTAGTCGTCGAGGAGATTCCAAATATAGATTTTGATTTTTGAAACATTATAAAACAATCGAATTCCACACATTTTACCATTTAATTATATAAAATTTCAAACACGTATATCTCCGTTACTATTGAAGATACAGAAGTGATTTTGCACTCAAGGGAATCAGGTCGACGCTCTCTATTGGCTCATGGGGAAAAATGTAATCCATGTGTAATATTCATGCTTAGTTACCATGGAAACTCTCATAACAATAAATTAAACAGTCTATTTAGACGCTATTGTAGTCGTTGTCGAGGAGATTTCAAATATAGATTTTGATTGTTGAAACATTATAAAACAATCGAATTATACACTTTTTACGATAGAATTATATAAAATTTCAAACTCGCATATCTCCGTTACTGTTGAAGATACAGAAGTGATTTTGCACTCAATGGATTTAATTCGACCTAACCTAACCTAAACTGACCTGACCTAACCTAACCTAACCTAACTTTACTTAACCTAACCTAACCTAACCTAATAACAATAAAATAAAAACAATCTATTTGTGCCGATTGTAGTCGTTCTCGAGGAGATTTGAAATATAGATTTTGATTGTTGAAACATTATAAAACAATCGAATTCCACACATTTTACCATTTAATTATATAAAATTTCAAACTCGTATATCTCCGTTACTATTGAAGATACAGAAGTGATTTTGCACTCAAGGGAATCAGGTCGACGCTCTCTATTGGCTCATGGGGAAAAATGTAATCCATGTGTAATATTCATGCTTAGTTACCATGGAAACTCTCATAACAATAAATTAAACAATCTTTTTAGGCGCTATTGTAGTCGTCGAGGAGATTCCAAATATAGATTTTGATTTTTGAAACATTATAAAACAATCGAATTATACACTTTTTACGATAGAATTATATAAAATTTCAAACTCGCATATCTCCGTTACTGTTAAAGATACAGAAGTGATTTTGCACTCAATGGATTCAATTCGACCTAACCTAACCTAAACTGACCTGACCTAACCTAACCTAACCTAACTTTACTTAACCTAATCTAACCTAACCTAATAACAATAAAATAAAAACAATTTATTTGTGCCGATTGTAGTCGTTCTCGAGGAGATTTGAAATATAGATTTTGATGGTTGAAACATTATAAAACAATCGAATTCCACACATTTTACAATATAATTATATAAAATTTCAAACACGTATATCTCCGTTACTATTGAAGATACAGAAGTGATTTTGCACTCAATGGAATCAGGTCGACGCTCTCTATTGGCTCATGGGGAAAAATGTAATCCATGTGTAATATTCATGCTTAGTTACCATGGAAACTCTCATAACAATAAATTAAACAATCTATTTAGACGCTATTGTAGTCGTTGTCGAGGAGATTTCAAATATAGATTTTGATTGTTGAAACATTATAAAACAATCGAATTATACACATTTTACGATAGAATTATATAAAATTTCAAACTCGCATATCTCCGTTACTGTTGAAGATACAGAAGTGATTTTACACTCAATGGAATTAGGTCGACCTAACCTAACCTAAACTGACCTGACCTAACCTAACCTAACCTAACTTTACTTAACCTAACCTAACCTAACCTAATAACAATAAAATAAAAACAATCTATTTGTGCCGATTGTAGTCGTTCTCGAGGAGATTTGAAATATAGATTTTGATTGTTGAAACGTTATATAACAATCGAATTCTACACATTTTACCATTTAATTATATAAAATTTCAAACTCGTATATCTCCGTTACTATTGAAGATACAGAAGTGATTTTGCACTCAAGGGAATCAGGTCGACGCTCTCTATTGGCTCATGGGGAAAAATGAAATCCATGTGTAATATTCATGCTTAGTTACCAATGAAACTCTCATAACAATAAATTAAACAATCTTTTTAGGCGCTATTGTAGTCGTCGAGGAGATTCCAAATATAGATTTTGATTTTTGAAACATTATAAAACAATCGAATTATACACTTTTTACGATAGAATTATATAAAATTTCAAACTCGCATATCTCCGTTACTGTTGAAGATACAGAAGTGATTTTGCACTCAATGGATTTAATTCGACCTAACCTAACCTAAACTGACCTGACCTAACCTAACCTAACCTAACTTTACTTAACCTAATCTAACCTAACCTAATAACAATAAAATAAAAACAATTTATTTGTGCCGATTGTAGTCGTTCTCGAGGAGATTTGAAATATAGATTTTGATGGTTGAAACATTATAAAACAATCGAATTCCACACATTTTACCATTTAATTATATAAAATTTCAAACTCGCATATCACCGTTACTATTAAAGATACAGAAGTGATTTTGTACTCAATGGAATCAGGTCGACGCTCTCTATTGGCTCATGGGGAAAAATGTAATCCATGTGTAATATTCATGCTTAGTTACCATGGAAACTCTCATAACAATAAATTAAACAATCTATTTAGACGCTATTGTAGTCGTTGTCGAGGAGATTTCAAATATAGATTTTGATTGTTGAAACATTATAAAACAATCGAATTATACACATTTTACGATAGAATTATATAAAATTTCAAACTCGCATATCTCCGTTACTGTTGAATATACAGAAGTGATTTTACACTCAATGGAATTAGGTTGACCTAACCTAACCTAAACTGACCTGACCTAACCTAACCTAACCTAACTTTACTTAACCTAACCTAACCTAACCTAATAACAATAAAATAAAAACAATCTATTTGTGCCGATTGTAGTCGTTCTCGAGGAGATTTGAAATATAGATTTTGATTGTTGAAACATTATAAAACAATCGAATTCCACACATTTTACCATTTAATTATATAAAATTTCAAACTCGTATATCTCCGTTACTATTGAAGATACAGAAGTGATTTTGCACTCAAGGGAATCAGGTCGACGCTCTCTATTGGCTCATGAAGAAAAATGTAATCCATGTGTAATATTCATGCTTAGTTACCATGGAAACTCTCATAACAATAAATTAAACAATCTTTTTAGGCGCTATTGTAGTCGTCGAGGAGATTCCAAATATAGATTTTGATTTTTGAAACATTATAAAACAATCGAATTATACACTTTTTACGATAGAATTATATAAAATTTCAAACTCGCATATCTCCGTTACTGTTAAAGATACAGAAGTGATTTTGCACTCAATCGATTCAATTCGACCTAACCTAACCTAAACTGACCTGACCTAACCTAACCTAACCTAACTTTACTTAACCTAATCTAACCTAACCTAATAACAATAAAATAAAAACAATTTATTTGTGCCGATTGTAGTCGTTCTCGAGGAGATTTGAAATATAGATTTTGATGGTTGAAACATTATAAAACAATCGAATTCCACACATTTTACAATATAATTATATAAAATTTCAAACACGTATATCTCCGTTACTATTGAAGATACAGAAGTGATTTTGCACTCAAGGGAATCAGGTCGACGCTCTCTATTGGCTCATGGGGAAAAATGAAATCCATGTGTAATATTCATGCTTAGTTACCATGGAAACTCTCATAACAATAAATTAAACAATCTTTTTAGGCGCTATTGTAGTCGTCGAGGAGATTCCAAATATAGATTTTGATTTTTGAAACATTATAAAACAATCGAATTCCACACATTTTACCATTTAATTATATAAAATTTCAAACTCGTATATCTCCGTTACTATTGAAGATACAGAAGTGATTTTGCACTCAAGGGAATCAGGTCGACGCTCTCTATTGGCTCATGGGGAAAAATGTAATTCATGTGTAATATTCATGCTTAGTTACCATGGAAACTCTCATAACAATAAATTAAACTGTCTATTTAGACGCTATTGTAGTCGTTGTCGAGGAGATTTCAAATATAGATTTTGATTGTTGAAACATTATAAAACAATCGAATTATACACTTTTTACGATAGAATTATATAAAATTTCAAACTCGCATATCTCCGTTACTGTTGAAGATACAGAAGTGATTTTGCACTCAATGGATTTAATTCGACCTAACCTAACCTAAACTGACCTGACCTAACCTAACCTAACCTAACTTTACTTAACCTAATCTAACCTAACCTAATAACAATAAAATAAAAACAATTTATTTGTGCCGATTGTAGTCGTTCTCGAGGAGATTTGAAATATAGATTTTGATGGTTGAAACATTATAAAACAATCGAATTCCACACATTTTACCATTTAATTATATAAAATTTCAAACTCGCATATCTCCGTTACTATTGAAGATACAGAAGTGATTTTGTACTCAATGGAATCAGGTCGACGCTCTCTATTGGCTCATGGGGAAAAATGTAATCCATGTGTAATATTCATGCTTAGTTACCATGGAAACTCTCATAACAATAAATTAAACAATCTATTTAGACGCTATTGTAGTCGTTGTCGAGGAGATTTCAAATATAGATTTTGATTGTTGAAACATTATAAAACAATCGAATTATACACATTTTACGATAGAATTATATAAAATTTCAAACTCGCATATCTCCGTTACTGTTGAAGATACAGAAGTGATTTTACACTCAATGGAATTAGGTCGACCTAACCTAACCTAAACTGACCTGACCTAACCTAACCTAACCTAACTTTACTTAACCTAACCTAACCTAACCTAATAACAATAAAATAAAAACAATCTATTTGTGCCGATTGTAGTCGTTCTCGAGGAGATTTGAAATATAGATTTTGATTGTTGAAACATTAAAAAACAATCGAATTCCAAACATTTTACCATTTAATTATATAAAATTTCAAACTCGTATATCTCCGTTACTATTGAAGATACAGAAGTGATTTTGCACTCAAGGGAATCAGGTCGACGCTCTCTATTGGCTCATGGGGAAAAATGAAATCCATGTGTAATATTCATGCTTAGTTACCATGGAAACTCTCATAACAATAAATTAAACAATCTTTTTAGGCGCTATTGTAGTCGTCGAGGAGATTCCAAATATAGATTTTGATTTTTGAAACATTATAAAACAATCGAATTCCACACATTTTACCATTTAATTATATAAAATTTCAAACTCGTATATCTCCGTTACTATTGAAGATACAGAAGTGATTTTGCACTCAAGGGAATCAGGTCGACGCTCTCTATTGGCTCATGGGGAAAAATGTAATTCATGTGTAATATTCATGCTTAGTTACCATGGAAACTCTCATAACAATAAATTAAACAGTCTATTTAGACGCTATTGTAGTCGTTGTCGAGGAGATTTCAAATATAGATTTTGATTGTTGAAACATTATAAAACAATCGAATTATACACTTTTTACGATAGAATTATATAAAATTTCAAACTCGCATATCTCCGTTACTGTTGAAGATACAGAAGTGATCTTGCACTCAATGGATTTAATTCGACCTAACCTAACCTAAACTGACCTGACCTAACCTAACCTAACCTAACTTTACTTAACCTAATCTAACCTAACCTAATAACAATAAAATAAAAACAATTTATTTGTGCCGATTGTAGTCGTTCTCGAGGAGATTTGAAATATAGATTTTGATGGTTGAAACATTATAAAACAATCGAATTCCACACATTTTACCATTTAATTATATAAAATTTCAAACTCGCATATCTCCGTTACTATTGAAGATACAGAAGTGATTTTGTACTCAATGGAATCAGGTCGACGCTCTCTATTGGCTCATGGGGAAAAATGTAATCCATGTGTAATATTCATGCTTAGTTACCATGGAAACTCTCATAACAATAAATTAAACAATCTATTTAGACGCTATTGTAGTCGTTGTCGAGGAGATTTCAAATATACATTTTGATTGTTGAAACATTATAAAACAATCGAATTATACACATTTTACGATAGAATTATATAAAATTTCAAACTCGCATATCTCCGTTACTGTTGAAGATACAGAAGTGATTTTACACTCAATGGAATTAGGTCGACCTAACCTAACCTAAACTGACCTGACCTAACCTAACCTAACCTAACTTTACTTAACCTAACCTAACCTAACCTAATAACAATAAAATAAAAACAATCTATTTGTGCCGATTGTAGTCGTTCTCGAGGAGATTTGAAATATAGATTTTGATTGTTGAAACATTATAAAACAATCGAATTCCACACATTTTACCATTTAATTATATAAAATTTCAAACTCGTATATCTCCGTTACTATTGAAGATACAGAAGTGATTTTGCACTCAAGGGAATCAGGTCGACGCTCTCTATTGGCTCATGGGGAAAAATGTAATCCATGTGTAATATTCATGCTTAGTTACCATGGAAACTCTCATAACAATAAATTAAACAGTCTATTTAGACGCTATTGTAGTCGTTGTCGAGGAGATTTCAAATATAGATTTTGATTGTTGAAACATTATAAAACAATCGAATTATACACTTTTTACGATAGAATTATATAAAATTTCAAACTCGCATATCTCCGTTACTGTTGAAGATACAGAAGTGATTTTGCACTCAATGGATTTAATTCGACCTAACCTAACCTAAACTGACCTGACCTAACCTAACCTAACCTAACTTTACTTAACCTAACCTAACCTAACCTAATAACAATAAAATAAAAACAATCTATTTGTGCCGATTGTAGTCGTTCTCGAGGAGATTTGAAATATAGATTTTGATTGTTGAAACATTATAAAACAATCGAATTCCACACATTTTACCATTTAATTATATAAAATTTCAAACTCGTATATCTCCGTTACTATTGAAGATACAGAAGTGATTTTGCACTCAAGGGAATCAGGTCGACGCTCTCTATTGGCTCATGGGGAAAAATGTAATCCATGTGTAATATTCATGCTTAGTTACCATGGAAACTCTCATAACAATAAACTAAACAATCTTTTTAGGCGCTATTGTAGTCGTCGAGGAGATTCCAAATATAGATTTTGATTTTTGAAACATTATAAAACAATCGAATTATACACTTTTTACGATAGAATTATATAAAATTTCAAACTCGCATATCTCCGTTACTGTTAAAGATACAGAAGTGATTTTGCACTCAATGGATTCAATTCGACATAACCTAACCTAAACTGACCTGACCTAACCTAACCTAACCTAACTTTACTTAACCTAATCTAACCTAACCTAATAACAATAAAATAAAAACAATTTATTTGTGCCGATTGTAGTCGTTCTCGAGGAGATTTGAAATATAGATTTTGATGGTTGAAACATTATAAAACAATCGAATTCCACACATTTTACAATATAATTATATAAAATTTCAAACACGTATATCTCCGTTACTATTGAAGATACAGAAGTGATTTTGCACTCAATGGAATCAGGTCGACGCTCTCTATTGGCTCATGGGGAAAAATGTAATCCATGTGTAATATTCATGCTTAGTTACCATGGAAACTCTCATAACAATAAATTAAACAATCTATTTAGACGCTATTGTAGTCGTTGTCGAGGAGATTTCAAATATAGATTTTGATTGTTGAAACATTATAAAACAATCGAATTATACACATTTTACGATAGAATTATATAAAATTTCAAACTCGCATATCTCCGTTACTGTTGAAGATACAGAAGTGATTTTACACTCAATGGAATTAGGTCGACCTAACCTAACCTAAACTGACCTGACCTAACCTAACCTAACCTAACTTTACTTAACCTAACCTAACCTAACCTAATAACAATAAAATAAAAACAATCTATTTGTGCCGATTGTAGTCGTTCTCGAGGAGATTTGAAATATAGATTTTGATTGTTGAAACGTTATATAACAATCGAATTCTACACATTTTACCATTTAATTATATAAAATTTCAAACTCGTATATCTCCGTTACTATTGAAGATACAGAAGTGATTTTGCACTCAAGGGAATCAGGTCGACGCTCTCTATTGGCTCATGGGGAAAAATGAAATCCATGTGTAATATTCATGCTTAGTTACCAATGAAACTCTCATAACAATAAATTAAACAATCTTTTTAGGCGCTATTGTAGTCGTCGAGGAGATTCCAAATATAGATTTTGATTTTTGAAACATTATAAAACAATCGAATTATACACTTTTTACGATAGAATTATATAAAATTTCAAACTCGCATATCTCCGTTACTGTTGAAGATACAGAAGTGATTTTGCACTCAATGGATTTAATTCGACCTAACCTAACCTAAACTGACCTGACCTAACCTAACCTAACCTAACTTTACTTAACCTAATCTAACCTAACCTAATAACAATAAAATAAAAACAATTTATTTGTGCCGATTGTAGTCGTTCTCGAGGAGATTTGAAATATAGATTTTGATGGTTGAAACATTATAAAACAATCGAATTCCACACATTTTACCATTTAATTATATAAAATTTCAAACTCGCATATCACCGTTACTATTAAAGATACAGAAGTGATTTTGTACTCAATGGAATCAGGTCGACGCTCTCTATTGGCTCATGGGGAAAAATGTAATCCATGTGTAATATTCATGCTTAGTTACCATGGAAACTCTCATAACAATAAATTAAACAATCTATTTAGACGCTATTGTAGTCGTTGTCGAGGAGATTTCAAATATAGATTTTGATTGTTGAAACATTATAAAACAATCGAATTATACACATTTTACGATAGAATTATATAAAATTTCAAACTCGCATATCTCCGTTACTGTTGAAGATACAGAAGTGATTTTACACTCAATGGAATTAGGTCGACCTAACCTAACCTAAACTGACCTGACCTAACCTAACCTAACCTAACTTTACTTAACCTAACCTAACCTAACCTAATAACAATAAAATAAAAACAATCTATTTGTGCCGATTGTAGTCGTTCTCGAGGAGATTTGAAATATAGATTTTGATTGTTGAAACATTATAAAACAATCGAATTCCACACATTTTACCATTTAATTATATAAAATTTCAAACTCGTATATCTCCGTTACTATTGAAGATACAGAAGTGATTTTGCACTCAAGGGAATCAGGTCGACGCTCTCTATTGGCTCATGAAGAAAAATGTAATCCATGTGTAATATTCATGCTTAGTTACCATGGAAACTCTCATAACAATAAATTAAACAATCTTTTTAGGCGCTATTGTAGTCGTCGAGGAGATTCCAAATATAGATTTTGATTTTTGAAACATTATAAAACAATCGAATTATACACTTTTTACGATAGAATTATATAAAATTTCAAACTCGCATATCTCCGTTACTGTTAAAGATACAGAAGTGATTTTGCACTCAATGGATTCAATTCGACCTAACCTAACCTAAACTGACCTGACCTAACCTAACCTAACCTAACTTTACTTAACCTAATCTAACCTAACCTAATAACAATAAAATAAAAACAATTTATTTGTGCCGATTGTAGTCGTTCTCGAGGAGATTTGAAATATAGATTTTGATGGTTGAAACATTATAAAACAATCGAATTCCACACATTTTACAATATAATTATATAAAATTTCAAACACGTATATCTCCGTTACTATTGAAGATACAGAAGTGATTTTGCACTCAAGGGAATCAGGTCGACGCTCTCTATTGGCTCATGGGGAAAAATGAAATCCATGTGTAATATTCATGCTTAGTTACCATGGAAACTCTCATAACAATAAATTAAACAATCTTTTTAGGCGCTATTGTAGTCGTCGAGGAGATTCCAAATATAGATTTTGATTTTTGAAACATTATAAAACAATCGAATTCCACACATTTTACCATTTAATTATATAAAATTTCAAACTCGTATATCTCCGTTACTATTGAAGATACAGAAGTGATTTTGCACTCAAGGGAATCAGGTCGACGCTCTCTATTGGCTCATGGGGAAAAATGTAATTCATGTGTAATATTCATGCTTAGTTACCATGGAAACTCTCATAACAATAAATTAAACAGTCTATTTAGACGCTATTGTAGTCGTTGTCGAGGAGATTTCAAATATAGATTTTGATTGTTGAAACATTATAAAACAATCGAATTATACACTTTTTACGATAGAATTATATAAAATTTCAAACTCGCATATCTCCGTTACTGTTGAAGATACAGAAGTGATTTTGCACTCAATGGATTTAATTCGACCTAACCTAACCTAAACTGACCTGACCTAACCTAACCTAACCTAACTTTACTTAACCTAATCTAACCTAACCTAATAACAATAAAATAAAAACAATTTATTTGTGCCGATTGTAGTCGTTCTCGAGGAGATTTGAAATATAGATTTTGATGGTTGAAACATTATAAAACAATCGAATTCCACACATTTTACCATTTAATTATATAAAATTTCAAACTCGCATATCTCCGTTACTATTGAAGATACAGAAGTGATTTTGTACTCAATGGAATCAGGTCGACGCTCTCTATTGGCTCATGGGGAAAAATGTAATCCATGTGTAATATTCATGCTTAGTTACCATGGAAACTCTCATAACAATAAATTAAACAATCTATTTAGACGCTATTGTAGTCGTTGTCGAGGAGATTTCAAATATAGATTTTGATTGTTGAAACATTATAAAACAATCGAATTATACACATTTTACGATAGAATTATATAAAATTTCAAACTCGCATATCTCCGTTACTGTTGAAGATACAGAAGTGATTTTACACTCAATGGAATTAGGTCGACCTAACCTAACCTAAACTGACCTGACCTAACCTAACCTAACCTAACTTTACTTAACCTAACCTAACCTAACCTAATAACAATAAAATAAAAACAATCTATTTGTGCCGATTGTAGTCGTTCTCGAGGAGATTTGAAATATAGATTTTGATGGTTGAAACATTATAAAACAATCGAATTCCACACATTTTACAATATAATTATATAAAATTTCAAACACGTATATCTCCGTTACTATTGAAGATACAGAAGTGATTTTGCACTCAATGGAATCAGGTCGACGCTCTCTATTGGCTCATGGGGAAAAATGTAATCCATGTGTAATATTCATGCTTAGTTACCATGGAAACTCTCATAACAATAAATTAAACAATCTATTTAGACGCTATTGTAGTCGTTGTCGAGGAGATTTCAAATATAGATTTTGATTGTTGAAACATTATAAAACAATCGAATTATACACATTTTACGATAGAATTATATAAAATTTCAAACTCGCATATCTCCGTTACTGTTGAAGATGCAGAAGTGATTTTACACTCAATGGAATTAAGTCGACCTAACCTAACCTAAACTGACCTGACCTAACCTAACCTAACCTAACTTTACTTAACCTAACCTAACCTAACCTAATAACAATAAAATAAAAACAATCTATTTGTGCCGATTGTAGTCGTTCTCGAGGAGATTTGAAATATAGATTTTGATTGTTGAAACATTATAAAACAATCGAATTCCACACATTTTACCATTTAATTATATAAAATTTCAAACTCGTATATCTCCGTTACTATTGAAGATACAGAAGTGATTTTGCATTCAAGGGAATCAGGTCGACGCTCTCTATTGGCTCATGGGGAAAAATGAAATCCATGTGTAATATTCATGCTTAGTTACCATGGAAACTCTCATAACAATAAATTAAACAATCTTTTTAGGCGCTATTGTAGTCGTCGAGGAGATTCCAAATATAGATTTTGATTTTTGAAACATTATAAAACAATCGAATTATACACTTTTTACGATAGAATTATATAAAATTTCAAACTCGCATATCTCCGTTACTGTTGAAGATACAGAAGTGATTTTGCACTCAATGGATTTAATTCGACCTAACCTAACCTAAACTGACCTGACCTAACCTAACCTAACCTAACTTTACTTAACCTAACCTAACCTAACCTAATAACAATAAAATAAAAACAATCTATTTGTGCCGATTGTAGTCGTTCTCGAGGAGATTTGAAATATAGATTTTGATTGTTGAAACATTATAAAACAATCGAATTCCACACATTTTACCATTTAATTATATAAAATTTCAAACTCGTATATCTCCGTTACTATTGAAGATACAGAAGTGATTTTGCACTCAAGGGAATCAGGTCGACGCTCTCTATTGGCTCATGGGGAAAAATGAAATCCATGTGTAATATTCATGCTTAGTTACCATGGAAACTCTCATAACAATAAATTAAACAGTCTATTTAGACGCTATTGTAGTCGTTGTCGAGGAGATTTCAAATATAGATTTTGATTGTTGAAACATTATAAAACAATCGAATTATACACTTTTTACGATAGAATTATATAAAATTTCAAACTCGCATATCTCCGTTACTGTTGAAGATACAGAAGTGATTTTGCACTCAATGGATTTAATTCGACCTAACCTAACCTAAACTGACCTGACCTAACCTAACCTAACCTAACTTTACTTAACCTAATCTAACCTAACCTAATAACAATAAAATAAAAACAATTTATTTGTGCCGATTGTAGTCGTTCTCGAGGAGATTTGAAATATAGATTTTGATGGTTGAAACATTATAAAACAATCGAATTCCACACATTTTACCATTTAATTATATAAAATTTCAAACTCGCATATCTCCGTTACTATTGAAGATACAGAAGTGATTTTGTACTCAATGGAATCAGGTCGACGCTCTCTATTGGCTCATGGGGAAAAATGTAATCCATGTGTAATATTCATGCTTAGTTACCATGGAAACTCTCATAACAATAAATTAAACAATCTATTTAGACGCTATTGTAGTCGTTGTCGAGGAGATTTCAAATATAGATTTTGATTGTTGAAACAATATAAAACAATCGAATTATACACATTTTACGATAGAATTATATAAAATTTCAAACTCGCATATCTCCGTTACTGTTGAAGATACAGAAGTGATTTTACACTCAATGGAATTAGGTCGACCTAACCTAACCTAAACTGACCTGACCTAACCTAACCTAACCTAACTTTACTTAACCTAACCTAACCTAACCTAATAACAATAAAATAAAAACAATCTATTTGTGCCGATTGTAGTCGTTCTCGAGGAGATTTGAAATATAGATTTTGATTGTTGAAACATTATAAAACAATCGAATTCCACACATTTTACCATTTAATTATATAAAATTTCAAACTCGTATATCTCCGTTACTATTGAAGATACAGAAGTGATTTTGCACTCAAGGGAATCAGGTCGACGCTCTCTATTGGCTCATGGGGAAAAATGTAATCCATGTGTAATATTCATGCTTAGTTACCATGGAAACTCTCATAACAATAAATTAAACAGTCTATTTAGACGCTATTGTAGTCGTTGTCGAGGAGATTTCAAATATAGATTTTGATTGTTGAAACATTATAAAACAATCGAATTATACACTTTTTACGATAGAATTATATAAAATTTCAAACTCGCATATCTCCGTTACTGTTGAAGATACAGAAGTGATTTTGCACTCAATGGATTTAATTCGACCTAACCTAACCTAAACTGACCTGACCTAACCTAACCTAACCTAACTTTACTTAACCTAACCTAACCTAACCTAATAACAATAAAATAAAAACAATCTATTTGTGCCGATTGTAGTCGTTCTCGAGGAGATTTGAAATATAGATTTTGATTGTTGAAACATTATAAAACAATCGAATTCCACACATTTTACCATTTAATTATATAAAATTTCAAACTCGTATATCTCCGTTACTATTGAAGATACAGAAGTGATTTTGCACTCAAGGGAATCAGGTCGACGCTCTCTATTGGCTCATGGGGAAAAATGTAATCCATGTGTAATATTCATGCTTAGTTACCATGGAAACTCTCATAACAATAAATTAAACAATCTTTTTAGGCGCTATTGTAGTCGTCGAGGAGATTCCAAATATAGATTTTGATTTTTGAAACATTATAAAACAATCGAATTATACACTTTTTACGATAGAATTATATAAAATTTCAAACTCGCATATCTCCGTTACTGTTAAAGATACAGAAGTGATTTTGCACTCAATGGATTCAATTCGACATAACCTAACCTAAACTGACCTGACCTAACCTAACCTAACCTAACTTTACTTAACCTAATCTAACCTAACCTAATAACAATAAAATAAAAACAATTTATTTGTGCCGATTGTAGTCGTTCTCGAGGAGATTTGAAATATAGATTTTGATGGTTGAAACATTATAAAACAATCGAATTCCACACATTTTACAATATAATTATATAAAATTTCAAACACGTATATCTCCGTTACTATTGAAGATACAGAAGTGATTTTGCACTCAATGGAATCAGGTCGACGCTCTCTATTGGCTCATGGGGAAAAATGTAATCCATGTGTAATATTCATGCTTAGTTACCATGGAAACTCTCATAACAATAAATTAAACAATCTATTTAGACGCTATTGTAGTCGTTGTCGAGGAGATTTCAAATATAGATTTTGATTGTTGAAACATTATAAAACAATCGAATTATACACATTTTACGATAGAATTATATAAAATTTCAAACTCGCATATCTCCGTTACTGTTGAAGATACAGAAGTGATTTTACACTCAATGGAATTAGGTCGACCTAACCTAACCTAAACTGACCTGACCTAACCTAACCTAACCTAACTTTACTTAACCTAACCTAACCTAACCTAATAACAATAAAATAAAAACAATCTATTTGTGCCGATTGTAGTCGTTCTCGAGGAGATTTGAAATATAGATTTTGATTGTTGAAACGTTATATAACAATCGAATTCTACACATTTTACCATTTAATTATATAAAATTTCAAACTCGTATATCTCCGTTACTATTGAAGATACAGAAGTGATTTTGCACTCAAGGGAATCAGGTCGACGCTCTCTATTGGCTCATGGGGAAAAATGAAATCCATGTGTAATATTCATGCTTAGTTACCAATGAAACTCTCATAACAATAAATTAAACAATCTTTTAAGGCGCTATTGTAGTCGTCGAGGAGATTCCAAATATAGATTTTGATTTTTGAAACATTATAAAACAATCGAATTATACACTTTTTACGATAGAATTATATAAAATTTCAAACTCGCATATCTCCGTTACTGTTGAAGATACAGAAGTGATTTTGCACTCAATGGATTTAATTCGACCTAACCTAACCTAAACTGACCTGACCTAACCTAACCTAACCTAACTTTACTTAACCTAATCTAACCTAACCTAATAACAATAAAATAAAAACAATTTATTTGTGCCGATTGTAGTCGTTCTCGAGGAGATTTGAAATATAGATTTTGATGGTTGAAACATTATAAAACAATCGAATTCCACACATTTTACCATTTAATTATATAAAATTTCAAACTCGCATATCACCGTTACTATTAAAGATACAGAAGTGATTTTGTACTCAATGGAATCAGGTCGACGCTCTCTATTGGCTCATGGGGAAAAATGTAATCCATGTGTAATATTCATGCTTAGTTACCATGGAAACTCTCATAACAATAAATTAAACAATCTATTTAGACGCTATTGTAGTCGTTGTCGAGGAGATTTCAAATATAGATTTTGATTGTTGAAACATTATAAAACAATCGAATTATACACATTTTACGATAGAATTATATAAAATTTCAAACTCGCATATCTCCGTTACTGTTGAAGATACAGAAGTGATTTTACACTCAATGGAATTAGGTCGACCTAACCTAACCTAAACTGACCTGACCTAACCTAACCTAACCTAACTTTACTTAACCTAACCTAACCTAACCTAATAACAATAAAATAAAAACAATCTATTTGTGCCGATTGTAGTCGTTCTCGAGGAGATTTGAAATATAGATTTTGATTGTTGAAACATTATAAAACAATCGAATTCCACACATTTTACCATTTAATTATATAAAATTTCAAACTCGTATATCTCCGTTACTATTGAAGATACAGAAGTGATTTTGCACTCAAGGGAATCAGGTCGACGCTCTCTATTGGCTCATGAAGAAAAATGTAATCCATGTGTAATATTCATGCTTAGTTACCATGGAAACTCTCATAACAATAAATTAAACAATCTTTTTAGGCGCTATTGTAGTCGTCGAGGAGATTCCAAATATAGATTTTGATTTTTGAAACATTATAAAACAATCGAATTATACACTTTTTACGATAGAATTATATAAAATTTCAAACTCGCATATCTCCGTTACTGTTAAAGATACAGAAGTGATTTTGCACTCAATGGATTCAATTCGACCTAACCTAACCTAAACTGACCTGACCTAACCTAACCTAACCTAACTTTACTTAACCTAATCTAACCTAACCTAATAACAATAAAATAAAAACAATTTATTTGTGCCGATTGTAGTCGTTCTCGAGGAGATTTGAAATATAGATTTTGATGGTTGAAACATTATAAAACAATCGAATTCCACACATTTTACAATATAATTATATAAAATTTCAAACACGTATATCTCCGTTACTATTGAAGATACAGAAGTGATTTTGCACTCAAGGGAATCAGGTCGACGCTCTCTATTGGCTCATGGGGAAAAATGAAATCCATGTGTAATATTCATGCTTAGTTACCATGGAAACTCTCATAACAATAAATTAAACAGTCTATTTAGACGCTATTGTAGTCGTTGTCGAGGAGATTTCAAATATAGATTTTGATTGTTGAAACATTATAAAACAATCGAATTATACACTTTTTACGATAGAATTATATAAAATTTCAAACTCGCATATCTCCGTTACTGTTGAAGATACAGAAGTGATTTTGCACTCAATGGATTTAATTCGACCTAACCTAACCTAAACTGACCTGACCTAACCTAACCTAACCTAACTTTACTTAACCTAATCTAACCTAACCTAATAACAATAAAATAAAAACAATTTATTTGTGCCGATTGTAGTCGTTCTCGAGGAGATTTGAAATATAGATTTTGATGGTTGAAACATTATAAAACAATCGAATTCCACACATTTTACCATTTAATTATATAAAATTTCAAACTCGCATATCTCCGTTACTATTGAAGATACAGAAGTGATTTTGTACTCAATGGAATCAGGTCGACGCTCTCTATTGGCTCATGGGGAAAAATGTAATCCATGTGTAATATTCATGCTTAGTTACCATGGAAACTCTCATAACAATAAATTAAACAATCTATTTAGACGCTATTGTAGTCGTTGTCGAGGAGATTTCAAATATAGATTTTGATTGTTGAAACAATATAAAACAATCGAATTATACACATTTTACGATAGAATTATATAAAATTTCAAACTCGCATATCTCCGTTACTGTTGAAGATACAGAAGTGATTTTACACTCAATGGAATTAGGTCGACCTAACCTAACCTAAACTGACCTGACCTAACCTAACCTAACCTAACTTTACTTAACCTAACCTAACCTAACCTAATAACAATAAAATAAAAACAATCTATTTGTGCCGATTGTAGTCGTTCTCGAGGAGATTTGAAATATAGATTTTGATTGTTGAAACATTATAAAACAATCGAATTCCACACATTTTACCATTTAATTATATAAAATTTCAAACTCGTATATCTCCGTTACTATTGAAGATACAGAAGTGATTTTGCACTCAAGGGAATCAGGTCGACGCTCTCTATTGGCTCATGGGGAAAAATGTAATCCATGTGTAATATTCATGCTTAGTTACCATGGAAACTCTCATAACAATAAATTAAACAGTCTATTTAGACGCTATTGTAGTCGTTGTCGAGGAGATTTCAAATATAGATTTTGATTGTTGAAACATTATAAAACAATCGAATTATACACTTTTTACGATAGAATTATATAAAATTTCAAACTCGCATATCTCCGTTACTGTTGAAGATACAGAAGTGATTTTGCACTCAATGGATTTAATTCGACCTAACCTAACCTAAACTGACCTGACCTAACCTAACCTAACCTAACTTTACTTAACCTAACCTAACCTAACCTAATAACAATAAAATAAAAACAATCTATTTGTGCCGATTGTAGTCGTTCTCGAGGAGATTTGAAATATAGATTTTGATTGTTGAAACATTATAAAACAATCGAATTCCACACATTTTACCATTTAATTATATAAAATTTCAAACTCGTATATCTCCGTTACTATTGAAGATACAGAAGTGATTTTGCACTCAAGGGAATCAGGTCGACGCTCTCTATTGGCTCATGGGGAAAAATGTAATCCATGTGTAATATTCATGCTTAGTTACCATGGAAACTCTCATAACAATAAATTAAACAATCTTTTTAGGCGCTATTGTAGTCGTCGAGGAGATTCCAAATATAGATTTTGATTTTTGAAACATTATAAAACAATCGAATTATACACTTTTTACGATAGAATTATATAAAATTTCAAACTCGCATATCTCCGTTACTGTTAAAGATACAGAAGTGATTTTGCACTCAATGGATTCAATTCGACATAACCTAACCTAAACTGACCTGACCTAACCTAACCTAACCTAACTTTACTTAACCTAATCTAACCTAACCTAATAACAATAAAATAAAAACAATTTATTTGTGCCGATTGTAGTCGTTCTCGAGGAGATTTGAAATATAGATTTTGATGGTTGAAACATTATAAAACAATCGAATTCCACACATTTTACAATATAATTATATAAAATTTCAAACACGTATATCTCCGTTACTATTGAAGATACAGAAGTGATTTTGCACTCAATGGAATCAGGTCGACGCTCTCTATTGGCTCATGGGGAAAAATGTAATCCATGTGTAATATTCATGCTTAGTTACCATGGAAACTCTCATAACAATAAATTAAACAATCTATTTAGACGCTATTGTAGTCGTTGTCGAGGAGATTTCAAATATAGATTTTGATTGTTGAAACATTATAAAACAATCGAATTATACACATTTTACGATAGAATTATATAAAATTTCAAACTCGCATATCTCCGTTACTGTTGAAGATACAGAAGTGATTTTACACTCAATGGAATTAGGTCGACCTAACCTAACCTAAACTGACCTGACCTAACCTAACCTAACCTAACTTTACTTAACCTAACGTAACCTAACCTAATAACAATAAAATAAAAACAATCTATTTGTGCCGATTGTAGTCGTTCTCGAGGAGATTTGAAATATAGATTTTGATTGTTGAAACGTTATATAACAATCGAATTCTACACATTTTACCATTTAATTATATAAAATTTCAAACTCGTATATCTCCGTTACTATTGAAGATACAGAAGTGATTTTGCACTCAAGGGAATCAGGTCGACGCTCTCTATTGGCTCATGGGGAAAAATGAAATCCATGTGTAATATTCATGCTTAGTTACCAATGAAACTCTCATAACAATAAATTAAACAATCTTTTTAGGCGCTATTGTAGTCGTCGAGGAGATTCCAAATATAGATTTTGATTTTTGAAACATTATAAAACAATCGAATTATACACTTTTTACGATAGAATTATATAAAATTTCAAACTCGCATATCTCCGTTACTGTTGAAGATACAGAAGTGATTTTGCACTCAATGGATTTAATTCGACCTAACCTAACCTAAACTGACCTGACCTAACCTAACCTAACCTAACTTTACTTAACCTAATCTAACCTAACCTAATAACAATAAAATAAAAACAATTTATTTGTGCCGATTGTAGTCGTTCTCGAGGAGATTTGAAATATAGATTTTGATGGTTGAAACATTATAAAACAATCGAATTCCACACATTTTACCATTTAATTATATAAAATTTCAAACTCGCATATCACCGTTACTATTAAAGATACAGAAGTGATTTTGTACTCAATGGAATCAGGTCGACGCTCTCTATTGGCTCATGGGGAAAAATGTAATCCATGTGTAATATTCATGCTTAGTTACCATGGAAACTCTCATAACAATAAATTAAACAATCTATTTAGACGCTATTGTAGTCGTTGTCGAGGAGATTTCAAATATAGATTTTGATTGTTGAAACATTATAAAACAATCGAATTATACACATTTTACGATAGAATTATATAAAATTTCAAACTCGCATATCTCCGTTACTGTTGAAGATACAGAAGTGATTTTACACTCAATGGAATTAGGTCGACCTAACCTAACCTAAACTGACCTGACCTAACCTAACCTAACCTAACTTTACTTAACCTAACCTAACCTAACCTAATAACAATAAAATAAAAACAATCTATTTGTGCCGATTGTAGTCGTTCTCGAGGAGATTTGAAATATAGATTTTGATTGTTGAAACATTATAAAACAATCGAATTCCACACATTTTACCATTTAATTATATAAAATTTCAAACTCGTATATCTCCGTTACTATTGAAGATACAGAAGTGATTTTGCACTCAAGGGAATCAGGTCGACGCTCTCTATTGGCTCATGAAGAAAAATGTAATCCATGTGTAATATTCATGCTTAGTTACCATGGAAACTCTCATAACAATAAATTAAACAATCTTTTTAGGCGCTATTGTAGTCGTCGAGGAGATTCCAAATATAGATTTTGATTTTTGAAACATTATAAAACAATCGAATTATACACTTTTTACGATAGAATTATATAAAATTTCAAACTCGCATATCTCCGTTACTGTTAAAGATACAGAAGTGATTTTGCACTCAATGGATTCAATTCGACCTAACCTAACCTAAACTGACCTGACCTAACCTAACCTAATATAACTTTACTTAACCTAATCTAACCTAACCTAATAACAATAAAATAAAAACAATTTATTTGTGCCGATTGTAGTCGTTCTCGAGGAGATTTGAAATATAGATTTTGATGGTTGAAACATTATAAAACAATCGAATTCCACACATTTTACAATATAATTATATAAAATTTCAAACACGTATATCTCCGTTACTATTGAAGATACAGAAGTGATTTTGCACTCAAGGGAATCAGGTCGACGCTCTCTATTGGCTCATGGGGAAAAATGAAATCCATGTGTAATATTCATGCTTAGTTACCATGGAAACTCTCATAACAATAAATTAAACAATCTTTTTAGGCGCTATTGTAGTCGTCGAGGAGATTCCAAATATAGATTTTGATTTTTGAAACATTATAAAACAATCGAATTCCACACATTTTACCATTTAATTATATAAAATTTCAAACTCGTATATCTCCGTTACTATTGAAGATACAGAAGTGATTTTGCACTCAAGGGAATCAGGTCGACGCTCTCTATTGGCTCATGGGGAAAAATGTAATTCATGTGTAATATTCATGCTTAGTTACCATGGAAACTCTCATAACAATAAATTAAACAGTCTATTTAGACGCTATTGTAGTCGTTGTCGAGGAGATTTCAAATATAGATTTTGATTGTTGAAACATTATAAAACAATCGAATTATACACTTTTTACGATAGAATTATATAAAATTTCAAACTCGCATATCTCCGTTACTGTTGAAGATACAGAAGTGATTTTGCACTCAATGGATTTAATTCGACCTAACCTAACCTAAACTGACCTGACCTAACCTAACCTAACCTAACTTTACTTAACCTAATCTAACCTAACCTAATAACAATAAAATAAAAACAATTTATTTGTGCCGATTGTAGTCGTTCTCGAGGAGATTTGAAATATAGATTTTGATGGTTGAAACATTATAAAACAATCGAATTCCACACATTTTACCATTTAATTATATAAAATTTCAAACTCGCATATCTCCGTTACTATTGAAGATACAGAAGTGATTTTGTACTCAATGGAATCAGGTCGAGGCTCTCTATTGGCTCATGGGGAAAAATGTAATCCATGTGTAATATTCATGCTTAGTTACCATGGAAACTCTCATAACAATAAATTAAACAATCTATTTAGACGCTATTGTAGTCGTTGTCGAGGAGATTTCAAATATAGATTTTGATTGTTGAAACATTATAAAACAATCGAATTATACACATTTTACGATAGAATTATATAAAATTTCAAACTCGCATATCTCCGTTACTGTTGAAGATACAGAAGTGATTTTACACTCAATGGAATTAGGTCGACCTAACCTAACCTAAACTGACCTGACCTAACCTAACCTAACCTAACTTTACTTAACCTAACCTAACCTAACCTAATAACAATAAAATAAAAACAATCTATTTGTGCCGATTGTAGTCGTTCTCGAGGAGATTTGAAATATAGATTTTGATGGTTGAAACATTATAAAACAATCGAATTCCACACATTTTACAATATAATTATATAAAATTTCAAACACGTATATCTCCGTTACTATTGAAGATACAGAAGTGATTTTGCACTCAATGGAATCAGGTCGACGCTCTCTATTGGCTCATGGGGAAAAATGTAATCCATGTGTAATATTCATGCTTAGTTACCATGGAAACTCTCATAACAATAAATTAAACAATCTATTTAGACGCTATTGTAGTCGTTGTCGAGGAGATTTCAAATATAGATTTTGATTGTTGAAACATTATAAAACAATCGAATTATACACATTTTACGATAGAATTATATAAAATTTCAAACTCGCATATCTCCGTTACTGTTGAAGATGCAGAAGTGATTTTACACTCAATGGAATTAGGTCGACCTAACCTAACCTAAACTGACCTGACCTAACCTAACCTAACCTAACTTTACTTAACCTAACCTAACCTAACCTAATAACAATAAAATAAAAACAATCTATTTGTGCCGATTGTAGTCGTTCTCGAGGAGATTTGAAATATAGATTTTGATTGTTGAAACATTATAAAACAATCGAATTCCACACATTTTACCATTTAATTATATAAAATTTCAAACTCGTATATCTCCGTTACTATTGAAGATACAGAAGTGATTTTGCACTCAAGGGAATCAGGTCGACGCTCTCTATTGGCTCATGGGGAAAAATGAAATCCATGTGTAATATTCATGCTTAGTTACCATGGAAACTCTCATAACAATAAATTAAACAATCTTTTTAGGCGCTATTGTAGTCGTCGAGGAGATTCCAAATATAGATTTTGAATTTTGAAACATTATAAAACAATCGAATTATACACTTTTTACGATAGAATTATATAAAATTTCAAACTCGCATATCTCCGTTACTGTTGAAGATACAGAAGTGATTTTGCACTCAATGGATTTAATTCGACCTAACCTAACCTAAACTGACCTGACCTAACCTAACCTAACCTAACTTTACTTAACCTAACCTAACCTAACCTAATAACAATAAAATAAAAACAATCTATTTGTGCCGATTGTAGTCGTTCTCGAGGAGATTTGAAATATAGATTTTGATTGTTGAAACATTATAAAACAATCGAATTCCACACATTTTACCATTTAATTATATAAAATTTCAAACTCGTATATCTCCGTTACTATTGAAGATACAGAAGTGATTTTGCACTCAAGGGAATCAGGTCGACGCTCTCTATTGGCTCATGGGGAAAAATGAAATCCATGTGTAATATTCATGCTTAGTTACCATGGAAACTCTCATAACAATAAATTAAACAGTCTATTTAGACGCTATTGTAGTCGTTGTCGAGGAGATTTCAAATATAGATTTTGATTGTTGAAACATTATAAAACAATCGAATTATACACTTTTTACGATAGAATTATATAAAATTTCAAACTCGCATATCTCCGTTACTGTTGAAGATACAGAAGTGATTTTGCACTCAATGGATTTAATTCGACCTAACCTAACCTAAACTGACCTGACCTAACCTAACCTAACCTAACTTTACTTAACCTAATCTAACCTAACCTAATAACAATAAAATAAAAACAATTTATTTGTGCCGATTGTAGTCGTTCTCGAGGAGATTTGAAATATAGATTTTGATGGTTGAAACATTATAAAACAATCGAATTCCACACATTTTACCATTTAATTATATAAAATTTCAAACTCGCATATCTCCGTTACTATTGAAGATACAGAAGTGATTTTGTACTCAATGGAATCAGGTCGACGCTCTCTATTGGCTCATGGGGAAAAATGTAATCCATGTGTAATATTCATGCTTAGTTACCATGGAAACTCTCATAACAATAAATTAAACAATCTATTTAGACGCTATTGTAGTCGTTGTCGAGGAGATTTCAAATATAGATTTTGATTGTTGAAACATTATAAAACAATCGAATTATACACATTTTACGATAGAATTATATAAAATTTCAAACTCGCATATCTCCGTTACTGTTGAAGATACAGAAGTGATTTTACACTCAATGGAATTAGGTCGACCTAACCTAACCTAAACTGACCTGACCTAACCTAACCTAACCTAACTTTACTTAACCTAACCTAACCTAACCTAATAACAATAAAATAAAAACAATCTATTTGTGCCGATTGTAGTCGTTCTCGAGGAGATTTGAAATATAGATTTTGATTGTTGAAACGTTATATAACAATCGAATTCTACACATTTTACCATTTAATTATATAAAATTTCAAACTCGTATATCTCCGTTACTATTGAAGATACAGAAGTGATTTTGCACTCAAGGGAATCAGGTCGACGCTCTCTATTGGCTCATGGGGAAAAATGAAATCCATGTGTAATATTCATGCTTAGTTACCAATGAAACTCTCATAACAATAAATTAAACAATCTTTTTAGGCGCTATTGTAGTCGTCGAGGAGATTCCAAATATAGATTTTGATTTTTGAAACATTATAAAACAATCGAATTATACACTTTTTACGATAGAATTATATAAAATTTCAAACTCGCATATCTCCGTTACTGTTGAAGATACAGAAGTGATTTTGCACTCAATGGATTTAATTCGACCTAACCTAACCTAAACTGACCTGACCTAACCTAACCTAACCTAACTTTACTTAACCTAATCTAACCTAACCTAATAACAATAAAATAAAAACAATTTATTTGTGCCGATTGTAGTCGTTCTCGAGGAGATTTGAAATATAGATTTTGATGGTTGAAACATTATAAAACAATCGAATTCCACACATTTTACCATTTAATTATATAAAATTTCAAACTCGCATATCACCGTTACTATTAAAGATACAGAAGTGATTTTGTACTCAATGGAATCAGGTCGACGCTCTCTATTGGCTCATGGGGAAAAATGTAATCCATGTGTAATATTCATGCTTAGTTACCATGGAAACTCTCATAACAATAAATTAAACAATCTATTTAGACGCTATTGTAGTCGTTGTCGAGGAGATTTCAAATATAGATTTTGATTGTTGAAACATTATAAAACAATCGAATTATACACATTTTACGATAGAATTATATAAAATTTCAAACTCGCATATCTCCGTTACTGTTGAAGATACAGAAGTGATTTTACACTCAATGGAATTAGGTCGACCTAACCTAACCTAAACTGACCTGACCTAACCTAACCTAACCTAACTTTACTTAACCTAACCTAACCTAACCTAATAACAATAAAATAAAAACAATCTATTTGTGCCGATTGTAGTCGTTCTCGAGGAGATTTGAAATATAGATTTTGATTGTTGAAACATTATAAAACAATCGAATTCCACACATTTTACCATTTAATTATATAAAATTTCAAACTCGTATATCTCCGTTACTATTGAAGATACAGAAGTGATTTTGCACTCAAGGGAATCAGGTCGACGCTCTCTATTGGCTCATGAAGAAAAATGTAATCCATGTGTAATATTCATGCTTAGTTACCATGGAAACTCTCATAACAATAAATTAAACAATCTTTTTAGGCGCTATTGTAGTCGTCGAGGAGATTCCAAATATAGATTTTGATTTTTGAAACATTATAAAACAATCGAATTATACACTTTTTACGATAGAATTATATAAAATTTCAAACTCGCATATCTCCGTTACTGTTAAAGATACAGAAGTGATTTTGCACTCAATGGATTCAATTCGACCTAACCTAACCTAAACTGACCTGACCTAACCTAACCTAACCTAACTTTACTTAACCTAATCTAACCTAACCTAATAACAATAAAATAAAAACAATTTATTTGTGCCGATTGTAGTCGTTCTCGAGGAGATTTGAAATATAGATTTTGATGGTTGAAACATTATAAAACAATCGAATTCCACACATTTTACAATATAATTATATAAAATTTCAAACACGTATATCTCCGTTACTATTGAAGATACAGAAGTGATTTTGCACTCAAGGGAATCAGGTCGACGCTCTCTATTGGCTCATGGGGAAAAATGAAATCCATGTGTAATATTCATGCTTAGTTACCATGGAAACTCTCATAACAATAAATTAAACAATCTTTTTAGGCGCTATTGTAGTCGTCGAGGAGATTCCAAATATAGATTTTGATTTTTGAAACATTATAAAACAATCGAATTCCACACATTTTACCATTTAATTATATAAAATTTCAAACTCGTATATCTCCGTTACTATTGAAGATACAGAAGTGATTTTGCACTCAAGGGAATCAGGTCGACGCTCTCTATTGGCTCATGGGGAAAAATGTAATTCATGTGTAATATTCATGCTTAGTTACCATGGAAACTCTCATAACAATAAATTAAACAGTCTATTTAGACGCTATTGTAGTCGTTGTCGAGGAGATTTCAAATATAGATTTTGATTGTTGAAACATTATAAAACAATCGAATTATACACTTTTTACGATAGAATTATATAAAATTTCAAACTCGCATATCTCCGTTACTGTTGAAGATACAGAAGTGATTTTGCACTCAATGGATTTAATTCGACCTAACCTAACCTAAACTGACCTGACCTAACCTAACCTAACCTAACTTTACTTAACCTAACCTAACCTAACCTAATAACAATAAAATAAAAACAATCTATTTGTGCCGATTGTAGTCGTTCTCGAGGAGATTTGAAATATAGATTTTGATGGTTGAAACATTATAAAACAATCGAATTCCACACATTTTACAATATAATTATATAAAATTTCAAACACGTATATCTCCGTTACTATTGAAGATACAGAAGTGATTTTGCACTCAATGGAATCAGGTCGACGCTCTCTATTGGCTCATGGGGAAAAATGTAATCCATGTGTAATATTCATGCTTAGTTACCATGGAAACTCTCATAACAATAAATTAAAAAATCTATTTAGACGCTATTGTAGTCGTTGTCGAGGAGATTTCAAATATAGATTTTGATTGTTGAAACATTATAAAACAATCGAATTATACACATTTTACGATAGAATTATATAAAATTTCAAACTCGCATATCTCCGTTACTGTTGAAGATGCAGAAGTGATTTTACACTCAATGGAATTAGGTCGACCTAACCTAACCTAAACTGACCTGACCTAACCTAACCTAACCTAACTTTACTTAACCTAACCTAACCTAACCTAATAACAATAAAATAAAAACAATCTATTTGTGCCGATTGTAGTCGTTCTCGAGGAGATTTGAAATATAGATTTTGATTGTTGAAACATTATAAAACAATCGAATTCCACACATTTTACCATTTAATTATATAAAATTTCAAACTCGTATATCTCCGTTACTATTGAAGATACAGAAGTGATTTTGCACTCAAGGGAATCAGGTCGACGCTCTCTATTGGCTCATGGGGAAAAATGAAATCCATGTGTAATATTCATGCTTAGTTACCATGGAAACTCTCATAACAATAAATTAAACAATCTTTTTAGGCGCTATTGTAGTCGTCGAGGAGATTCCAAATATAGATTTTGATTTTTGAAACATTATAAAACAATCGAATTATACACTTTTTACGATAGAATTATATAAAATTTCAAACTCGCATATCTCCGTTACTGTTGAAGATACAGAAGTGATTTTGCACTCAATGGATTTAATTCGACCTAACCTAACCTAAACTGACCTGACCTAACCTAACCTAACCTAACTTTACTTAACCTAACCTAACCTAACCTAATAACAATAAAATAAAAACAATCTATTTGTGCCGATTGTAGTCGTTCTCGAGGAGATTTGAAATATAGATTTTGATTGTTGAAACATTATAAAACAATCGAATTCCACACATTTTACCATTTAATTATATAAAATTTCAAACTCGTATATCTCCGTTACTATTGAAGATACAGAAGTGATTTTGCACTCAAGGGAATCAGGTCGACGCTCTCTATTGGCTCATGGGGAAAAATGAAATCCATGTGTAATATTCATGCTTAGTTACCATGGAAACTCTCATAACAATAAATTAAACAGTCTATTTAGACGCTATTGTAGTCGTTGTCGAGGAGATTTCAAATATAGATTTTGATTGTTGAAACATTATAAAACAATCGAATTATACACTTTTTACGATAGAATTATATAAAATTTCAAACTCGCATATCTCCGTTACTGTTGAAGATACAGAAGTGATTTTGCACTCAATGGATTTAATTCGACCTAACCTAACCTAAACTGACCTGACCTAACCTAACCTAACCTAACTTTACTTAACCTAATCTAACCTAACCTAATAACAATAAAATAAAAACAATTTATTTGTGCCGATTGTAGTCGTTCTCGAGGAGATTTGAAATATAGATTTTGATGGTTGAAACATTATAAAACAATCGAATTCCACACATTTTACCATTTAATTATATAAAATTTCAAACTCGCATATCTCCGTTACTATTGAAGATACAGAAGTGATTTTGTACTCAATGGAATCAGGTCGACGCTCTCTATTGGCTCATGGGGAAAAATGTAATCCATGTGTAATATTCATGCTTAGTTACCATGGAAACTCTCATAACAATAAATTAAACAATCTATTTAGACGCTATTGTAGTCGTTGTCGAGGAGATTTCAAATATAGATTTTGATTGTTGAAACATTATAAAACAATCGAATTATACACATTTTACGATAGAATTATATAAAATTTCAAACTCGCATATCTCCGTTACTGTTGAAGATACAGAAGTGATTTTACACTCAATGGAATTAGGTCGACCTAACCTAACCTAAACTGACCTGACCTAACCTAACCTAACCTAACTTTACTTAACCTAACCTAACCTAACCTAATAACAATAAAATAAAAACAATCTATTTGTGCCGATTGTAGTCGTTCTCGAGGAGATTTGAAATATAGATTTTGATTGTTGAAACGTTATATAACAATCGAATTCTACACATTTTACCATTTAATTATATAAAATTTCAAACTCGTATATCTCCGTTACTATTGAAGATACAGAAGTGATTTTGCACTCAAGGGAATCAGGTCGACGCTCTCTATTGGCTCATGGGGAAAAATGAAATCCATGTGTAATATTCATGCTTAGTTACCAATGAAACTCTCATAACAATAAATTAAACAATCTTTTTAGGCGCTATTGTAGTCGTCGAGGAGATTCCAAATATAGATTTTGATTTTTGAAACATTATAAAACAATCGAATTATACACTTTTTACGATAGAATTATATAAAATTTCAAACTCGCATATCTCCGTTACTGTTGAAGATACAGAAGTGATTTTGCACTCAATGGATTTAATTCGACCTAACCTAACCTAAACTGACCTGACCTAACCTAACCTAACCTAACTTTACTTAACCTAATCTAACCTAACCTAATAACAATAAAATAAAAACAATTTATTTGTGCCGATTGTAGTCGTTCTCGAGGAGATTTGAAATATAGATTTTGATGGTTGAAACATTATAAAACAATCGAATTCCACACATTTTACCATTTAATTATATAAAATTTCAAACTCGCATATCACCGTTACTATTAAAGATACAGAAGTGATTTTGTACTCAATGGAATCAGGTCGACGCTCTCTATTGGCTCATGGGGAAAAATGTAATCCATGTGTAATATTCATGCTTAGTTACCATGGAAACTCTCATAACAATAAATTAAACAATCTATTTAGACGCTATTGTAGTCGTTGTCGAGGAGATTTCAAATATAGATTTTGATTGTTGAAACATTATAAAACAATCGAATTATACACATTTTACGATAGAATTATATAAAATTTCAAACTCGCATATCTCCGTTACTGTTGAAGATACAGAAGTGATTTTACACTCAATGGAATTAGGTCGACCTAACCTAACCTAAACTGACCTGACCTAACCTAACCTAACCTAACTTTACTTAACCTAACCTAACCTAACCTAATAACAATAAAATAAAAACAATCTATTTGTGCCGATTGTAGTCGTTCTCGAGGAGATTTGAAATATAGATTTTGATTGTTGAAACATTATAAAACAATCGAATTCCACACATTTTACCATTTAATTATATAAAATTTCAAACTCGTATATCTCCGTTACTATTGAAGATACAGAAGTGATTTTGCACTCAAGGGAATCAGGTCGACGCTCTCTATTGGCTCATGAAGAAAAATGTAATCCATGTGTAATATTCATGCTTAGTTACCATGGAAACTCTCATAACAATAAATTAAACAATCTTTTTAGGCGCTATTGTAGTCGTCGAGGAGATTCCAAATATAGATTTTGATTTTTGAAACATTATAAAACAATCGAATTATACACTTTTTACGATAGAATTATATAAAATTTCAAACTCGCATATCTCCGTTACTGTTGAAGATACAGAAGTGATTTTGCACTCAATGGATTTAATTCGACCTAACCTAACCTAAACTGACCTGACCTAACCTAACCTAACCTAACTTTACTTAACCTAATCTAACCTAACCTAATAACAATAAAATAAAAACAATTTATTTGTGCCGATTGTAGTCGTTCTCGAGGAGATTTGAAATATAGATTTTGATGGTTGAAACATTATAAAACAATCGAATTCCACACATTTTACCATTTAATTATATAAAATTTCAAACTCGCATATCTCCGTTACTATTGAAGATACAGAAGTGATTTTGTACTCAATGGAATCAGGTCGACGCTCTCTATTGGCTCATGGGGAAAAATGTAATCCATGTGTAATATTCATGCTTAGTTACCATGGAAACTCTCATAACAATAAATTAAACAATCTATTTAGACGCTATTGTAGTCGTTGTCGAGGAGATTTCAAATATAGATTTTGATTGTTGAAACATTATAAAACAATCGAATTATACACATTTTACGATAGAATTATATAAAATTTCAAACTCGCATATCTCCGTTACTGTTGAAGATACAGAAGTGATTTTACACTCAATGGAATTAGGTCGACCTAACCTAACCTAAACTGACCTGACCTAACCTAACCTAACCTAACTTTACTTAACCTAACCTAACCTAACCTAATAACAATAAAATAAAAACAATCTATTTGTGCCGATTGTAGTCGTTCTCGAGGAGATTTGAAATATAGATTTTGATGGTTGAAACATTATAAAACAATCGAATTCCACACATTTTACAATATAATTATATAAAATTTCAAACACGTATATCTCCGTTACTATTGAAGATACAGAAGTGATTTTGCACTCAATGGAATCAGGTCGACGCTCTCTATTGGCTCATGGGGAAAAATGTAATCCATGTGTAATATTCATGCTTAGTTACCATGGAAACTCTCATAACAATAAATTAAACAATCTATTTAGACGCTATTGTAGTCGTTGTCGAGGAGATTTCAAATATAGATTTTGATTGTTGAAACATTATAAAACAATCGAATTATACACATTTTACGATAGAATTATATAAAATTTCAAACTCGCATATCTCCGTTACTGTTGAAGATGCAGAAGTGATTTTACACTCAATGGAATTAGGTCGACCTAACCTAACCTAAACTGACCTGACCTAACCTAACCTAACCTAACTTTACTTAACCTAACCTAACCTAACCTAATAACAATAAAATAAAAACAATCTATTTGTGCCGATTGTAGTCGTTCTCGAGGAGATTTGAAATATAGATTTTGATTGTTGAAACATTATAAAACAATCGAATTCCACACATTTTACCATTTAATTATATAAAATTTCAAACTCGTATATCTCCGTTACTATTGAAGATACAGAAGTGATTTTGCACTCAAGGGAATCAGGTCGACGCTCTCTATTGGCTCATGGGGAAAAATGAAATCCATGTGTAATATTCATGCTTAGTTACCATGGAAACTCTCATAACAATAAATTAAACAATCTTTTTAGGCGCTATTGTAGTCGTCGAGGAGATTCCAAATATAGATTTTGATTTTTGAAACATTATAAAACAATCGAATTATACACTTTTTACGATAGAATTATATAAAATTTCAAACTCGCATATCTCCGTTACTGTTGAAGATACAGAAGTGATTTTGCACTCAATGGATTTAATTCGACCTAACCTAACCTAAACTGACCTGACCTAACCTAACCTAACCTAACTTTACTTAACCTAACCTAACCTAACCTAATAACAATAAAATAAAAACAATCTATTTGTGCCGATTGTAGTCGTTCTCGAGGAGATTTGAAATATAGATTTTGATTGTTGAAACATTATAAAACAATCGAATTCCACACATTTTACCATTTAATTATATAAAATTTCAAACTCGTATATCTCCGTTACTATTGAAGATACAGAAGTGATTTTGCACTCAAGGGAATCAGGTCGACGCTCTCTATTGGCTCATGGGGAAAAATGAAATCCATGTGTAATATTCATGCTTAGTTACCATGGAAACTCTCATAACAATAAATTAAACAGTCTATTTAGACGCTATTGTAGTCGTTGTCGAGGAGATTTCAAATATAGATTTTGATTGTTGAAACATTATAAAACAATCGAATTATACACTTTTTACGATAGAATTATATAAAATTTCAAACTCGCATATCTCCGTTACTGTTGAAGATACAGAAGTGATTTTGCACTCAATGGATTTAATTCGACCTAACCTAACCTAAACTGACCTGACCTAACCTAACCTAACCTAACTTTACTTAACCTAATCTAACCTAACCTAATAACAATAAAATAAAAACAATTTATTTGTGCCGATTGTAGTCGTTCTCGAGGAGATTTGAAATATAGATTTTGATGGTTGAAACATTATAAAACAATCGAATTCCACACATTTTACCATTTAATTATATAAAATTTCAAACTCGCATATCTCCGTTACTATTGAAGATACAGAAGTGATTTTGTACTCAATGGAATCAGGTCGACGCTCTCTATTGGCTCATGGGGAAAAATGTAATCCATGTGTAATATTCATGCTTAGTTACCATGGAAACTCTCATAACAATAAATTAAACAATCTATTTAGACGCTATTGTAGTCGTTGTCGAGGAGATTTCAAATATAGATTTTGATTGTTGAAACATTATAAAACAATCGAATTATACACATTTTACGATAGAATTATATAAAATTTCAAACTCGCATATCTCCGTTACTGTTGAAGATACAGAAGTGATTTTACACTCAATGGAATTAGGTCGACCTAACCTAACCTAAACTGACCTGACCTAACCTAACCTAACCTAACTTTACTTAACCTAACCTAACCTAACCTAATAACAATAAAATAAAAACAATCTATTTGTGCCGATTGTAGTCGTTCTCGAGGAGATTTGAAATATAGATTTTGATTGTTGAAACATTATAAAACAATCGAATTCCACACATTTTACCATTTAATTATATAAAATTTCAAACTCGTATATCTCCGTTACTATTGAAGATACAGAAGTGATTTTGCACTCAAGGGAATCAGGTCGACGCTCTCTATTGGCTCATGGGGAAAAATGTAATCCATGTGTAATATTCATGCTTAGTTACCATGGAAACTCTCATAACAATAAATTAAACAATCTATTTAGACGCTATTGTAGTCGTTGTCGAGGAGATTTCAAATATAGATTTTGATTGTTGAAACATTATAAAACAATCGAATTATACACATTTTACGATAGAATTATATAAAATTTCAAACTCGCATATCTCCGTTACTGTTGAAGATGCAGAAGTGATTTTACACTCAATGGAATTAGGTCGACCTAACCTAACCTAAACTGACCTGACCTAACCTAACCTAACCTAACTTTACTTAACCTAACCTAACCTAACCTAATAACAATAAAATAAAAACAATCTATTTGTGCCGATTGTAGTCGTTCTCGAGGAGATTTGAAATATAGATTTTGATTGTTGAAACATTATAAAACAATCGAATTCCACACATTTTACCATTTAATTATATAAAATTTCAAACTCGTATATCTCCGTTACTATTGAAGATACAGAAGTGATTTTGCACTCAAGGGAATCAGGTCGACGCTCTCTATTGGCTCATGGGGAAAAATGAAATCCATGTGTAATATTCATGCTTAGTTACCATGGAAACTCTCATAACAATAAATTAAACAGTCTATTTAGACGCTATTGTAGTCGTTGTCGAGGAGATTTCAAATATAGATTTTGATTGTTGAAACATTATAAAACAATCGAATTATACACTTTTTACGATAGAATTATATAAAATTTCAAACTCGCATATCTCCGTTACTGTTGAAGATGCAGAAGTGATTTTACACTCAATGGAATTAGGTCGACCTAACCTAACCTAAACTGACCTGACCTAACCTAACCTAACCTAACTTTACTTAACCTAACCTAACCTAACCTAATAACAATAAAATAAAAACAATCTATTTGTGCCGATTGTAGTCGTTCTCGAGGAGATTTGAAATATAGATTTTGATTGTTGAAACATTATAAAACAATCGAATTCCACACATTTTACCATTTAATTATATAAAATTTCAAACTCGTATATCTCCGTTACTATTGAAGATACAGAAGTGATTTTGCACTCAAGGGAATCAGGTCGACGCTCTCTATTGGCTCATGGGGAAAAATGAAATCCATGTGTAATATTCATGCTTAGTTACCATGGAAACTCTCATAACAATAAATTAAACAATCTATTTAGACGCTATTGTAGTCGTTGTCGAGGAGATTTCAAATATAGATTTTGATTGTTGAAACATTATAAAACAATCGAATTATACACATTTTACGATAGAATTATATAAAATTTCAAACTCGCATATCTCCGTTACTGTTGAAGATGCAGAAGTGATTTTACACTCAATGGAATTAGGTCGACCTAACCTAACCTAAACTGACCTGACCTAACCTAACCTAACCTAACTTTACTTAACCTAACCTAACCTAACCTAATAACAATAAAATAAAAACAATCTATTTGTGCCGATTGTAGTCGTTCTCGAGGAGATTTGAAATATAGATTTTGATTGTTGAAACATTATAAAACAATCGAATTCCACACATTTTACCATTTAATTATATAAAATTTCAAACTCGTATATCTCCGTTACTATTGAAGATACAGAAGTGATTTTGCACTCAAGGGAATCAGGTCGACGCTCTCTATTGGCTCATGGGGAAAAATGAAATCCATGTGTAATATTCATGCTTAGTTACCATGGAAACTCTCATAACAATAAATTAAACAGTCTATTTAGACGCTATTGTAGTCGTTGTCGAGGAGATTTCAAATATAGATTTTGATTGTTGAAACATTATAAAACAATCGAATTATACACTTTTTACGATAGAATTATATAAAATTTCAAACTCGCATATCTCCGTTACTGTTGAAGATGCAGAAGTGATTTTACACTCAATGGAATTAGGTCGACCTAACCTAACCTAAACTGACCTGACCTAACCTAACCTAACCTAACTTTACTTAACCTAACCTAACCTAACCTAATAAAAATAAAATAAAAACAATCTATTTGTGCCGATTGTAGTCGTTCTCGAGGAGATTTGAAATATAGATTTTGATTGTTGAAACATTATAAAACAATCGAATTCCACACATTTTACCATTTAATTATATAAAATTTCAAACTCGTATATCTCCGTTACTATTGAAGATACAGAAGTGATTTTGCACTCAAGGGAATCAGGTCGACGCTCTCTATTGGCTCATGGGGAAAAATGAAATCCATGTGTAATATTCATGCTTAGTTACCATGGAAACTCTCATAACAATAAATTAAACAATCTTTTTAGGCGCTATTGTAGTCGTCGAGGAGATTCCAAATATAGATTTTGATTTTTGAAACATTATAAAACAATCGAATTATACACTTTTTACGATAGAATTATATAAAATTTCAAACTCGCATATCTCCGTTACTGTTGAAGATACAGAAGTGATTTTGCACTCAATGGATTTAATTCGACCTAACCTAACCTAAACTGACCTGACCTAACCTAACCTAACCTAACTTTACTTAACCTAACCTAACCTAACATAATAACAATAAAATAAAAACAATCTATTTGTGCCGATTGTAGTCGTTCTCGAGGAGATTTGAAATATAGATTTTGATTGTTGAAACATTATAAAACAATCGAATTCCACACATTTTACCATTTAATTATATAAAATTTCAAACTCGTATATCTCCGTTACTATTGAAGATACAGAAGTGATTTTGCACTCAAGGGAATCAGGTCGACGCTCTCTATTGGCTCATGGGGAAAAATGAAATCCATGTGTAATATTCATGCTTAGTTACCATGGAAACTCTCATAACAATAAATTAAACAGTCTATTTAGACGCTATTGTAGTCGTTGTCGAGGAGATTTCAAATATAGATTTTGATTGTTGAAACATTATAAAACAATCGAATTATTCACTTTTTACGATAGAATTATATAAAATTTCAAACTCGCATATCTCCGTTACTGTTGAAGATACAGAAGTGATTTTGCACTCAATGGATTTAATTCGACCTAACCTAACCTAAACTGACCTGACCTAACCTAACCTAACCTAACTTTACTTAACCTAATCTAACCTAACCTAATAACAATAAAATAAAAACAATTTATTTGTGCCGATTGTAGTCGTTCTCGAGGAGATTTGAAATATAGATTTTGATGGTTGAAACATTATAAAACAATCGAATTCCACACATTTTACCATTTAATTATATAAAATTTCAAACTCGCATATCTCCGTTACTATTGAAGATACAGAAGTGATTTTGTACTCAATGGAATCAGGTCGACGCTCTCTATTGGCTCATGGGGAAAAATGTAATCCATGTGTAATATTCATGCTTAGTTACCATGGAAACTCTCATAACAATAAATTAAACAATCTATTTAGACGCTATTGTAGTCGTTGTCGAGGAGATTTCAAATATAGATTTTGATTGTTGAAACATTATAAAACAATCGAATTATACACATTTTACGATAGAATTATATAAAATTTCAAACTCGCATATCTCCGTTACTGTTGAAGATACAGAAGTGATTTTACACTCAATGGAATTAGGTCGACCTAACCTAACCTAAACTGACCTGACCTAACCTAACCTAACCTAACTTTACTTAACCTAACCTAACCTAACCTAATAACAATAAAATAAAAACAATCTATTTGTGCCGATTGTAGTCGTTCTCGAGGAGATTTGAAATATAGATTTTGATTGTTGAAACGTTATATAACAATCGAATTCTACACATTTTACCATTTAATTATATAAAATTTCAAACTCGTATATCTCCGTTACTATTGAAGATACAGAAGTGATTTTGCACTCAAGGGAATCAGGTCGACGCTCTCTATTGGCTCATGGGGAAAAATGAAATCCATGTGTAATATTCATGCTTAGTTACCAATGAAACTCTCATAACAATAAATTAAACAATCTTTTTAGGCGCTATTGTAGTCGTCGAGGAGATTCCAAATATAGATTTTGATTTTTGAAACATTATAAAACAATCGAATTATACACTTTTTACGATAGAATTATATAAAATTTCAAACTCGCATATCTCCGTTACTGTTGAAGATACAGAAGTGATTTTACACTCAATGGAATTAGGTCGACCTAACCTAACCTAAACTGACCTGACCTAACCTAACCTAACCTAACTTTACTTAACCTAACCTAACCTAACCTAATAACAATAAAATAAAAACAATCTATTTGTGCCGATTGTAGTCGTTCTCGAGGAGATTTGAAATATAGATTTTGATTGTTGAAACATTATAAAACAATCGAATTCCACACATTTTACCATTTAATTATATAAAATTTCAAACTCGTATATCTCCGTTACTATTGAAGATACAGAAGTGATTTTGCACTCAAGGGAATCAGGTCGACGCTCTCTATTGGCTCATGGGGAAAAATGTAATCCATGTGTAATATTCATGCTTAGTTACCATGGAAACTCTCATAACAATAAATTAAACAATCTATTTAGACGCTATTGTAGTCGTTGTCGAGGAGATTTCAAATATAGATTTTGATTGTTGAAACATTATAAAACAATCGAATTATACACATTTTACGATAGAATTATATAAAATTTCAAACTCGCATATCTCCGTTACTGTTGAAGATGCAGAAGTGATTTTACACTCAATGGAATTAGGTCGACCTAACCTAACCTAAACTGACCTGACCTAACCTAACCTAACCTAACTTTACTTAACCTAACCTAACCTAACCTAATAACAATAAAATAAAAACAATCTATTTGTGCCGATTGTAGTCGTTCTCGAGGAGATTTGAAATATAGATTTTGATTGTTGAAACATTATAAAACAATCGAATTCCACACATTTTACCATTTAATTATATAAAATTTCAAACTCGTATATCTCCGTTACTATTGAAGATACAGAAGTGATTTTGCACTCAAGGGAATCAGGTCGACGCTCTCTATTGGCTCATGGGGAAAAATGAAATCCATGTGTAATATTCATGCTTAGTTACCATGGAAACTCTCATAACAATAAATTAAACAGTCTATTTAGACGCTATTGTAGTCGTTGTCGAGGAGATTTCAAATATAGATTTTGATTGTTGAAACATTATAAAACAATCGAATTATACACTTTTTACGATAGAATTATATAAAATTTCAAACTCGCATATCTCCGTTACTGTTGAAGATGCAGAAGTGATTTTACACTCAATGGAATTAGGTCGACCTAACCTAACCTAAACTGACCTGACCTAACCTAACCTAACCTAACTTTACTTAACCTAACCTAACCTAACCTAATAACAATAAAATAAAAACAATCTATTTGTGCCGATTGTAGTCGTTCTCGAGGAGATTTGAAATATAGATTTTGATTGTTGAAACATTATAAAACAATCGAATTCCACACATTTTACCATTTAATTATATAAAATTTCAAACTCGTATATCTCCGTTACTATTGAAGATACAGAAGTGATTTTGCACTCAAGGGAATCAGGTCGACGCTCTCTATTGGCTCATGGGGAAAAATGAAATCCATGTGTAATATTCATGCTTAGTTACCATGGAAACTCTCATAACAATAAATTAAACAATCTATTTAGACGCTATTGTAGTCGTTGTCGAGGAGATTTCAAATATAGATTTTGATTGTTGAAACATTATAAAACAATCGAATTATACACATTTTACGATAGAATTATATAAAATTTCAAACTCGCATATCTCCGTTACTGTTGAAGATGCAGAAGTGATTTTACACTCAATGGAATTAGGTCGACCTAACCTAACCTAAACTGACCTGACCTAACCTAACCTAACCTAACTTTACTTAACCTAACCTAACCTAACCTAATAACAATAAAATAAAAACAATCTATTTGTGCCGATTGTAGTCGTTCTCGAGGAGATTTGAAATATAGATTTTGATTGTTGAAACATTATAAAACAATCGAATTCCACACATTTTACCATTTAATTATATAAAATTTCAAACTCGTATATCTCCGTTACTATTGAAGATACAGAAGTGATTTTGCACTCAAGGGAATCAGGTCGACGCTCTCTATTGGCTCATGGGGAAAAATGAAATCCATGTGTAATATTCATGCTTAGTTACCATGGAAACTCTCATAACAATAAATTAAACAGTCTATTTAGACGCTATTGTAGTCGTTGTCGAGGAGATTTCAAATATAGATTTTGATTGTTGAAACATTATAAAACAATCGAATTATACACTTTTTACGATAGAATTATATAAAATTTCAAACTCGCATATCTCCGTTACTGTTGAAGATGCAGAAGTGATTTTACACTCAATGGAATTAGGTCGACCTAACCTAACCTAAACTGACCTGACCTAACCTAACCTAACCTAACTTTACTTAACCTAACCTAACCTAACCTAATAAAAATAAAATAAAAACAATCTATTTGTGCCGATTGTAGTCGTTCTCGAGGAGATTTGAAATATAGATTTTGATTGTTGAAACATTATAAAACAATCGAATTCCACACATTTTACCATTTAATTATATAAAATTTCAAACTCGTATATCTCCGTTACTATTGAAGATACAGAAGTGATTTTGCACTCAAGGGAATCAGGTCGACGCTCTCTATTGGCTCATGGGGAAAAATGAAATCCATGTGTAATATTCATGCTTAGTTACCATGGAAACTCTCATAACAATAAATTAAACAATCTTTTTAGGCGCTATTGTAGTCGTCGAGGAGATTCCAAATATAGATTTTGATTTTTGAAACATTATAAAACAATCGAATTATACACTTTTTACGATAGAATTATATAAAATTTCAAACTCGCATATCTCCGTTACTGTTGAAGATACAGAAGTGATTTTGCACTCAATGGATTTAATTCGACCTAACCTAACCTAAACTGACCTGACCTAACCTAACCTAACCTAACTTTACTTAACCTAACCTAACCTAACATAATAACAATAAAATAAAAACAATCTATTTGTGCCGATTGTAGTCGTTCTCGAGGAGATTTGAAATATAGATTTTGATTGTTGAAACATTATAAAACAATCGAATTCCACACATTTTACCATTTAATTATATAAAATTTCAAACTCGTATATCTCCGTTACTATTGAAGATACAGAAGTGATTTTGCACTCAAGGGAATCAGGTCGACGCTCTCTATTGGCTCATGGGGAAAAATGAAATCCATGTGTAATATTCATGCTTAGTTACCATGGAAACTCTCATAACAATAAATTAAACAGTCTATTTAGACGCTATTGTAGTCGTTGTCGAGGAGATTTCAAATATAGATTTTGATTGTTGAAACATTATAAAACAATCGAATTATTCACTTTTTACGATAGAATTATATAAAATTTCAAACTCGCATATCTCCGTTACTGTTGAAGATACAGAAGTGATTTTGCACTCAATGGATTTAATTCGACCTAACCTAACCTAAACTGACCTGACCTAACCTAACCTAACCTAACTTTACTTAACCTAATCTAACCTAACCTAATAACAATAAAATAAAAACAATTTATTTGTGCCGATTGTAGTCGTTCTCGAGGAGATTTGAAATATAGATTTTGATGGTTGAAACATTATAAAACAATCGAATTCCACACATTTTACCATTTAATTATATAAAATTTCAAACTCGCATATCTCCGTTACTATTGAAGATACAGAAGTGATTTTGTACTCAATGGAATCAGGTCGACGCTCTCTATTGGCTCATGGGGAAAAATGTAATCCATGTGTAATATTCATGCTTAGTTACCATGGAAACTCTCATAACAATAAATTAAACAATCTATTTAGACGCTATTGTAGTCGTTGTCGAGGAGATTTCAAATATAGATTTTGATTGTTGAAACATTATAAAACAATCGAATTATACACATTTTACGATAGAATTATATAAAATTTCAAACTCGCATATCTCCGTTACTGTTGAAGATACAGAAGTGATTTTACACTCAATGGAATTAGGTCGACCTAACCTAACCTAAACTGACCTGACCTAACCTAACCTAACCTAACTTTACTTAACCTAACCTAACCTAACCTAATAACAATAAAATAAAAACAATCTATTTGTGCCGATTGTAGTCGTTCTCGAGGAGATTTGAAATATAGATTTTGATTGTTGAAACGTTATATAACAATCGAATTCTACACATTTTACCATTTAATTATATAAAATTTCAAACTCGTATATCTCCGTTACTATTGAAGATACAGAAGTGATTTTGCACTCAAGGGAATCAGGTCGACGCTCTCTATTGGCTCATGGGGAAAAATGAAATCCATGTGTAATATTCATGCTTAGTTACCAATGAAACTCTCATAACAATAAATTAAACAATCTTTTTAGGCGCTATTGTAGTCGTCGAGGAGATTCCAAATATAGATTTTGATTTTTGAAACATTATAAAACAATCGAATTATACACTTTTTACGATAGAATTATATAAAATTTCAAACTCGCATATCTCCGTTACTGTTGAAGATACAGAAGTGATTTTGCACTCAATGGATTTAATTCGACCTAACCTAACCTAAACTGACCTGACCTAACCTAACCTAACCTAACTTTACTTAACCTAATCTAACCTAACCTAATAACAATAAAATAAAAACAATTTATTTGTGCCGATTGTAGTCGTTCTCGAGGAGATTTGAAATATAGATTTTGATGGTTGAAACATTATAAAACAATCGAATTCCACACATTTTACCATTTAATTATATAAAATTTCAAACTCGCATATCACCGTTACTATTAAAGATACAGAAGTGATTTTGTACTCAATGGAATCAGGTCGACGCTCTCTATTGGCTCATGGGGAAAAATGTAATCCATGTGTAATATTCATGCTTAGTTACCATGGAAACTCTCATAACAATAAATTAAACAATCTATTTAGACGCTATTGTAGTCGTTGTCGAGGAGATTTCAAATATAGATTTTGATTGTTGAAACATTATAAAACAATCGAATTATACACATTTTACGATAGAATTATATAAAATTTCAAACTCGCATATCTCCGTTACTGTTGAAGATACAGAAGTGATTTTACACTCAATGGAATTAGGTCGACCTAACCTAACCTAAACTGACCTGACCTAACCTAACCTAACCTAACTTTACTTAACCTAACCTAACCTAACCTAATAACAATAAAATAAAAACAATCTATTTGTGCCGATTGTAGTCGTTCTCGAGGAGATTTGAAATATAGATTTTGATTGTTGAAACATTATAAAACAATCGAATTCCACACATTTTACCATTTAATTATATAAAATTTCAAACTCGTATATCTCCGTTACTATTGAAGATACAGAAGTGATTTTGCACTCAAGGGAATCAGGTCGACGCTCTCTATTGGCTCATGAAGAAAAATGTAATCCATGTGTAATATTCATGCTTAGTTACCATGGAAACTCTCATAACAATAAATTAAACAATCTTTTTAGGCGCTATTGTAGTCGTCGAGGAGATTCCAAATATAGATTTTGATTTTTGAAACATTATAAAACAATCGAATTATACACTTTTTACGATAGAATTATATAAAATTTCAAACTCGCATATCTCCGTTACTGTTAAAGATACAGAAGTGATTTTGCACTCAATGGATTCAATTCGACCTAACCTAACCTAAACTGACCTGACCTAACCTAACCTAACCTAACTTTACTTAACCTAATCTAACCTAACCTAATAACAATAAAATAAAAACAATTTATTTGTGCCGATTGTAGTCGTTCTCGAGGAGATTTGAAATATAGATTTTGATGGTTGAAACATTATAAAACAATCGAATTCCACACATTTTACAATATAATTATATAAAATTTCAAACACGTATATCTCCGTTACTATTGAAGATACAGAAGTGATTTTGCACTCAAGGGAATCAGGTCGACGCTCTCTATTGGCTCATGGGGAAAAATGAAATCCATGTGTAATATTCATGCTTAGTTACCATGGAAACTCTCATAACAATAAATTAAACAATCTTTTTAGGCGCTATTGTAGTCGTCGAGGAGATTCCAAATATAGATTTTGATTTTTGAAACATTATAAAACAATCGAATTCCACACATTTTACCATTTAATTATATAAAATTTCAAACTCGTATATCTCCGTTACTATTGAAGATACAGAAGTGATTTTGCACTCAAGGGAATCAGGTCGACGCTCTCTATTGGCTCATGGGGAAAAATGTAATTCATGTGTAATATTCATGCTTAGTTACCATGGAAACTCTCATAACAATAAATTAAGCAGTCTATTTAGACGCTATTGTAGTCGTTGTCGAGGAGATTTCAAATATAGATTTTGATTGTTGAAACATTATAAAACAATCGAATTATACACTTTTTACGATAGAATTATATAAAATTTCAAACTCGCATATCTCCGTTACTGTTGAAGATACAGAAGTGATTTTGCACTCAATGGATTTAATTCGACCTAACCTAACCTAAACTGACCTGACCTAACCTAACCTAACCTAACTTTACTTAACCTAATCTAACCTAACCTAATAACAATAAAATAAAAACAATTTATTTGTGCCGATTGTAGTCGTTCTCGAGGAGATTTGAAATATAGATTTTGATGGTTGAAACATTATAAAACAATCGAATTCCACACATTTTACCATTTAATTATATAAAATTTCAAACTCGCATATCTCCGTTACTATTGAAGATACAGAAGTGATTTTGTACTCAATGGAATCAGGTCGACGCTCTCTATTGGCTCATGGGGAAAAATGTAATCCATGTGTAATATTCATGCTTAGTTACCATGGAAACTCTCATAACAATAAATTAAACAATCTATTTAGACGCTATTGTAGTCGTTGTCGAGGAGATTTCAAATATAGATTTTGATTGTTGAAACATTATAAAACAATCGAATTATACACATTTTACGATAGAATTATATAAAATTTCAAACTCGCATATCTCCGTTACTGTTGAAGATACAGAAGTGATTTTACACTCAATGGAATTAGGTCGACCTAACCTAACCTAAACTGACCTGACCTAACCTAACCTAACCTAACTTTACTTAACCTAACCTAACCTAACCTAATAACAATAAAATAAAAACAATCTATTTGTGCCGATTGTAGTCGTTCTCGAGGAGATTTGAAATATAGATTTTGATGGTTGAAACATTATAAAACAATCGAATTCCACACATTTTACAATATAATTATATAAAATTTCAAACACGTATATCTCCGTTACTATTGAAGATACAGAAGTGATTTTGCACTCAATGGAATCAGGTCGACGCTCTCTATTGGCTCATGGGGAAAAATGTAATCCATGTGTAATATTCATGCTTAGTTACCATGGAAACTCTCATAACAATAAATTAAACAATCTATTTAGACGCTATTGTAGTCGTTGTCGAGGAGATTTCAAATATAGATTTTGATTGTTGAAACATTATAAAACAATCGAATTATACACATTTTACGATAGAATTATATAAAATTTCAAACTCGCATATCTCCGTTACTGTTGAAGATGCAGAAGTGATTTTACACTCAATGGAATTAGGTCGACCTAACCTAACCTAAACTGACCTGACCTAACCTAACCTAACCTAACTTTACTTAACCTAACCTAACCTAACCTAATAACAATAAAATAAAAACAATCTATTTGTGCCGATTGTAGTCGTTCTCGAGGAGATTTGAAATATAGATTTTGATTGTTGAAACATTATAAAACAATCGAATTCCACACATTTTACCATTTAATTATATAAAATTTCAAACTCGTATATCTCCGTTACTATTGAAGATACAGAAGTGATTTTGCACTCAAGGGAATCAGGTCGACGCTCTCTATTGGCTCATGGGGAAAAATGAAATCCATGTGTAATATTCATGCTTAGTTACCATGGAAACTCTCATAACAATAAATTAAACAATCTTTTTAGGCGCTATTGTAGTCGTCGAGGAGATTCCAAATATAGATTTTGATTTTTGAAACATTATAAAACAATCGAATTATACACTTTTTACGATAGAATTATATAAAATTTCAAACTCGCATATCTCCGTTACTGTTGAAGATACAGAAGTGATTTTGCACTCAATGGATTTAATTCGACCTAACCTAACCTAAACTGACCTGACCTAACCTAACCTAACCTAACTTTACTTAACCTAACCTAACCTAACCTAATAACAATAAAATAAAAACAATCTATTTGTGCCGATTGTAGTCGTTCTCGAGGAGATTTGAAATATAGATTTTGATTGTTGAAACATTATAAAACAATCGAATTCCACACATTTTACCATTTAATTATATAAAATTTCAAACTCGTATATCTCCGTTACTATTGAAGATACAGAAGTGATTTTGCACTCAAGGGAATCAGGTCGACGCTCTCTATTGGCTCATGGGGAAAAATGAAATCCATGTGTAATATTCATGCTTAGTTACCATGGAAACTCTCATAACAATAAATTAAACAGTCTATTTAGACGCTATTGTAGTCGTTGTCGAGGAGATTTCAAATATAGATTTTGATTGTTGAAACATTATAAAACAATCGAATTATACACTTTTTACGATAGAATTATATAAAATTTCAAACTCGCATATCTCCGTTACTGTTGAAGATACAGAAGTGATTTTGCACTCAATGGATTTAATTCGACCTAACCTAACCTAAACTGACCTGACCTAACCTAACCTAACCTAACTTTACTTAACCTAATCTAACCTAACCTAATAACAATAAAATAAAAACAATTTATTTGTGCCGATTGTAGTCGTTCTCGAGGAGATTTGAAATATAGATTTTGATGGTTGAAACATTATAAAACAATCGAATTCCACACATTTTACCATTTAATTATATAAAATTTCAAACTCGCATATCTCCGTTACTATTGAAGATACAGAAGTGATTTTGTACTCAATGGAATCAGGTCGACGCTCTCTATTGGCTCATGGGGAAAAATGTAATCCATGTGTAATATTCATGCTTAGTTACCATGGAAACTCTCATAACAATAAATTAAACAATCTATTTAGACGCTATTGTAGTCGTTGTCGAGGAGATTTCAAATATAGATTTTGATTGTTTAAACATTATAAAACAATCGAATTATACACATTTTACGATAGAATTATATAAAATTTCAAACTCGCATATCTCCGTTACTGTTGAAGATACAGAAGTGATTTTACACTCAATGGAATTAGGTCGACCTAACCTAACCTAAACTGACCTGACCTAACCTAACCTAACCTAACTTTACTTAACCTAACCTAACCTAACCTAATAACAATAAAATAAAAACAATCTATTTGTGCCGATTGTAGTCGTTCTCGAGGAGATTTGAAATATAGATTTTGATTGTTGAAACATTATAAAACAATCGAATTCCACACATTTTACCATTTAATTATATAAAATTTCAAACTCGTATATCTCCGTTACTATTGAAGATACAGAAGTGATTTTGCACTCAAGGGAATCAGGTCGACGCTCTCTATTGGCTCATGGGGAAAAATGTAATCCATGTGTAATATTCATGCTTAGTTACCATGGAAACTCTCATAACAATAAATTAAACAATCTATTTAGACGCTATTGTAGTCGTTGTCGAGGAGATTTCAAATATAGATTTTGATTGTTGAAACATTATAAAACAATCGAATTATACACATTTTACGATAGAATTATATAAAATTTCAAACTCGCATATCTCCGTTACTGTTGAAGATGCAGAAGTGATTTTACACTCAATGGAATTAGGTCGACCTAACCTAACCTAAACTGACCTGACCTAACCTAACCTAACCTAACTTTACTTAACCTAACCTAACCTAACCTAATAACAATAAAATAAAAACAATCTATTTGTGCCGATTGTAGTCGTTCTCGAGGAGATTTGAAATATAGATTTTGATTGTTGAAACATTATAAAACAATCGAATTCCACACATTTTACCATTTAATTATATAAAATTTCAAACTCGTATATCTCCGTTACTATTGAAGATACAGAAGTGATTTTGCACTCAAGGGAATCAGGTCGACGCTCTCTATTGGCTCATGGGGAAAAATGAAATCCATGTGTAATATTCATGCTTAGTTACCATGGAAACTCTCATAACAATAAATTAAACAGTCTATTTAGACGCTATTGTAGTCGTTGTCGAGGAGATTTCAAATATAGATTTTGATTGTTGAAACATTATAAAACAATCGAATTATACACTTTTTACGATAGAATTATATAAAATTTCAAACTCGCATATCTCCGTTACTGTTGAAGATGCAGAAGTGATTTTACACTCAATGGAATTAGGTCGACCTAACCTAACCTAAACTGACCTGACCTAACCTAACCTAACCTAACTTTACTTAACCTAACCTAACCTAACCTAATAACAATAAAATAAAAACAATCTATTTGTGCCGATTGTAGTCGTTCTCGAGGAGATTTGAAATATAGATTTTGATTGTTGAAACATTATAAAACAATCGAATTCCACACATTTTACCATTTAATTATATAAAATTTCAAACTCGTATATCTCCGTTACTATTGAAGATACAGAAGTGATTTTGCACTCAAGGGAATCAGGTCGACGCTCTCTATTGGCTCATGGGGAAAAATGAAATCCATGTGTAATATTCATGCTTAGTTACCATGGAAACTCTCATAACAATAAATTAAACAATCTATTTAGACGCTATTGTAGTCGTTGTCGAGGAGATTTCAAATATAGATTTTGATTGTTGAAACATTATAAAACAATCGAATTATACACATTTTACGATAGAATTATATAAAATTTCAAACTCGCATATCTCCGTTACTGTTGAAGATGCAGAAGTGATTTTACACTCAATGGAATTAGGTCGACCTAACCTAACCTAAACTGACCTGACCTAACCTAACCTAACCTAACTTTACTTAACCTAACCTAACCTAACCTAATAACAATAAAATAAAAACAATCTATTTGTGCCGATTGTAGTCGTTCTCGAGGAGATTTGAAATATAGATTTTGATTGTTGAAACATTATAAAACAATCGAATTCCACACATTTTACCATTTAATTATATAAAATTTCAAACTCGTATATCTCCGTTACTATTGAAGATACAGAAGTGATTTTGCACTCAAGGGAATCAGGTCGACGCTCTCTATTGGCTCATGGGGAAAAATGAAATCCATGTGTAATATTCATGCTTAGTTACCATGGAAACTCTCATAACAATAAATTAAACAGTCTATTTAGACGCTATTGTAGTCGTTGTCGAGGAGATTTCAAATATAGATTTTGATTGTTGAAACATTATAAAACAATCGAATTATACACTTTTTACGATAGAATTATATAAAATTTCAAACTCGCATATCTCCGTTACTGTTGAAGATGCAGAAGTGATTTTACACTCAATGGAATTAGGTCGACCTAACCTAACCTAAACTGACCTGACCTAACCTAACCTAACCTAACTTTACTTAACCTAACCTAACCTAACCTAATAAAAATAAAATAAAAACAATCTATTTGTGCCGATTGTAGTCGTTCTCGAGGAGATTTGAAATATAGATTTTGATTGTTGAAACATTATAAAACAATCGAATTCCACACATTTTACCATTTAATTATATAAAATTTCAAACTCGTATATCTCCGTTACTATTGAAGATACAGAAGTGATTTTGCACTCAAGGGAATCAGGTCGACGCTCTCTATTGGCTCATGGGGAAAAATGAAATCCATGTGTAATATTCATGCTTAGTTACCATGGAAACTCTCATAACAATAAATTAAACAATCTTTTTAGGCGCTATTGTAGTCGTCGAGGAGATTCCAAATATAGATTTTGATTTTTGAAACATTATAAAACAATCGAATTATACACTTTTTACGATAGAATTATATAAAATTTCAAACTCGCATATCTCCGTTACTGTTGAAGATACAGAAGTGATTTTGCACTCAATGGATTTAATTCGACCTAACCTAACCTAAACTGACCTGACCTAACCTAACCTAACCTAACTTTACTTAACCTAACCTAACCTAACCTAATAACAATAAAATAAAAACAATCTATTTGTGCCGATTGTAGTCGTTCTCGAGGAGATTTGAAATATAGATTTTGATTGTTGAAACATTATAAAACAATCGAATTCCACACATTTTACCATTTAATTATATAAAATTTCAAACTCGTATATCTCCGTTACTATTGAAGATACAGAAGTGATTTTGCACTCAAGGGAATCAGGTCGACGCTCTCTATTGGCTCATGGGGAAAAATGAAATCCATGTGTAATATTCATGCTTAGTTACCATGGAAACTCTCATAACAATAAATTAAACAGTCTATTTAGACGCTATTGTAGTCGTTGTCGAGGAGATTTCAAATATAGATTTTGATTGTTGAAACATTATAAAACAATCGAATTATTCACTTTTTACGATAGAATTATATAAAATTTCAAACTCGCATATCTCCGTTACTGTTGACGATACAGAAGTGATTTTGCACTCAATGGATTTAATTCGACCTAACCTAACCTAAACTGACCTGACCTAACCTAACCTAACCTAACTTTACTTAACCTAATCTAACCTAACCTAATAACAATAAAATAAAAACAATTTATTTGTGCCGATTGTAGTCGTTCTCGAGGAGATTTGAAATATAGATTTTGATGGTTGAAACATTATAAAACAATCGAATTCCACACATTTTACCATTTAATTATATAAAATTTCAAACTCGCATATCTCCGTTACTATTGAAGATACAGAAGTGATTTTGTACTCAATGGAATCAGGTCGACGCTCTCTATTGGCTCATGGGGAAAAATGTAATCCATGTGTAATATTCATGCTTAGTTACCATGGAAACTCTCATAACAATAAATTAAACAATCTATTTAGACGCTATTGTAGTCGTTGTCGAGGAGATTTCAAATATAGATTTTGATTGTTGAAACATTATAAAACAATCGAATTATACACTTTTTACGATAGAATTATATAAAATTTCAAACTCGCATATCTCCGTTACTGTTGAAGATACAGAAGTGATTTTACACTCAATGGAATTAGGTCGACCTAACCTAACCTAAACTGACCTGACCTAACCTAACCTAACCTAACTTTACTTAACCTAACCTAACCTAACCTAATAACAATAAAATAAAAACAATCTATTTGTGCCGATTGTAGTCGTTCTCGAGGAGATTTGAAATATAGATTTTGATTGTTGAAACGTTATATAACAATCGAATTCTACACATTTTACCATTTAATTATATAAAATTTCAAACTCGTATATCTCCGTTACTATTGAAGATACAGAAGTGATTTTGCACTCAAGGGAATCAGGTCGACGCTCTCTATTGGCTCATGGGGAAAAATGAAATCCATGTGTAATATTCATGCTTAGTTACCAATGAAACTCTCATAACAATAAATTAAACAATCTTTTTAGGCGCTATTGTAGTCGTCGAGGAGATTCCAAATATAGATTTTGATTTTTGAAACATTATAAAACAATCGAATTATACACTTTTTACGATAGAATTATATAAAATTTCAAACTCGCATATCTCCGTTACTGTTGAAGATACAGAAGTGATTTTGCACTCAATGGATTTAATTCGACCTAACCTAACCTAAACTGACCTGACCTAACCTAACCTAACCTAACTTTACTTAACCTAATCTAACCTAACCTAATAACAATAAAATAAAAACAATTTATTTGTGCCGATTGTAGTCGTTCTCGAGGAGATTTGAAATATAGATTTTGATGGTTGAAACATTATAAAACAATCGAATTCCACACATTTTACCATTTAATTATATAAAATTTCAAACTCGCATATCACCGTTACTATTAAAGATACAGAAGTGATTTTGTACTCAATGGAATCAGGTCGACGCTCTCTATTGGCTCATGGGGAAAAATGTAATCCATGTGTAATATTCATGCTTAGTTACCATGGAAACTCTCATAACAATAAATTAAACAATCTATTTAGACGCTATTGTAGTCGTTGTCGAGGAGATTTCAAATATAGATTTTGATTGTTGAAACATTATAAAACAATCGAATTATACACATTTTACGATAGAATTATATAAAATTTCAAACTCGCATATCTCCGTTACTGTTGAAGATACAGAAGTGATTTTACACTCAATGGAATTAGGTCGACCTAACCTAACCTAAACTGACCTGACCTAACCTAACCTAACCTAACTTTACTTAACCTAACCTAACCTAACCTAATAACAATAAAATAAAAACAATCTATTTGTGCCGATTGTAGTCGTTCTCGAGGAGATTTGAAATATAGATTTTGATTGTTGAAACATTATAAAACAATCGAATTCCACACATTTTACCATTTAATTATATAAAATTTCAAACTCGTATATCTCCGTTACTATTGAAGATACAGAAGTGATTTTGCACTCAAGGGAATCAGGTCGACGCTCTCTATTGGCTCATGAAGAAAAATGTAATCCATGTGTAATATTCATGCTTAGTTACCATGGAAACTCTCATAACAATAAATTAAACAATCTTTTTAGGCGCTATTGTAGTCGTCGAGGAGATTCCAAATATAGATTTTGATTTTTGAAACATTATAAAACAATCGAATTATACACTTTTTACGATAGAATTATATAAAATTTCAAACTCGCATATCTCCGTTACTGTTAAAGATACAGAAGTGATTTTGCACTCAATGGATTCAATTCGACCTAACCTAACCTAAACTGACCTGACCTAACCTAACCTAACCTAACTTTACTTAACCTAATCTAACCTAACCTAATAACAATAAAATAAAAACAATTTATTTGTGCCGATTGTAGTCGTTCTCGAGGAGATTTGAAATATAGATTTTGATGGTTGAAACATTATAAAACAATCGAATTCCACACATTTTACAATATAATTATATAAAATTTCAAACACGTATATCTCCGTTACTATTGAAGATACAGAAGTGATTTTGCACTCAAGGGAATCAGGTCGACGCTCTCTATTGGCTCATGGGGAAAAATGAAATCCATGTGTAATATTCATGCTTAGTTACCATGGAAACTCTCATAACAATAAATTAAACAATCTTTTTAGGCGCTATTGTAGTCGTCGAGGAGATTCCAAATATAGATTTTGATTTTTGAAACATTATAAAACAATCGAATTCCACACATTTTACCATTTAATTATATAAAATTTCAAACTCGTATATCTCCGTTACTATTGAAGATACAGAAGTGATTTTGCACTCAAGGGAATCAGGTCGACGCTCTCTATTGGCTCATGGGGAAAAATGTAATTCATGTGTAATATTCATGCTTAATTACCATGGAAACTCTCATAACAATAAATTAAACAGTCTATTTAGACGCTATTGTAGTCGTTGTCGAGGAGATTTCAAATATAGATTTTGATTGTTGAAACATTATAAAACAATCGAATTATACACTTTTTACGATAGAATTATATAAAATTTCAAACTCGCATATCTCCGTTACTGTTGAAGATACAGAAGTGATTTTGCACTCAATGGATTTAATTCGACCTAACCTAACCTAAACTGACCTGACCTAACCTAACCTAACCTAACTTTACTTAACCTAATCTAACCTAACCTAATAACAATAAAATAAAAACAATTTATTTGTGCCGATTGTAGTCGTTCTCGAGGAGATTTGAAATATAGATTTTGATGGTTGAAACATTATAAAACAATCGAATTCCACACATTTTACCATTTAATTATATAAAATTTCAAACTCGCATATCTCCGTTACTATTGAAGATACAGAAGTGATTTTGTACTCAATGGAATCAGGTCGACGCTCTCTATTGGCTCATGGGGAAAAATGTAATCCATGTGTAATATTCATGCTTAGTTACCATGGAAACTCTCATAACAATAAATTAAACAATCTATTTAGACGCTATTGTAGTCGTTGTCGAGGAGATTTCAAATATAGATTTTGATTGTTGAAACATTATAAAACAATCGAATTATACACATTTTACGATAGAATTATATAAAATTTCAAACTCGCATATCTCCGTTACTGTTGAAGATACAGAAGTGATTTTACACTCAATGGAATTAGGTCGACCTAACCTAACCTAAACTGACCTGACCTAACCTAACCTAACCTAACTTTACTTAACCTAACCTAACCTAACCTAATAACAATAAAATAAAAACAATCTATTTGTGCCGATTGTAGTCGTTCTCGAGGAGATTTGAAATATAGATTTTGATGGTTGAAACATTATAAAACAATCGAATTCCACACATTTTACAATATAATTATATAAAATTTCAAACACGTATATCTCCGTTACTATTGAAGATACAGAAGTGATTTTGCACTCAATGGAATCAGGTCGACGCTCTCTATTGGCTCATGGGGAAAAATGTAATCCATGTGTAATATTCATGCTTAGTTACCATGGAAACTCTCATAACAATAAATTAAACAATCTATTTAGACGCTATTGTAGTCGTTGTCGAGGAGATTTCAAATATAGATTTTGATTGTTGAAACATTATAAAACAATCGAATTATACACATTTTACGATAGAATTATATAAAATTTCAAACTCGCATATCTCCGTTACTGTTGAAGATGCAGAAGTGATTTTACACTCAATGGAATTAGGTCGACCTAACCTAACCTAAACTGACCTGACCTAACCTAACCTAACCTAACTTTACTTAACCTAACCTAACCTAACCTAATAACAATAAAATAAAAACAATCTATTTGTGCCGATTGTAGTCGTTCTCGAGGAGATTTGAAATATAGATTTTGATTGTTGAAACATTATAAAACAATCGAATTCCACACATTTTACCATTTAATTATATAAAATTTCAAACTCGTATATCTCCGTTACTATTGAAGATACAGAAGTGATTTTGCACTCAAGGGAATCAGGTCGACGCTCTCTATTGGCTCATGGGGAAAAATGAAATCCATGTGTAATATTCATGCTTAGTTACCATGGAAACTCTCATAACAATAAATTAAACAATCTTTTTAGGCGCTATTGTAGTCGTCGAGGAGATTCCAAATATAGATTTTGATTTTTGAAACATTATAAAACAATCGAATTATACACTTTTTACGATAGAATTATATAAAATTTCAAACTCGCATATCTCCGTTACTGTTGAAGATACAGAAGTGATTTTGCACTCAATGGATTTAATTCGACCTAACCTAACCTAAACTGACCTGACCTAACCTAACCTAACCTAACTTTACTTAACCTAACCTAACCTAACCTAATAACAATAAAATAAAAACAATCTATTTGTGCCGATTGTAGTCGTTCTCGAGGAGATTTGAAATATAGATTTTGATTGTTGAAACATTATAAAACAATCGAATTCCACACATTTTACCATTTAATTATATAAAATTTCAAACTCGTATATCTCCGTTACTATTGAAGATACAGAAGTGATTTTGCACTCAAGGGAATCAGGTCGACGCTCTCTATTGGCTCATGGGGAAAAATGAAATCCATGTGTAATATTCATGCTTAGTTACCATGGAAACTCTCATAACAATAAATTAAACAGTCTATTTAGACGCTATTGTAGTCGTTGTCGAGGAGATTTCAAATATAGATTTTGATTGTTGAAACATTATAAAACAATCGAATTATACACTTTTTACGATAGAATTATATAAAATTTCAAACTCGCATATCTCCGTTACTGTTGAAGATACAGAAGTGATTTTGCACTCAATGGATTTAATTCGACCTAACCTAACCTAAACTGACCTGACCTAACCTAACCTAACCTAACTTTACTTAACCTAATCTAACCTAACCTAATAACAATAAAATAAAAACAATTTATTTGTGCCGATTGTAGTCGTTCTCGAGGAGATTTGAAATATAGATTTTGATGGTTGAAACATTATAAAACAATCGAATTCCACACATTTTACCATTTAATTATATAAAATTTCAAACTCGCATATCTCCGTTACTATTGAAGATACAGAAGTGATTTTGTACTCAATGGAATCAGGTCGACGCTCTCTATTGGCTCATGGGGAAAAATGTAATCCATGTGTAATATTCATGCTTAGTTACCATGGAAACTTTCATAACAATAAATTAAACAATCTATTTAGACGCTATTGTAGTCGTTGTCGAGGAGATTTCAAATATAGATTTTGATTGTTGAAACATTATAAAACAATCGAATTATACACATTTTACGATAGAATTATATAAAATTTCAAACTCGCATATCTCCGTTACTGTTGAAGATACAGAAGTGATTTTACACTCAATGGAATTAGGTCGACCTAACCTAACCTAAACTGACCTGACCTAACCTAACCTAACCTAACTTTACTTAACCTAACCTAACCTAACTTAATAACAATAAAATAAAAACAATCTATTTGTGCCGATTGTAGTCGTTCTCGAGGAGATTTGAAATATAGATTTTGATTGTTGAAACATTATAAAACAATCGAATTCCACACATTTTACCATTTAATTATATAAAATTTCAAACTCGTATATCTCCGTTACTATTGAAGATACAGAAGTGATTTTGCACTCAAGGGAATCAGGTCGACGCTCTCTATTGGCTCATGGGGAAAAATGTAATCCATGTGTAATATTCATGCTTAGTTACCATGGAAACTCTCATAACAATAAATTAAACAATCTATTTAGACGCTATTGTAGTCGTTGTCGAGGAGATTTCAAATATAGATTTTGATTGTTGAAACATTATAAAACAATCGAATTATACACATTTTACGATAGAATTATATAAAATTTCAAACTCGCATATCTCCGTTACTGTTGAAGATGCAGAAGTGATTTTACACTCAATGGAATTAGGTCGACCTAACCTAACCTAAACTGACCTGACCTAACCTAACCTAACCTAACTTTACTTAACCTAACCTAACCTAACCTAATAACAATAAAATAAAAACAATCTATTTGTGCCGATTGTAGTCGTTCTCGAGGAGATTTGAAATATAGATTTTGATTGTTGAAACATTATAAAACAATCGAATTCCACACATTTTACCATTTAATTATATAAAATTTCAAACTCGTATATCTCCGTTACTATTGAAGATACAGAAGTGATTTTGCACTCAAGGGAATCAGGTCGACGCTCTCTATTGGCTCATGGGGAAAAATGAAATCCATGTGTAATATTCATGCTTAGTTACCATGGAAACTCTCATAACAATAAATTAAACAGTCTATTTAGACGCTATTGTAGTCGTTGTCGAGGAGATTTCAAATATAGATTTTGATTGTTGAAACATTATAAAACAATCGAATTATACACTTTTTACGATAGAATTATATAAAATTTCAAACTCGCATATCTCCGTTACTGTTGAAGATGCAGAAGTGATTTTACACTCAATGGAATTAGGTCGACCTAACCTAACCTAAACTGACCTGACCTAACCTAACCTAACCTAACTTTACTTAACCTAACCTAACCTAACCTAATAACAATAAAATAAAAACAATCTATTTGTGCCGATTGTAGTCGTTCTCGAGGAGATTTGAAATATAGATTTTGATTGTTGAAACATTATAAAACAATCGAATTCCACACATTTTACCATTTAATTATATAAAATTTCAAACTCGTATATCTCCGTTACTATTGAAGATACAGAAGTGATTTTGCACTCAAGGGAATCAGGTCGACGCTCTCTATTGGCTCATGGGGAAAAATGAAATCCATGTGTAATATTCATGCTTAGTTACCATGGAAACTCTCATAACAATAAATTAAACAATCTATTTAGACGCTATTGTAGTCGTTGTCGAGGAGATTTCAAATATAGATTTTGATTGTTGAAACATTATAAAACAATCGAATTATACACATTTTACGATAGAATTATATAAAATTTCAAACTCGCATATCTCCGTTACTGTTGAAGATGCAGAAGTGATTTTACACTCAATGGAATTAGGTCGACCTAACCTAACCTAAACTGACCTGACCTAACCTAACCTAACCTAACTTTACTTAACCTAACCTAACCTAACCTAATAACAATAAAATAAAAACAATCTATTTGTGCCGATTGTAGTCGTTCTCGAGGAGATTTGAAATATAGATTTTGATTGTTGAAACATTATAAAACAATCGAATTCCACACATTTTACCATTTAATTATATAAAATTTCAAACTCGTATATCTCCGTTACTATTGAAGATACAGAAGTGATTTTGCACTCAAGGGAATCAGGTCGACGCTCTCTATTGGCTCATGGGGAAAAATGAAATCCATGTGTAATATTCATGCTTAGTTACCATGGAAACTCTCATAACAATAAATTAAACAGTCTATTTAGACGCTATTGTAGTCGTTGTCGAGGAGATTTCAAATATAGATTTTGATTGTTGAAACATTATAAAACAATCGAATTATACACTTTTTACGATAGAATTATATAAAATTTCAAACTCGCATATCTCCGTTACTGTTGAAGATGCAGAAGTGATTTTACACTCAATGGAATTAGGTCGACCTAACCTAACCTAAACTGACCTGACCTAACCTAACCTAACCTAACTTTACTTAACCTAACCTAACCTAACCTAATAACAATAAAATAAAAACAATCTATTTGTGCCGATTGTAGTCGTTCTCGAGGAGATTTGAAATATAGATTTTGATTGTTGAAACATTATAAAACAATCGAATTCCACACATTTTACCATTTAATTATATAAAATTTCAAACTCGTATATCTCCGTTACTATTGAAGATACAGAAGTGATTTTGCACTCAAGGGAATCAGGTCGACGCTCTCTATTGGCTCATGGGGAAAAATGAAATCCATGTGTAATATTCATGCTTAGTTACCATGGAAACTCTCATAACAATAAATTAAACAATCTTTTTAGGCGCTATTGTAGTCGTCGAGGAGATTCCAAATATAGATTTTGATTTTTGAAACATTATAAAACAATCGAATTATACACTTTTTACGATAGAATTATATAAAATTTCAAACTCGCATATCTCCGTTACTGTTGAAGATACAGAAGTGATTTTGCACTCAATGGATTTAATTCGACCTAACCTAACCTAAACTGACCTGACCTAACCTAACCTAACCTAACTTTACTTAACCTAACCTAACCTAACCTAATAACAATAAAATAAAAACAATCTATTTTTGCCGATTGTAGTCGTTCTCGAGGAGATTTGAAATATAGATTTTGATTGTTGAAACATTATAAAACAATCGAATTCCACACATTTTACCATTTAATTATATAAAATTTCAAACTCGTATATCTCCGTTACTATTGAAGATACAGAAGTGATTTTGCACTCAAGGGAATCAGGTCGACGCTCTCTATTGGCTCATGGGGAAAAATGAAATCCATGTGTAATATTCATGCTTAGTTACCATGGAAACTCTCATAACAATAAATTAAACAGTCTATTTAGACGCTATTGTAGTCGTTGTCGAGGAGATTTCAAATATAGATTTTGATTGTTGAAACATTATAAAACAATCGAATTATTCACTTTTTACGATAGAATTATATAAAATTTCAAACTCGCATATCTCCGTTACTGTTGAAGATACAGAAGTGATTTTGCACTCAATGGATTTAATTCGACCTAACCTAACCTAAACTGACCTGACCTAACCTAACCTAACCTAACTTTACTTAACCTAATCTAACCTAACCTAATAACAATAAAATAAAAACAATTTATTTGTGCCGATTGTAGTCGTTCTCGAGGAGATTTGAAATATAGATTTTGATGGTTGAAACATTATAAAACAATCGAATTCCACACATTTTACCATTTAATTATATAAAATTTCAAACTCGCATATCTCCGTTACTATTGAAGATACAGAAGTGATTTTGTACTCAATGGAATCAGGTCGACGCTCTCTATTGGCTCATGGGGAAAAATGTAATCCATGTGTAATATTCATGCTTAGTTACCATGGAAACTCTCATAACAATAAATTAAACAATCTATTTAGACGCTATTGTAGTCGTTGTCGAGGAGATTTCAAATATAGATTTTGATTGTTGAAACATTATAAAACAATCGAATTATACACATTTTACGATAGAATTATATAAAATTTCAAACTCGCATATCTCCGTTACTGTTGAAGATACAGAAGTGATTTTACACTCAATGGAATTAGGTCGACCTAACCTAACCTAAACTGACCTGACCTAACCTAACCTAACCTAACTTTACTTAACCTAACCTAACCTAACCTAATAACAATAAAATAAAAACAATCTATTTGTGCCGATTGTAGTCGTTCTCGAGGAGATTTGAAATATAGATTTTGATTGTTGAAACATTATAAAACAATCGAATTCCACACATTTTACCATTTAATTATATAAAATTTCAAACTCGTATATCTCCGTTACTATTGAAGATACAGAAGTGATTTTGCACTCAAGGGAATCAGGTCGACGCTCTCTATTGGCTCATGGGGAAAAATGTAATCCATGTGTAATATTCATGCTTAGTTACCATGGAAACTCTCATAACAATAAATTAAACAATCTATTTAGACGCTATTGTAGTCGTTGTCGAGGAGATTTCAAATATAGATTTTGATTGTTGAAACATTATAAAACAATCGAATTATACACATTTTACGATAGAATTATATAAAATTTCAAACTCGCATATCTCCGTTACTGTTGAAGATGCAGAAGTGATTTTACACTCAATGGAATTAGGTCGACCTAACCTAACCTAAACTGACCTGACCTAACCTAACCTAACCTAACTTTACTTAACCTAACCTAACCTAACCTAATAACAATAAAATAAAAACAATCTATTTGTGCCGATTGTAGTCGTTCTCGAGGAGATTTGAAATATAGATTTTGATTGTTGAAACATTATAAAACAATCGAATTCCACACATTTTACCATTTAATTATATAAAATTTCAAACTCGTATATCTCCGTTACTATTGAAGATACAGAAGTGATTTTGCACTCAAGGGAATCAGGTCGACGCTCTCTATTGGCTCATGGGGAAAAATGAAATCCATGTGTAATATTCATGCTTAGTTACCATGGAAACTCTCATAACAATAAATTAAACAATCTTTTTAGGCGCTATTGTAGTCGTCGAGGAGATTCCAAATATAGATTTTGATTTTTGAAACATTATAAAACAATCGAATTATACACTTTTTACGATAGAATTATATAAAATTTCAAACTCGCATATCTCCGTTACTGTTGAAGATACAGAAGTGATTTTGCACTCAATGGATTTAATTCGACCTAACCTAACCTAAACTGACCTGACCTAACCTAACCTTAATTAACTTTACTTAACCTAACCTAACCTAACCTAATAACAATAAAATAAAAACAATCTATTTGTGCCGATTGTAGTCGTTCTCGAGGAGATTTGAAATATAGATTTTGATGGTTGAAACATTATAAAACAATCGAATTCCACACATTTTACCATTTAATTATATAAAATTTCAAACTCGCATATCTCCGTTACTATTGAAGATACAGAAGTGATTTTGTACTCAATGGAATCAGGTCGACGCTCTCTATTGGCTCATGGGGAAAAATGTAATCCATGTGTAATATTCATGCTTAGTTACCATGGAAACTCTCATAACAATAAATTAAACAATCTATTTAGACGCTATTGTAGTCGTTGTCGAGGAGATTTCAAATATAGATTTTGATTGTTGAAACATTATAAAACAATCGAATTATACACATTTTACGATAGAATTATATAAAATTTCAAACTCGCATATCTCCGTTACTGTTGAAGATGCAGAAGTGATTTTACACTCAATGGAATTAGGTCGACCTAACCTAACCTAAACTGACCTGACCTAACCTAACCTAACCTAACTTTACTTAACCTAACCTAACCTAACCTAATAACAATAAAATAAAAACAATCTATTTGTGCCGATTGTAGTCGTTCTCGAGGAGATTTGAAATATAGATTTTGATTGTTGAAACATTATAAAACAATCGAATTCCACACATTTTACCATTTAATTATATAAAATTTCAAACTCGTATATCTCCGTTACTATTGAAGATACAGAAGTGATTTTGCACTCAAGGGAATCAGGTCGACGCTCTCTATTGGCTCATGGGGAAAAATGAAATCCATGTGTAATATTCATGCTTAGTTACCATGGAAACTCTCATAACAATAAATTAAACAATCTTTTTAGGCGCTATTGTAGTCGTCGAGGAGATTCCAAATATAGATTTTGATTTTTGAAACATTATAAAACAATCGAATTATACACTTTTTACGATAGAATTATATAAAATTTCAAACTCGCATATCTCCGTTACTGTTGAAGATACAGAAGTGATTTTGCACTCAATGGATTTAATTCGACCTAACCTAACCTAAACTGACCTGACCTAACCTAACCTAACCTAACTTTACTTAACCTAACCTAACCTAACCTAATAACAATAAAATAAAAACAATCTATTTGTGCCGATTGTAGTCGTTCTCGAGGAGATTTGAAATATAGATTTTGATTGTTGAAACATTATAAAACAATCGAATTCCACACATTTTACCATTTAATTATATAAAATTTCAAACTCGTATATCTCCGTTACTATTGAAGATACAGAAGTGATTTTGCACTCAAGGGAATCAGGTCGACGCTCTCTATTGGCTCATGGGGAAAAATGAAATCCATGTGTAATATTCATGCTTAGTTACCATGGAAACTCTCATAACAATAAATTAAACAGTCTATTTAGACGCTATTGTAGTCGTTGTCGAGGAGATTTCAAATATAGATTTTGATTGTTGAAACATTATAAAACAATCGAATTATACACTTTTTACGATAGAATTATATAAAATTTCAAACTCGCATATCTCCGTTACTGTTGAAGATACAGAAGTGATTTTGCACTCAATGGATTTAATTCGACCTAACCTAACCTAAACTGACCTGACCTAACCTAACCTAACCTAACTTTACTTAACCTAATCTAACCTAACCTAATAACAATAAAATAAAAACAATTTATTTGTGCCGATTGTAGTCGTTCTCGAGGAGATTTGAAATATAGATTTTGATGGTTGAAACATTATAAAACAATCGAATTCCACACATTTTACCATTTAATTATATAAAATTTCAAACTCGCATATCTCCGTTACTATTGAAGATACAGAAGTGATTTTGTACTCAATGGAATCAGGTCGACGCTCTCTATTGGCTCATGGGGAAAAATGTAATCCATGTGTAATATTCATGCTTAGTTACCATGGAAACTCTCATAACAATAAATTAAACAATCTATTTAGACGCTATTGTAGTCGTTGTCGAGGAGATTTCAAATATAGATTTTGATTGTTGAAACATTATAAAACAATCGAATTATACACATTTTACGATAGAATTATATAAAATTTCAAACTCGCATATCTCCGTTACTGTTGAAGATGCAGAAGTGATTTTACACTCAATGGAATTAGGTCGACCTAACCTAACCTAAACTGACCTGACCTAACCTAACCTAACCTAACTTTACTTAACCTAACCTAACCTAACCTAATAACAATAAAATAAAAACAATCTATTTGTGCCGATTGTAGTCGTTCTCGAGGAGATTTGAAATATAGATTTTGATTGTTGAAACATTATAAAACAATCGAATTCCACACATTTTACCATTTAATTATATAAAATTTCAAACTCGTATATCTCCGTTACTATTGAAGATACAGAAGTGATTTTGCACTCAAGGGAATCAGGTCGACGCTCTCTATTGGCTCATGGGGAAAAATGAAATCCATGTGTAATATTCATGCTTAGTTACCATGGAAACTCTCATAACAATAAATTAAACAATCTTTTTAGGCGCTATTGTAGTCGTCGAGGAGATTCCAAATATAGATTTTGATTTTTGAAACATTATAAAACAATCGAATTATACACTTTTTACGATAGAATTATATAAAATTTCAAACTCGCATATCTCCGTTACTGTTGAAGATACAGAAGTGATTTTGCACTCAATGGATTTAATTCGACCTAACCTAACCTAAACTGACCTGACCTAACCTAACCTAACCTAACTTTACTTAACCTAACCTAACCTAACCTAATAACAATAAAATAAAAACAATCTATTTGTGCCGATTGTAGTCGTTCTCGAGGAGATTTGAAATATAGATTTTGATTGTTGAAACATTATAAAACAATCGAATTCCACACATTTTACCATTTAATTATATAAAATTTCAAACTCGTATATCTCCGTTACTATTGAAGATACAGAAGTGATTTTGCACTCAAGGGAATCAGGTCGACGCTCTCTATTGGCTCATGGGGAAAAATGAAATCCATGTGTAATATTCATGCTTAGTTACCATGGAAACTCTCATAACAATAAATTAAACAGACTATTTAGACGCTATTGTAGTCGTTGTCGAGGAGATTTCAAATATAGATTTTGATTGTTGAAACATTATAAAACAATCGAATTATACACTTTTTACGATAGAATTATATAAAATTTCAAACTCGCATATCTCCGTTACTGTTGAAGATACAGAAGTGATTTTGCACTCAATGGATTTAATTCGACCTAACCTAACCTAAACTGACCTGACCTAACCTAACCTAACCTAACTTTACTTAACCTAATCTAACCTAACCTAATAACAATAAAATAAAAACAATTTATTTGTGCCGATTGTAGTCGTTCTCGAGGAGATTTGAAATATAGATTTTGATGGTTGAAACATTATAAAACAATCGAATTCCACACATTTTACCATTTAATTATATAAAATTTCAAACTCGCATATCTCCGTTACTGTTGAAGATACAGAAGTGATTTTACACTCAATGGAATTAGGTCGACCTAACCTAACCTAAACTGACCTGACCTAACCTAACCTAACCTAACTTTAATTAACCTAACCTAACCTAACCTAATAACAATAAAATAAAAACAATCTATTTGTGCCGATTGTAGTCGTTCTCGAGGAGATTTGAAATATAGATTTTGATTGTTGAAACATTATAAAACAATCGAATTCCACACATTTTACCATTTAATTATATAAAATTTCAAACTCGTATATCTCCGTTACTATTGAAGATACAGAAGTGATTTTGCACTCAAGGGAATCAGGTCGACGCTCTCTATTGGCTCATGGGGAAAAATGTAATCCATGTGTAATATTCATGCTTAGTTACCATGGAAACTCTCATAACAATAAATTAAACAATCTATTTAGACGCTATTGTAGTCGTTGTCGAGGAGATTTCAAATATAGATTTTGATTGTTGAAACATTATAAAACAATCGAATTATACACATTTTACGATAGAATTATATAAAATTTCAAACTCGCATATCTCCGTTACTGTTGAAGATACAGAAGTGATTTTACACTCAATGGAATTAGGTCGACCTAACCTAACCTAAACTGACCTGACCTAACCTAACCTAACCTAACTTTACTTAACCTAATCTAACCTAACCTAATAACAATAAAATAAAAACAATTTATTTGTGCCGATTGTAGTCGTTCTCGAGGAGATTTGAAATATAGATTTTGATTGTTGAAACATTATAAAACAATCGAATTCCACACATTTTACAATATAATTATATAAAATTTCAAACACGTATATCTCCGTTACTATTGAAGATACAGAAGTGATTTTGCACTCAATGGAATCAGGTCGACGCTCTCTATTGGCTCATGGGGAAAATTTAATCCATGTGTAATATTCATGCTTAGTTACCATGGAAACTCTCATAACAATAAATTAAAGAATCTATTTAGACGCTATTGTAGTCGTTGTCGAGGAGATTTCAAATATAGATTTTGATTGTTGAAACATTATAATACAATCGAATTATACACATTTTACGATAGAATTATATAAAATTTCAAACTCGCATATCTCCGTTACTGTTGAAGATACAGAAGTGATTTTACACTCAATGGAATTAGGTCGACCTAACCTAACCTAAACTGACCTGACCTAACCTAACCTAACCTAACTTTACTTAACCTAACCTAACCTAACCTAATAACAATAAAATAAAAACAATCTATTTGTGCCGATTGTAGTCGTTCTCGAGGAGATTTGAAATATAGATTTTGATTGTTGAAACATTATAAAACAATCGAATTCCACACATTTTACCATTTAATTATATAATATTTCAAACTCGTATATCTCCGTTACTATTGAAGATACAGAAGTGATTTTGCACTCAAGGGAATCAGGTCGACGCTCTCTATTGGCTCATGGGGAAAAATGAAATCCATGTGTAATATTCATGCTTAGTTACCATGGAAACTCTCATAACAATAAATTAAACAATCTTTTTAGGCGCTATTGTAGTCGTCGAGGAGATTCCAAATATAGATTTTGATTTTTGAAACATTATAAAACAATCGAATTATACACTTTTTACGATAGAATTATATAAAATTTCAAACTCGCATATCTCCGTTACTGTTGAAGATACAGAAGTGATTTTACACTCAATGGAATTAGGTCGACCTAACCTAACCTTAACTGACCTGACCTAACCTAACCTAACCTAACTTTACTTAACCTAACCTAACCTAACCTAATAACAATAAAATAAAAACAATCTATTTGTGCCGATTGTAGTCGTTCTCGAGGAGATTTGAAATATAGATTTTGATTGTTGAAACATTATAAAACAATCGAATTCCACACATTTTACCATTTAATTATATAAAATTTCAAACTCGTATATCTCCGTTACTATTGAAGATACAGAAGTGATTTTGCACTCAAGGGAATCAGGTCGACGCTCTCTATTGGCTCATGGGGAAAAATGAAATCCATGTGTAATATTCATGCTTAGTTACCATGGAAACTCTCATAACAATAAATTAAACAATCTTTTTAGGCGCTATTGTAGTCGTCGAGGAGATTCCAAATATAGATTTTGATTTTTGAAACATTATAAAACAATCGAATTCCACACATTTTACCATTTAATTATATAAAATTTCAAACTCGTATATCTCCGTTACTATTGAAGATACAGAAGTGATTTTGCACTCAAGGGAATCAGGTCGACGCTCTCTATTGGCTCATGGGGAAAAATGTAATCCATGTGTAATATTCATGCTTAGTTACCATGGAAACTCTCATAACAATAAATTAAACAGTCTATGTAGACGCTATTGTAGTCGTTGTCGAGGAGATTTCAAATATAGATTTTGATTGTTGAAACATTATAAAACAATCGAATTATACACTTTTTACGATAGAATTATATAAAATTTCAAACTCGCATATCTCCGTTACTGTTGAAGATACAGAAGTGATTTTGCACTCAATGGATTCAATTCGACCTAACCTAACCTAAACTGACCTGACCTAACCTAACCTAACCTAACTTTACTTAACCTAATCTAACCTAACCTAATAAAAATAAAATAAAAACAATTTATTTGTGCCGATTGTAGTCGTTCTCGAGGAGATTTGAAATATAGATTTTGATTGTTGAAACATTATAAAACAATCGAATTCCACACATTTTACAATATAATTATATAAAATTTCAAACTCGCATATCTCCGTTACTATTGAAGATACAGAAGTGATTTTGTACTCAATGGAATCAGGTCGACGCTCTCTATTGGCTGATGGGGAAAAAGGTAATCCATGTGTAATATTCATGCTTAGTTACCATGGAAACTCTCATAACAATAAATTAAACAATCTATTTAGACGCTATTGTAGTCGTTGTCGAGGAGATTTCAAATATAGATTTTGATTGTTGAAACATTATAAAACAATCGAATTAACAACATTTTACGATAGAATTATATAAAATTTCAAACTCGCATATCTCCGTTACTGTTGAAGATACAGAAGTGATTTTGCACTCAAAGGATTCAATTCTACCTAACCTAACCTAAACTGACCTGACCTAACCTAACCTAAACTAACTTTACTTAACCTAACCTAACCTAACCTAATAACAATAAAATAAAAACAATCTATTTGTCCCGATTGTAGTCGTTCTCGAGGAGATTTGAAATATAGATTTTGATTGTTGAAACATTATAAAACAATCGAATTCCACACATTTTACCATTTAATTATATAAAATTTCAAACTCGTATATCTCCGTTACTATTGAAGATACAGAAGTGATTTTGCACTCAAGGGAATCAGGTCGACGCTCTCTATTGGCTCATGGGGAAAAATGTAATCCATGTGTAATATTCATGCTTAGTTACCATGGAAACTCTCATAACAATAAATTAAACAATCTTTATAGGCGCTATTGTAGTCGTCGAGGAGATTCCAAATATAGATTTTGATTTTTGAAACATTATAAAACCATCGAATTATACACTTTTTACGATAGAATTATATAAAATTTCAAACTCGCATATCTCCGTTACTGTTGAAGATACAGAAGTGATTTTGCACTCAATGGATTCAATTCGACCTAACCTAACCTAAACTGACCTGACCTAACCTAACCTAACCTAACTTTACTTAACCTAATCTAACCTAACCTAATAACAATAAAATAAAAACAATTTATTTGTGCCGATTGTAGTCGTTCTCGAGGAGATTTGAAATATAGATTTTGATGGTTGAAACATTATAAAACAATCGAATTCCACACATTTTACAATATAATTATATAAAATTTCAAACACGTATATCTCCGTTACTATTGAAGATACAGAAGTGATTTTGCACTCAATGGAATCAGGTCGACGCTCTCTATTGGCTCATGGGGAAAAATGTAATCCATGTGTAATATTCATGCTTAGTTACCATGGAAACTCTCATAACAATAAATTAAACAATCTATTTAGACGCTATTGTAGTCGTTGTCGAGGAGATTTCAAATATAGATTTTGATTGTTGAAACATTATAAAACAATCGAATTATACACATTTTACGATAGAATTATATAAAATTTCAAACTCGCATATCTCCGTTACTGTTGAAGATACAGAAGTGATTTTACACTCAATGGAATTAGGTCGACCTAACCTAACCTAAACTGACCTGACCTAACCTAACCTAACCTAACTTTACTTAACCTAACCTAACCTAACCTAATAACAATAAAATAAAAACAATCTATTTGTGCCGATTGTAGTCGTTCTCGAGGAGATTTGAAATATAGATTTTGATTGTTGAAACATTATAAAACAATCGAATTCCACACATTTTACCATTTAATTATATAAAATTTCAAACTCGTATATCTCCGTTACTATTGAAGATACAGAAGTGATTTTGCACTCAAGGGAATCAGGTCGACGCTCTCTATTGGCTCATGGGGAAAAATGAAATCCATGTGTAATATTCATGCTTAGTTACCATGGAAACTCTCATAACAATAAATTAAACAATCTTTTTAGGCGCTATTGTAGTCGTCGAGGAGATTCCAAATATAGATTTTGATTTTTGAAACATTATAAAACAATCGAATTATACACTTTTTACGATAGAATTATATAAAATTTCAAACTCGCATATCTCCGTTACTGTTGAAGATACAGAAGTGATTTTGCACTCAATGGATTTAATTCGACCTAACCTAACCTAAACTGACCTGACCTAACCTAACCTAACCTAACTTTACTTAACCTAATCTAACCTAACCTAATAACAATAAAATAAAAACAATTTATTTGGGCCGATTGTAGTCGTTCTCGAGGAGATTTGAAATATAGATTTTGATTGTTGAAACATTATAAAACAATCGAATTATACACATTTTACGATAGAATTATATAAAATTTCAAACTCGCATATCTCCGTTACTGTTGAAGATACAGAAGTGATTTTACACTCAATGGAATTAGGTCGACCTAACCTAACCTAAACTGACCTGACCTAACCTAACCTAACCTAACTTTACTTAACCTAACCTAACCTAACCTAATAACAATAAAATAAAAACAATCTATTTGTGCCGATTGTAGTCGTTCTCGAGGAGATTTGAAATATAGATTTTGATTGTTGAAACATTATAAAACAATCGAATTCCACACATTTTACCATTAAATTATATAAAATTTCAAACTCGTATATCTCCGTTACTATTGAAGATACAGAAGTGATTTTGCACTCAAGGGAATCAGGTCGACGCTCTCTATTGGCTCATGAAGAAAAATGTAATCCATGTGTAATATTCATGCTTAGTTACCATGGAAACTCTCATAACAATAAATTAAACAATCTTTTTAGGCGCTATTGTAGTCGTCGAGGAGATTCCAAATATAGATTTTGATTTTTGAAACATTATAAAACAATCGAATTATACACTTTTTACGATAGAATTATATAAAATTTCAAACTCGCATATCTCCGTTACTGTTAAAGATACAGAAGTGATTTTGCACTCAATGGATTCAATTCGACCTAACCTAACCTAAACTGACCTGACCTAACCTAACCTAACCTAACTTTACTTAACCTAATCTAACCTAACCTAATAACAATAAAATAAAAACAATTTATTTGTGCCGATTGTAGTCGTTCTCGAGGAGATTTGAAATATAGATTTTGATGGTTGAAACATTATAAAACAATCGAATTCCACACATTTTACAATATAATTATATAAAATTTCAAACACGTATATCTCCGTTACTATTGAAGATACAGAAGTGATTTTGCACTCAATGGAATCAGGTCGACGCTCTCTATTGGCTCATGGGGAAAAATGTAATCCATGTGTAATATTCATGCTTAGTTACCATGGAAACTCTCATAACAATAAATTAAACAATCTATTTAGACGCTATTGTAGTCGTTGTCGAGGAGATTTCAAATATAGATTTTGATTGTTGAAACATTATAAAACAATCGAATTATACACATTTTACGATAGAATTATATAAAATTTCAAACTCGCATATCTCCGTTACTGTTGAAGATACAGAAGTGATTTTACACTCAATGGAATTAGGTCGACCTAACCTAACCTAAACTGACCTGACCTAACCTAACCTAACCTAACTTTACTTAACCTAACCTAACCTAACCTAATAACAATAAAATAAAAACAATCTATTTGTGCCGATTGTAGTCGTTCTCGAGGAGATTTGAAATATAGATTTTGATTGTTGAAACGTTATAAAACAATCGAATTCTACACATTTTACCATTTAATTATATAACATTTCAAACTCGTATATCTCCGTTACTATTGAAGATACAGAAGTGATTTTGCACTCAAGGGAATCAGGTCGACGCTCTCTATTGGCTCATGGGGAAAAATGAAATCCATGTGTAATATTCATGCTTAGTTACCAATGAAACTCTCATAACAATAAATTAAACAATCTTTTTAGGCGCTATTGTAGTCGTCGAGGAGATTCCAAATATAGATTTTGATTTTTGAAACATTATAAAACAATCGAATTATACACTTTTTACGATAGAATTATATAAAATTTCAAACTCGCATATCTCCGTTACTGTTGAAGATACAGAAGTGATTTTGCACTCAATGGATTTAATTCGACCTAACCTAACCTAAACTGACCTGACCTAACCTAACCTAACCTAACTTTACTTAACCTAATCTAACCTAACCTAATAACAATAAAATAAAAACAATTTATTTGTGCCGATTGTAGTCGTTCTCGAGGAGATTTGAAATATAGATTTTGATGGTTGAAACATTATAAAACAATCGAATTCCACACATTTTACCATTTAATTATATAAAATTTCAAACTCGCATATCTCCGTTACTATTAAAGATACAGAAGTGATTTTGTACTCAATGGAATCAGGTCGACGCTCTCTATTGGCTCATGGGGAAAAATGTAATCCATGTGTAATATTCATGCTTAGTTACCATGGAAACTCTCATAACAATAAATTAAACAATCTATTTAGACGCTATTGTAGTCGTTGTCGAGGAGATTTCAAATATAGATTTTGATTGTTGAAACATTATAAAACAATCGAATTATACACATTTTACGATAGAATTATATAAAATTTCAAACTCGCATATCTCCGTTACTGTTGAAGATACAGAAGTGATTTTACACTCAATGGAATTAGGTCGACCTAACCTAACCTAAACTGACCTGACCTAACCTAACCTAACTTAACTTTACTTAACCTAACCTAACCTAACCTAATAACAATAAAATAAAAACAATCTATTTGTGCCGATTGTAGTCGTTCTCGAGGAGATTTGAAATATAGATTTTGATTGTTGAAACATTATAAAACAATCGAATTCCACACATTTTACCATTTAATTATATAAAATTTCAAACTCGTATATCTCCGTTACTATTGAAGATACAGAAGTGATTTTGCACTCAAGGGAATCAGGTCGACGCTCTCTATTGGCTCATGGGGAAAAATGAAATCCATGTGTAATATTCATGCTTAGTTACCATGGAAACTCTCATAACAATAAATTAAACAATCTTTTTAGGCGCTATTGTAGTCGTCGAGGAGATTTCAAATATAGATTTTGATTTTTGAAACATTATAAAACAATCGAATTCCACACATTTTACCATTTAATTATATAAAATTTCAAACTCGTATATCTCCGTTACTATTGAAGATACAGAAGTGATTTTGCACTCAAGGGAATCAGGTCGACGCTCTCTATTGGCTCATGGGGAAAAATGTAATTCATGTGTAATATTCATGCTTAGTTACCATGGAAACTCTCATAACAATAAATTAAACAGTCTATTTAGACGCTATTGTAGTAGTTGTCGAGGAGATTTCAAATATAGATTTTGATTGTTGAAACATTATAAAACAATCGAATTATACACTTTTTACGATAGAATTATATAAAATTTCAAACTCGCATATCTCCGTTACTGTTGAAGATACAGAAGTGATTTTGCACTCAATGGATTCAATTCGACCTAACCTAACCTAAACTGACCTGACCTAACCTAACCTAACCTAACTTTACTTAACCTAATCTAACCTAACCTAATAACAATAAAATAAAAACAATTTATTTGTGCCGATTGTAGTCGTTCTCGAGGAGATTTGAAATATAGATTTTGATGGTTGAAACATTATAAAACAATCGAATTCCACACATTTTACAATATAATTATATAAAATTTCAAACACGTATATCTCCGTTACTATTGAAGATACAGAAGTGATTTTGCACTCAATGGAATCAGGTCGACGCTCTCTATTGGCTCATGGGGAAAAATGTAATCCATGTGTAATATTCATGCTTAGTTACCATGGAAACTCTCATAACAATAAATTAAACAATCTATTTAGACGCTATTGTAGTCGTTGTCGAGGAGATTTCAAATATAGATTTTGATTGTTGAAACATTATAAAACAATCGAATTATACACATTTTACGATAGAATTATATAAAATTTCAAACTCGCATATCTCCGTTACTGTTGAAGATACAGAAGTGATTTTACACTCAATGGAATTAGGTCGACCTAACCTAACCTAAACTGACCTGACCTAACCTAACCTAACCTAACTTTACTTAACCTAACCTAACCTAACCTAATAACAATAAAATAAAAACAATCTATTTGTGCCGATTGTAGTCGTTCTCGAGGAGATTTGAAATATAGATTTTGATTGTTGAAACATTATAAAACAATCGAATTCCACACATTTTACCATTTAATTATATAAAATTTCAAACTCGTATATCTCCGTTACTATTGAAGATACAGAAGTGATTTTGCACTCAAGGGAATCAGGTCGACGCTCTCTATTGGCTCATGGGGAAAAATGAAATCCATGTGTAATATTCATGCTTAGTTACCATGGAAACTCTCATAACAATAAATTAAACAATCTTTTTAGGCGCTATTGTAGTCGTCGAGGAGATTCCAAATATAGATTTTGATTTTTGAAACATTATAAAACAATCGAATTATACATTTTTTACGATAGAATTATATAAAATTTCAAACTCGCATATCTCCGTTACTGTTGAAGATACAGAAGTGATTTTGCACTCAATGGATTTAATTCGACCTAACCTAACCTAAACTGACCTGACCTAACCTAACCTAACCTAACTTTACTTAACCTAATCTAACCTAACCTAATAACAATAAAATAAAAACAATTTATTTGTGCCGATTGTAGTCGTTCTCGAGGAGATTTGAAATATAGATTTTGATTGTTGAAACATTATAAAACAATCGAATTATACACATTTTACGATAGAATTATATAAAATTTCAAACTCGCATATCTCCGTTACTGTTGAAGATACAGAAGTGATTTTACACTCAATGGAATTAGGTCGACCTAACCTAACCTAAACTGACCTGACCTAACCTAACCTAACCTAACTTTACTTAACCTAACCTAACCTAACCTAATAACAATAAAATAAAAACAATCTATTTGTGCCGATTGTAGTCGTTCTCGAGGAGATTTGAAATATAGATTTTGATTGTTGAAACATTATAAAACAATCGAATTCCACACATTTTACCATTAAATTATATAAAATTTCAAACTCGTATATCTCCGTTACTATTGAAGATACAGAAGTGATTTTGCACTCAAGGGAATCAGGTCGACGCTCTCTATTGGCTCATGAAGAAAAATGTAATCCATGTGTAATATTCATGCTTAGTTACCATGGAAACTCTCATAACAATAAATTAAACAATCTTTTTAGGCGCTATTGTAGTCGTCGAGGAGATTCCAAATATAGATTTTGATTTTTGAAACATTATAAAACAATCGAATTATACACTTTTTACGATAGAATTATATAAAATTTCAAACTCGCATATCTCCGTTACTGTTAAAGATACAGAAGTGATTTTGCACTCAATGGATTCAATTCGACCTAACCTAACCTAAACTGACCTGACCTAACCTAACCTAACCTATCTTTACTTAACCTAATCTAACCTAACCTAATAACAATAAAATAAAAACAATTTATTTGTGCCGATTGTAGTCGTTCTCGAGGAGATTTGAAATATAGATTTTGATGGTTGAAACATTATAAAACAATCGAATTCCACACATTTTACAATATAATTATATAAAATTTCAAACACGTATATCTCCGTTACTATTGAAGATACAGAAGTGATTTTGCACTCAATGGAATCAGGTCGACGCTCTCTATTGGCTCATGGGGAAAAATGTAATCCATGTGTAATATTCATGCTTAGTTACCATGGAAACTCTCATAACAATAAATTAAACAATCTATTTAGACGCTATTGTAGTCGTTGTCGAGGAGATTTCAAATATAGATTTTGATTGTTGAAACATTATAAAACAATCGAATTATACACATTTTACGATAGAATTATATAAAATTTCAAACTCGCATATCTCCGTTACTGTTGAAGATACAGAAGTGATTTTACACTCAATGGAATTAGGTCGACCTAACCTAACCTAAACTGACCTGACCTAACCTAACCTAACCTAACTTTACTTAACCTAACCTAACCTAACCTAATAACAATAAAATAAAAACAATCTATTTGTGCCGATTGTAGTCGTTCTCGAGGAGATTTGAAATATAGATTTTGATTGTTGAAACGTTATAAAACAATCGAATTCTACACATTTTACCATTTAATTATATAACATTTCAAACTCGTATATCTCCGTTACTATTGAAGATACAGAAGTGATTTTGCACTCAAGGGAATCAGGTCGACGCTCTCTATTGGCTCATGGGGAAAAATGAAATCCATGTGTAATATTCATGCTTAGTTACCAATGAAACTCTCATAACAATAAATTAAACAATCTTTTTAGGCGCTATTGTAGTCGTCGAGGAGATTCCAAATATAGATTTTGATTTTTGAAACATTATAAAACAATCGAATTATACACTTTTTACGATAGAATTATATAAAATTTCAAACTCGCATATCTCCGTTACTGTTGAAGATACAGAAGTGATTTTGCACTCAATGGATTTAATTCGACCTAACCTAACCTAAACTGACCTGACCTAACCTAACCTAACCTAACTTTACTTAACCTAATCTAACCTAACCTAATAACAATAAAATAAAAACAATTTATTTGTGCCGATTGTAGTCGTTCTCGAGGAGATTTGAAATATAGATTTTGATGGTTGAAACATTATAAAACAATCGAATTCCACACATTTTACCATTTAATTATATAAAATTTCAAACTCGCATATCTCCGTTACTATTAAAGATACAGAAGTGATTTTGTACTCAATGGAATCAGGTCGACGCTCTCTATTGGCTCATGGGGAAAAATGTAATCCATGTGTAATATTCATGCTTAGTTACCATGGAAACTCTCATAACAATAAATTAAACAATCTATTTAGACGCTATTGTAGTCGTTGTCGAGGAGATTTCAAATATAGATTTTGATTGTTGAAACATTATAAAACAATCGAATTATACACATTTTACGATAGAATTATATAAAATTTCAAACTCGCATATCTCCGTTACTGTTGAAGATACAGAAGTGATTTTACACTCAATGGAATTAGGTCGACCTAACCTAACCTAAACTGACCTGATAACCTAACCTAACTTAACTTTACTTAACCTAACCTAACCTAACCTAATAACAATAAAATAAAAACAATCTATTTGTGCCGATTGTAGTCGTTCTCGAGGAGATTTGAAATATAGATTTTGATTGTTGAAACATTATAAAACAATCGAATTCCACACATTTTACCATTTAATTATATAAAATTTCAAACTCGTATATCTCCGTTACTATTGAAGATACAGAAGTGATTTTGCACTCAAGGGAATCAGGTCGACGCTCTCTATTGGCTCATGGGGAAAAATGAAATCCATGTGTAATATTCTATGCTTAGTTACCATGGAAACTCTCATAACAATAAATTAAACAATCTTTTTAGGCGCTATTGTAGTCGTCGAGGAGATTTCAAATATAGATTTTGATTTTTGAAACATTATAAAACAATCGAATTCCACACATTTTACCATTTAATTATATAAAATTTCAAACTCGTATATCTCCGTTACTATTGAAGATAACAGAAGTGATTTTGCACTCAAGGGAATCAGGTCGACGCTCTCTATTGGCTCATGGGGAAAAATGTAATTCATGTGTAATATTCATGCTTAGTTACCATGGAAACTCTCATAACAATAAATTAAACAGTCTATTTAGACGCTATTGTAGTAGTTGTCGAGGAGATTTCAAATATAGATTTTGATTGTTGAAACATTATAAAACAATCGAATTATACACTTTTTACGATAGAATTATATAAAACTTCAAACTCGCATATCTCCGTTACTGTTGAAGATACAGAAGTGATTTTGCACTCAATGGATTTAATTCGACCTAACCTAACCTAAACTGACCTGACCTAACCTAACCTAACCTAACTTTACTTAACCTAATCTAACCTAACCTAATAACAATAAAATAAAAAAAAAATATTTGTGCCGATTGTAGTCGTTCTCGAGGAGATTTGAAATATAGATTTTGATGGTTGAAACATTATAAAACAATCGAATTCCACACATTTTACCATTTAATTATATAAAATTTCAAACTCGCATATCTCCGTTACTATTGAAGATACAGAAGTGATTTTGTACTCAATGGAATCAGGTCGACGCTCTCTATTGGCTCATGGGGAAAAATGTAATCCATGTGTAATATTCATGCTTAGTTACCATGGAAACTCTCATAACAATAAATTAAACAATCTATTTAGACGCTATTGTAGTCGTTGTCGAGGAGATTTCAAATATAGATTTTGATTGTTGAAACATTATAAAACAATCGAATTATACACATTTTACGATAGAATTATATAAAATTTCAAACTCGCATATCTCCGTTACTGTTGAAGATACAGAAGTGATTTTACACTCAATGGAATTAGGTCGACCTAACCTAACCTAAACTGACCTGACCTAACCTAACCTAACCTAACTTTACTTAACCTAACCTAACCTAACCTAATAACAATAAAATAAAAACAATCTATTTGTGCCGATTGTAGTCGTTCTCGAGGAGATTTGAAATATAGATTTTGATTGTTGAAACATTATAAAACAATCGAATTCCACACATTTTACCATTTAATTATATAAAATTTCAAACTCGTATATCTCCGTTACTATTGAAGATACAGAAGTGATTTTGCACTCAAGGGAATCAGGTCGACGCTCTCTATTGGCTCATGAAGAAAAATGTAATCCATGTGTAATATTCATGCTTAGTTACCATGGAAACTCTCATAACAATAAATTAAACAATCTTTTTAGGCGCTATTGTAGTCGTCGAGGAGATTCCAAATATAGATTTTGATTTTTGAAACATTATAAAACAATCGAATTATACACTTTTTACGATAGAATTATATAAAATTTCAAACTCGCATATCTCCGTTACTGTTAAAGATACAGAAGTGATTTTGCACTCAATGGATTCAATTCGACCTAACCTAACCTAAACTGACCTGACCTAACCTAACCTAACCTATCTTTACTTAACCTAATCTAACCTAACCTAATAACAATAAAATAAAAACAATTTATTTGTGCCGATTGTAGTCGTTCTCGAGGAGATTTGAAATATAGATTTTGATGGTTGAAACATTATAAAACAATCGAATTCCACACATTTTACAATATAATTATATAAAATTTCAAACACGTATATCTCCGTTACTATTGAAGATACAGAAGTGATTTTGCACTCAATGGAATCAGGTCGACGCTCTCTATTGGCTCATGGGGAAAAATGTAATCCATGTGTAATATTCATGCTTAGTTACCATGGAAACTCTCATAACAATAAATTAAACAATCTATTTAGACGCTATTGTAGTCGTTGTCGAGGAGATTTCAAATATAGATTTTGATTGTTGAAACATTATAAAACAATCGAATTATACACATTTTACGATAGAATTATATAAAATTTCAAACTCGCATATCTCCGTTACTGTTGAAGATACAGAAGTGATTTTACACTCAATGGAATTAGGTCGACCTAACCTAACCTAAACTGACCTGACCTAACCTAACCTAACCTAACTTTACTTAACCTAACCTAACCTAACCTAATAACAATAAAATAAAAACAATCTATTTGTGCCGATTGTAGTCGTTCTCGAGGAGATTTGAAATATAGATTTTGATTGTTGAAACGTTATAAAACAATCGAATTCTACACATTTTACCATTTAATTATATAACATTTCAAACTCGTATATCTCCGTTACTATTGAAGATACAGAAGTGATTTTGCACTCAAGGGAATCAGGTCGACGCTCTCTATTGGCTCATGGGGAAAAATGAAATCCATGTGTAATATTCATGCTTAGTTACCAATGAAACTCTCATAACAATAAATTAAACAATCTTTTTAGGCGCTATTGTAGTCGTCGAGGAGATTCCAAATATAGATTTTGATTTTTGAAACATTATAAAACAATCGAATTATACACTTTTTACGATAGAATTATATAAAATTTCAAACTCGCATATCTCCGTTACTGTTGAAGATACAGAAGTGATTTTGCACTCAATGGATTTAATTCGACCTAACCTAACCTAAACTGACCTGACCTAACCTAACCTAACCTAACTTTACTTAACCTAATCTAACCTAACCTAATAACAATAAAATAAAAACAATTTATTTGTGCCGATTGTAGTCGTTCTCGAGGAGATTTGAAATATAGATTTTGATGGTTGAAACATTATAAAACAATCGAATTCCACACATTTTACCATTTAATTATATAAAATTTCAAACTCGCATATCTCCGTTACTATTAAAGATACAGAAGTGATTTTGTACTCAATGGAATCAGGTCGACGCTCTCTATTGGCTCATGGGGAAAAATGTAATCCATGTGTAATATTCATGCTTAGTTACCATGGAAACTCTCATAACAATAAATTAAACAATCTATTTAGACGCTATTGTAGTCGTTGTCGAGGAGATTTCAAATATAGATTTTGATTGTTGAAACATTATAAAACAATCGAATTATACACATTTTACGATAGAATTATATAAAATTTCAAACTCGCATATCTCCGTTACTGTTGAAGATACAGAAGTGATTTTACACTCAATGGAATTAGGTCGACCTAACCTAACCTAAACTGACCTGACCTAACCTAACCTAACTTAACTTTACTTAACCTAACCTAACCTAACCTAATAACAATAAAATAAAAACAATCTATTTGTGCCGATTGTAGTCGTTCTCGAGGAGATTTGAAATATAGATTTTGATTGTTGAAACATTATAAAACAATCGAATTCCACACATTTTACCATTTAATTATATAAAATTTCAAACTCGTATATCTCCGTTACTATTGAAGATACAGAAGTGATTTTGCACTCAAGGGAATCAGGTCGACGCTCTCTATTGGCTCATGGGGAAAAATGAAATCCATGTGTAATATTCATGCTTAGTTACCATGGAAACTCTCATAACAATAAATTAAACAATCTTTTTAGGCGCTATTGTAGTCGTCGAGGAGATTTCAAATATAGATTTTGATTTTTGAAACATTATAAAACAATCGAATTCCACACATTTTACCATTTAATTATATAAAATTTCAAACTCGTATATCTCCGTTACTATTGAAGATACAGAAGTGATTTTGCACTCAAGGGAATCAGGTCGACGCTCTCTATTGGCTCATGGGGAAAAATGTAATTCATGTGTAATATTCATGCTTAGTTACCATGGAAACTCTCATAACAATAAATTAAACAGTCTATTTAGACGCTATTGTAGTAGTTGTCGAGGAGATTTCAAATATAGATTTTGATTGTTGAAACATTATAAAACAATCGAATTATACACTTTTTACGATAGAATTATATAAAACTTCAAACTCGCATATCTCCGTTACTGTTGAAGATACAGAAGTGATTTTGCACTCAATGGATTTAATTCGACCTAACCTAACCTAAACTGACCTGACCTAACCTAACCTAACCTAACTTTACTTAACCTAATCTAACCTAACCTAATAACAATAAAATAAAAAAAAAATATTTGTGCCGATTGTAGTCGTTCTCGAGGAGATTTGAAATATAGATTTTGATGGTTGAAACATTATAAAACAATCGAATTCCACACATTTTACCATTTAATTATATAAAATTTCAAACTCGCATATCTCCGTTACTATTGAAGATACAGAAGTGATTTTGTACTCAATGGAATCAGGTCGACGCTCTCTATTGGCTCATGGGGAAAAATGTAATTCATGTGTAATATTCATGCTTAGTTACCATGGAAACTCTCATAACAATAAATTAAACAATCTATTTAGACGCTATTGTAGTCGTTGTCGAGGAGATTTCAAATATAGATTTTGATTGTTGAAACATTATAAAACAATCGAATTATACACATTTTACGATAGAATTATATAAAATTTCAAACTCGCATATCTCCGTTACTGTTGAAGATACAGAAGTGATTTTACACTCAATGGAATTAGGTCGACCTAACCTAACCTAAACTGACCTGACCTAACCTAACCTAACCTAACTTTACTTAACCTAACCTAACCTAACCTAATAACAATAAAATAAAAACAATCTATTTGTGCCGATTGTAGTCGTTCTCGAGGAGATTTGAAATATAGATTTTGATTGTTGAAACATTATAAAACAATCGAATTCCACACATTTTACCATTTAATTATATAAAATTTCAAACTCGTATATCTCCGTTACTATTGAAGATACAGAAGTGATTTTGCACTCAAGGGAATCAGGTCGACGCTCTCTATTGGCTCATGGGGAAAAATGTAATCCATGTGTAATATTCATGCTTAGTTACCATGGAAACTCTCATAACAATAAATTAAACAATCTTTTTAGGCGCTATTGCAGTCGTCGAGGAGATTCCAAATATAGATTTTGATTTTTGAAACATTATAAAACAATCGAATTATACACTTTTTACGATAGAATTATATAAAATTTCAAACTCGCATATCTCCGTTACTGTTGAAGATACAGAAGTGATTTTGCACTCAATGGATTCAATTCGACCTAACCTAACCTAAACTGACCTGACCTAACCTAACCTAACCTAACTTTACTTAACCTAATCTAACCTAACCTAATAACAATAAAATAAAAACAATTTATTTGTGCCGATTGTAGTCGTTCTCGAGGAGATTTGAAATATAGATTTTGATGGTTGAAACATTATAAAACAATCGAATTCCACACATTTTACAATATAATTATATAAAATTTCAAACACGTATATCTCCGTTACTATTGAAGATACAGAAGTAATTTTGCACTCAATGGAATCAGGTCGACGCTCTCTATTGGCTCATGGGGAAAAATGTAATCCATGTGTAATATTCATGCTTAGTTACCATGGAAACTCTCATAACAATAAATTAAACAATCTATTTAGACGCTATTGTAGTCGTTGTCGAGGAGATTTCAAATATAGATTTTGATTGTTGAAACATTATAAAACAATCGAATTATACACATTTTACGATAGAATTATATAAAATTTCAAACTCGCATATCTCCGTTACTGTTGAAGATGCAGAAGTGATTTTACACTCAATGGAATTAGGTCGACCTAACCTAACCTAAACTGACCTGACCTAACCTAACCTAACCTAACTTTACTTAACCTAACCTAACCTAACCTAATAACAATAAAATAAAAACAATCTATTTGTGCCGATTGTAGTCGTTCTCGAGGAGATTTGAAATATAGATTTTGATTGTTGAAACATTATAAAACAATCGAATTCCACACATTTTACCATTTAATTATATAAAATTTCAAACTCGTATATCTCCGTTACTATTGAAGATACAGAAGTGATTTTGCACTCAAGGGAATCAGGTCGACGCTCTCTATTGGCTGATGGGGAAAAATGTAATCCATGTGTAATATTCATGCTTAGTTACCATGGAAACTCTCATAACAATAAATTAAACAATCTATTTAGACGCTATTGTAGTCGTTGTCGAGGAGATTTCAAATATAGATTTTGATTGTTGAAACATTATAAAACAATCGAATTATACACATTTTACGATAGAATTATATAAAATTTCAAACTCGCATATCTCCGTTACTGTTGAAGATGCAGAAGTGATTTTACACTCAATGGAATTAGGTCGACCTAACCTAACCTAAACTGACCTGACCTAACCTAACCTAACCTAACTTTACTTAACCTAACCTAACCTAACCTAATAACAATAAAATAAAAACAATCTATTTGTGCCGATTGTAGTCGTTCTCGAGGAGATTTGAAATATAGATTTTGATTGTTGAAACATTATAAAACAATCGAATTCCACACATTTTAACATTTAATTATATAAAATTTCAAACTCGTATATCTCCGTTACTATTGAAGATACAGAAGTGATTTTGCACTCAAGGGAATCAGGTCGACGCTCTCTATTGGCTCATGGGGAAAAATGAAATCCATGTGTAATATTCATGCTTAGTTACCATGGAAACTCTCATAACAATAAATTAAACAATCTTTTTAGGCGCTATTGTAGTCGTCGAGGAGATTCCAAATATAGATTTTGATTTTTGAAACATTATAAAACAATCGAATTATACACTTTTTACGATAGAATTATATAAAATTTCAAACTCGCATATCTCCGTTACTGTTGAAGATACAGAAGTGATTTTGCACTCAATGGATTTAATTCGACCTAACCTAACCTAAACTGACCTGACCTAACCTAACCTAACCTAACTTTACTTAACCTAACCTAACCTAACCTAATAACAATAAAATAAAAACAATCTATTTGTGCCGATTGTAGTCGTTCTCGAGGAGATTTGAAATATAGATTTTGATTGTTGAAACATTATAAAACAATCGAATTCCACACATTTTACCATTTAATTATATAAAATTTCAAACTCGTATATCTCCGTTACTATTGAAGATACAGAAGTGATTTTGCACTCAAGGGAATCAGGTCGACGCTCTCTATTGGCTCATGGGGAAAAATGAAATCCATGTGTAATATTCATGCTTAGTTACCATGGAAACTCTCATAACAATAAATTAAACAATCTTTTTAGGCGCTATTGTAGTCGTCGAGGAGATTTCAAATATAGATTTTGATTTTTGAAACATTATAAAACAATCGAATTCCACACATTTTACCATTTAATTATATAAAATTTCAAACTCGTATATCTCCGTTACTATTGAAGATACAGAAGTGATTTTGCACTCAAGGGAATCAGGTCGACGCTCTCTATTGGCTCATGGGGAAAAATGTAATTCATGTGTAATATTCATGCTTAGTTACCATGGAAACTCTCATAACAATAAATTAAACAGTCTATTTAGACGCTATTGTAGTAGTTGTCGAGGAGATTTCAAATATAGATTTTGATTGTTGAAACATTATAAAACAATCGAATTATACACTTTTTACGATAGAATTATATAAAATTTCAAACTCGCATATCTCCGTTACTGTTGAAGATACAGAAGTGATTTTGCACTCAATGGATTCAATTCGACCTAACCTAACCTAAACTGACCTGACCTAACCTAACCTAACCTAACTTTACTTAACCTAATCTAACCTAACCTAATAACAATAAAATAAAAACAATTTATTTGTGCCGATTGTAGTCGTTCTCGAGGAGATTTGAAATATAGATTTTGATGGTTGAAACATTATAAAACAATCGAATTCCACACATTTTACAATATAATTATATAAAATTTCAAACACGTATATCTCCGTTACTATTGAAGATACAGAAGTGATTTTGCACTCAATGGAATCAGGTCGACGCTCTCTATTGGCTCATGGGGAAAAATGTAATCCATGTGTAATATTCATGCTTAGTTACCATGGAAACTCTCATAACAATAAATTAAACAATCTATTTAGACGCTATTGTAGTCGTTGTCGAGGAGATTTCAAATATAGATTTTGATTGTTGAAACATTATAAAACAATCGAATTATACACATTTTACGATAGAATTATATAAAATTTCAAACTCGCATATCTCCGTTACTGTTGAAGATACAGAAGTGATTTTACACTCAATGGAATTAGGTCGACCTAACCTAACCTAAACTGACCTGACCTAACCTAACCTAACCTAACTTTACTTAACCTAACCTAACCTAACCTAATAACAATAAAATAAAAACAATCTATTTGTGCCGATTGTAGTCGTTCTCGAGGAGATTTGAAATATAGATTTTGATTGTTGAAACATTATAAAACAATCGAATTCCACACATTTTACCATTTAATTATATAAAATTTCAAACTCGTATATCTCCGTTACTATTGAAGATACAGAAGTGATTTTGCACTCAAGGGAATCAGGTCGACGCTCTCTATTGGCTCATGGGGAAAAATGAAATCCATGTGTAATATTCATGCTTAGTTACCATGGAAACTCTCATAACAATAAATTAAACAATCTTTTTAGGCGCTATTGTAGTCGTCGAGGAGATTCCAAATATAGATTTTGATTTTTGAAACATTATAAAACAATCGAATTATACATTTTTTACGATAGAATTATATAAAATTTCAAACTCGCATATCTCCGTTACTGTTGAAGATACAGAAGTGATTTTGCACTCAATGGATTTAATTCGACCTAACCTAACCTAAACTGACCTGACCTAACCTAACCTAACCTAACTTTACTTAACCTAATCTAACCTAACCTAATAACAATAAAATAAAAACAATTTATTTGTGCCGATTGTAGTCGTTCTCGAGGAGATTTGAAATATAGATTTTGATTGTTGAAACATTATAAAACAATCGAATTATACACATTTTACGATAGAATTATATAAAATTTCAAACTCGCATATCTCCGTTACTGTTGAAGATACAGAAGTGATTTTACACTCAATGGAATTGGGTCGACCTAACCTAACCTAAACTGACCTGACCTAACCTAACCTAACCTAACTTTACTTAACCTAACCTAACCTAACCTAATAACAATAAAATAAAAACAATCTATTTGTGCCGATTGTAGTCGTTCTCGAGGAGATTTGAAATATAGATTTTGATTGTTGAAACATTATAAAACAATCGAATTCCACACATTTTACCATTAAATTATATAAAATTTCAAACTCGTATATCTCCGTTACTATTGAAGATACAGAAGTGATTTTGCACTCAAGGGAATCAGGTCGACGCTCTCTATTGGCTCATGAAGAAAAATGTAATCCATGTGTAATATTCATGCTTAGTTACCATGGAAACTCTCATAACAATAAATTAAACAATCTTTTTAGGCGCTATTGTAGTCGTCGAGGAGATTCCAAATATAGATTTTGATTTTTGAAACATTATAAAACAATCGAATTATACACTTTTTACGATAGAATTATATAAAATTTCAAACTCGCATATCTCCGTTACTGTTAAAGATACAGAAGTGATTTTGCACTCAATGGATTCAATTCGACCTAACCTAACCTAAACTGACCTGACCTAACCTAACCTAACCTATCTTTACTTAACCTAATCTAACCTAACCTAATAACAATAAAATAAAAACAATTTATTTGTGCCGATTGTAGTCGTTCTCGAGGAGATTTGAAATATAGATTTTGATGGTTGAAACATTATAAAACAATCGAATTCCACACATTTTACAATATAATTATATAAAATTTCAAACACGTATATCTCCGTTACTATTGAAGATACAGAAGTGATTTTGCACTCAATGGAATCAGGTCGACGCTCTCTATTGGCTCATGGGGAAAAATGTAATCCATGTGTAATATTCATGCTTAGTTACCATGGAAACTCTCATAACAATAAATTAAACAATCTATTTAGACGCTATTGTAGTCGTTGTCGAGGAGATTTCAAATATAGATTTTGATTGTTGAAACATTATAAAACAATCGAATTATACACATTTTACGATAGAATTATATAAAATTTCAAACTCGCATATCTCCGTTACTGTTGAAGATACAGAAGTGATTTTACACTCAATGGAATTAGGTCGACCTAACCTAACCTAAACTGACCTGACCTAACCTAACCTAACCTAACTTTACTTAACCTAACCTAACCTAACCTAATAACAATAAAATAAAAACAATCTATTTGTGCCGATTGTAGTCGTTCTCGAGGAGATTTGAAATATAGATTTTGATTGTTGAAACGTTATAAAACAATCGAATTCTACACATTTTACCATTTAATTATATAACATTTCAAACTCGTATATCTCCGTTACTATTGAAGATACAGAAGTGATTTTGCACTCAAGGGAATCAGGTCGACGCTCTCTATTGGCTCATGGGGAAAAATGAAATCCATGTGTAATATTCATGCTTAGTTACCAATGAAACTCTCATAACAATAAATTAAACAATCTTTTTAGGCGCTATTGTAGTCGTCGAGGAGATTCCAAATATAGATTTTGATTTTTGAAACATTATAAAACAATCGAATTATACACTTTTTACGATAGAATTATATAAAATTTCAAACTCGCATATCTCCGTTACTGTTGAAGATACAGAAGTGATTTTGCACTCAATGGATTTAATTCGACCTAACCTAACCTAAACTGACCTGACCTAACCTAACCTAACCTAACTTTACTTAACCTAATCTAACCTAACCTAATAACAATAAAATAAAAACAATTTATTTGTGCCGATTGTAGTCGTTCTCGAGGAGATTTGAAATATAGATTTTGATGGTTGAAACATTATAAAACAATCGAATTCCACACATTTTACCATTTAATTATATAAAATTTCAAACTCGCATATCTCCGTTACTATTAAAGATACAGAAGTGATTTTGTACTCAATGGAATCAGGTCGACGCTCTCTATTGGCTCATGGGGAAAAATGTAATCCATGTGTAATATTCATGCTTAGTTACCATGGAAACTCTCATAACAATAAATTAAACAATCTATTTAGACGCTATTGTAGTCGTTGTCGAGGAGATTTCAAATATAGATTTTGATTGTTGAAACATTATAAAACAATCGAATTATACACATTTTACGATAGAATTATATAAAATTTCAAACTCGCATATCTCCGTTACTGTTGAAGATACAGAAGTGATTTTACACTCAATGGAATTAGGTCGACCTAACCTAACCTAAACTGACCTGACCTAACCTAACCTAACTTAACTTTACTTAACCTAACCTAACCTAACCTAATAACAATAAAATAAAAACAATCTATTTGTGCCGATTGTAGTCGTTCTCGAGGAGATTTGAAATATAGATTTTGATTGTTGAAACATTATAAAACAATCGAATTCCACACATTTTACCATTTAATTATATAAAATTTCAAACTCGTATATCTCCGTTACTATTGAAGATACAGAAGTGATTTTGCACTCAAGGGAATCAGGTCGACGCTCTCTATTGGCTCATGGGGAAAAATGAAATCCATGTGTAATATTCATGCTTAGTTACCATGGAAACTCTCATAACAATAAATTAAACAATCTTTTTAGGCGCTATTGTAGTCGTCGAGGAGATTTCAAATATAGATTTTGATTTTTGAAACATTATAAAACAATCGAATTCCACACATTTTACCATTTAATTATATAAAATTTCAAACTCGTATATCTCCGTTACTATTGAAGATACAGAAGTGATTTTGCACTCAAGGGAATCAGGTCGACGCTCTCTATTGGCTCATGGGGAAAAATGTAATTCATGTGTAATATTCATGCTTAGTTACCATGGAAACTCTCATAACAATAAATTAAACAGTCTATTTAGACGCTATTGTAGTAGTTGTCGAGGAGATTTCAAATATAGATTTTGATTGTTGAAACATTATAAAACAATCGAATTATACACTTTTTACGATAGAATTATATAAAACTTCAAACTCGCATATCTCCGTTACTGTTGAAGATACAGAAGTGATTTTGCACTCAATGGATTTAATTCGACCTAACCTAACCTAAACTGACCTGACCTAACCTAACCTAACCTAACTTTACTTAACCTAATCTAACCTAACCTAATAACAATAAAATAAAAAAAAAATATTTGTGCCGATTGTAGTCGTTCTCGAGGAGATTTGAAATATAGATTTTGATGGTTGAAACATTATAAAACAATCGAATTCCACACATTTTACCATTTAATTATATAAAATTTCAAACTCGCATATCTCCGTTACTATTGAAGATACAGAAGTGATTTTGTACTCAATGGAATCAGGTCGACGCTCTCTATTGGCTCATGGGGAAAAATGTAATCCATGTGTAATATTCATGCTTAGTTACCATGGAAACTCTCATAACAATAAATTAAACAATCTATTTAGACGCTATTGTAGTCGTTGTCGAGGAGATTTCAAATATAGATTTTGATTGTTGAAACATTATAAAACAATCGAATTATACACATTTTACGATAGAATTATATAAAATTTCAAACTCGCATATCTCCGTTACTGTTGAAGATACAGAAGTGATTTTACACTCAATGGAATTAGGTCGACCTAACCTAACCTAAACTGACCTGACCTAACCTAACCTAACCTAACTTTACTTAACCTAACCTAACCTAACCTAATAACAATAAAATAAAAACAATCTATTTGTGCCGATTGTAGTCGTTCTCGAGGAGATTTGAAATATAGATTTTGATTGTTGAAACATTATAAAACAATCGAATTCCACACATTTTACCATTTAATTATATAAAATTTCAAACTCGTATATCTCCGTTACTATTGAAGATACAGAAGTGATTTTGCACTCAAGGGAATCAGGTCGACGCTCTCTATTGGCTCATGAAGAAAAATGTAATCCATGTGTAATATTCATGCTTAGTTACCATGGAAACTCTCATAACAATAAATTAAACAATCTTTTTAGGCGCTATTGTAGTCGTCGAGGAGATTCCAAATATAGATTTTGATTTTTGAAACATTATAAAACAATCGAATTATACACTTTTTACGATAGAATTATATAAAATTTCAAACTCGCATATCTCCGTTACTGTTAAAGATACAGAAGTGATTTTGCACTCAATGGATTCAATTCGACCTAACCTAACCTAAACTGACCTGACCTAACCTAACCTAACCTATCTTTACTTAACCTAATCTAACCTAACCTAATAACAATAAAATAAAAACAATTTATTTGTGCCGATTGTAGTCGTTCTCGAGGAGATTTGAAATATAGATTTTGATGGTTGAAACATTATAAAACAATCGAATTCCACACATTTTACAATATAATTATATAAAATTTCAAACACGTATATCTCCGTTACTATTGAAGATACAGAAGTGATTTTGCACTCAATGGAATCAGGTCGACGCTCTCTATTGGCTCATGGGGAAAAATGTAATCCATGTGTAATATTCATGCTTAGTTACCATGGAAACTCTCATAACAATAAATTAAACAATCTATTTAGACGCTATTGTAGTCGTTGTCGAGGAGATTTCAAATATAGATTTTGATTGTTGAAACATTATAAAACAATCGAATTATACACATTTTACGATAGAATTATATAAAATTTCAAACTCGCATATCTCCGTTACTGTTGAAGATACAGAAGTGATTTTACACTCAATGGAATTAGGTCGACCTAACCTAACCTAAACTGACCTGACCTAACCTAACCTAACCTAACTTTACTTAACCTAACCTAACCTAACCTAATAACAATAAAATAAAAACAATCTATTTGTGCCGATTGTAGTCGTTCTCGAGGAGATTTGAAATATAGATTTTGATTGTTGAAACGTTATAAAACAATCGAATTCTACACATTTTACCATTTAATTATATAACATTTCAAACTCGTATATCTCCGTTACTATTGAAGATACAGAAGTGATTTTGCACTCAAGGGAATCAGGTCGACGCTCTCTATTGGCTCATGGGGAAAAATGAAATCCATGTGTAATATTCATGCTTAGTTACCAATGAAACTCTCATAACAATAAATTAAACAATCTTTTTAGGCGCTATTGTAGTCGTCGAGGAGATTCCAAATATAGATTTTGATTTTTGAAACATTATAAAACAATCGAATTATACACTTTTTACGATAGAATTATATAAAATTTCAAACTCGCATATCTCCGTTACTGTTGAAGATACAGAAGTGATTTTGCACTCAATGGATTTAATTCGACCTAACCTAACCTAAACTGACCTGACCTAACCTAACCTAACCTAACTTTACTTAACCTAATCTAACCTAACCTAATAACAATAAAATAAAAACAATTTATTTGTGCCGATTGTAGTCGTTCTCGAGGAGATTTGAAATATAGATTTTGATGGTTGAAACATTATAAAACAATCGAATTCCACACATTTTACCATTTAATTATATAAAATTTCAAACTCGCATATCTCCGTTACTATTAAAGATACAGAAGTGATTTTGTACTCAATGGAATCAGGTCGACGCTCTCTATTGGCTCATGGGGAAAAATGTAATCCATGTGTAATATTCATGCTTAGTTACCATGGAAACTCTCATAACAATAAATTAAACAATCTATTTAGACGCTATTGTAGTCGTTGTCGAGGAGATTTCAAATATAGATTTTGATTGTTGAAACATTATAAAACAATCGAATTATACACATTTTACGATAGAATTATATAAAATTTCAAACTCGCATATCTCCGTTACTGTTGAAGATACAGAAGTGATTTTACACTCAATGGAATTAGGTCGACCTAACCTAACCTAAACTGACCTGACCTAACCTAACCTAACTTAACTTTACTTAACCTAACCTAACCTAACCTAATAACAATAAAATAAAAACAATCTATTTGTGCCGATTGTAGTCGTTCTCGAGGAGATTTGAAATATAGATTTTGATTGTTGAAACATTATAAAACAATCGAATTCCACACATTTTACCATTTAATTATATAAAATTTCAAACTCGTATATCTCCGTTACTATTGAAGATACAGAAGTGATTTTGCACTCAAGGGAATCAGGTCGACGCTCTCTATTGGCTCATGGGGAAAAATGAAATCCATGTGTAATATTCATGCTTAGTTACCATGGAAACTCTCATAACAATAAATTAAACAATCTTTTTAGGCGCTATTGTAGTCGTCGAGGAGATTTCAAATATAGATTTTGATTTTTGAAACATTATAAAACAATCGAATTCCACACATTTTACCATTTAATTATATAAAATTTCAAACTCGTATATCTCCGTTACTATTGAAGATACAGAAGTGATTTTGCACTCAAGGGAATCAGGTCGACGCTCTCTATTGGCTCATGGGGAAAAATGTAATTCATGTGTAATATTCATGCTTAGTTACCATGGAAACTCTCATAACAATAAATTAAACAGTCTATTTAGACGCTATTGTAGTAGTTGTCGAGGAGATTTCAAATATAGATTTTGATTGTTGAAACATTATAAAACAATCGAATTATACACTTTTTACGATAGAATTATATAAAACTTCAAACTCGCATATCTCCGTTACTGTTGAAGATACAGAAGTGATTTTGCACTCAATGGATTTAATTCGACCTAACCTAACCTAAACTGACCTGACCTAACCTAACCTAACCTAACTTTACTTAACCTAATCTAACCTAACCTAATAACAATAAAATAAAAAAAAAATATTTGTGCCGATTGTAGTCGTTCTCGAGGAGATTTGAAATATAGATTTTGATGGTTGAAACATTATAAAACAATCGAATTCCACACATTTTACCATTTAATTATATAAAATTTCAAACTCGCATATCTCCGTTACTATTGAAGATACAGAAGTGATTTTGTACTCAATGGAATCAGGTCGACGCTCTCTATTGGCTCATGGGGAAAAATGTAATTCATGTGTAATATTCATGCTTAGTTACCATGGAAACTCTCATAACAATAAATTAAACAATCTATTTAGACGCTATTGTAGTCGTTGTCGAGGAGATTTCAAATATAGATTTTGATTGTTGAAACATTATAAAACAATCGAATTATACACATTTTACGATAGAATTATATAAAATTTCAAACTCGCATATCTCCGTTACTGTTGAAGATACAGAAGTGATTTTACACTCAATGGAATTAGGTCGACCTAACCTAACCTAAACTGACCTGACCTAACCTAACCTAACCTAACTTTACTTAACCTAACCTAACCTAACCTAATAACAATAAAATAAAAACAATCTATTTGTGCCGATTGTAGTCGTTCTCGAGGAGATTTGAAATATAGATTTTGATTGTTGAAACATTATAAAACAATCGAATTCCACACATTTTACCATTTAATTATATAAAATTTCAAACTCGTATATCTCCGTTACTATTGAAGATACAGAAGTGATTTTGCACTCAAGGGAATCAGGTCGACGCTCTCTATTGGCTCATGGGGAAAAATGTAATCCATGTGTAATATTCATGCTTAGTTACCATGGAAACTCTCATAACAATAAATTAAACAATCTTTTTAGGCGCTATTGCAGTCGTCGAGGAGATTCCAAATATAGATTTTGATTTTTGAAACATTATAAAACAATCGAATTATACACTTTTTACGATAGAATTATATAAAATTTCAAACTCGCATATCTCCGTTACTGTTGAAGATACAGAAGTGATTTTGCACTCAATGGATTCAATTCGACCTAACCTAACCTAAACTGACCTGACCTAACCTAACCTAACCTAACTTTACTTAACCTAATCTAACCTAACCTAATAACAATAAAATAAAAACAATTTATTTGTGCCGATTGTAGTCGTTCTCGAGGAGATTTGAAATATAGATTTTGATGGTTGAAACATTATAAAACAATCGAATTCCACACATTTTACAATATAATTATATAAAATTTCAAACACGTATATCTCCGTTACTATTGAAGATACAGAAGTAATTTTGCACTCAATGGAATCAGGTCGACGCTCTCTATTGGCTCATGGGGAAAAATGTAATCCATGTGTAATATTCATGCTTAGTTACCATGGAAACTCTCATAACAATAAATTAAACAATCTATTTAGACGCTATTGTAGTCGTTGTCGAGGAGATTTCAAATATAGATTTTGATTGTTGAAACATTATAAAACAATCGAATTATACACATTTTACGATAGAATTATATAAAATTTCAAACTCGCATATCTCCGTTACTGTTGAAGATGCAGAAGTGATTTTACACTCAATGGAATTAGGTCGACCTAACCTAACCTAAACTGACCTGACCTAACCTAACCTAACCTAACTTTACTTAACCTAACCTAACCTAACCTAATAACAATAAAATAAAAACAATCTATTTGTGCCGATTGTAGTCGTTCTCGAGGAGATTTGAAATATAGATTTTGATTGTTGAAACATTATAAAACAATCGAATTCCACACATTTTACCATTTAATTATATAAAATTTCAAACTCGTATATCTCCGTTACTATTGAAGATACAGAAGTGATTTTGCACTCAAGGGAATCAGGTCGACGCTCTCTATTGGCTGATGGGGAAAAATGTAATCCATGTGTAATATTCATGCTTAGTTACCATGGAAACTCTCATAACAATAAATTAAACAATCTATTTAGACGCTATTGTAGTCGTTGTCGAGGAGATTTCAAATATAGATTTTGATTGTTGAAACATTATAAAACAATCGAATTATACACATTTTACGATAGAATTATATAAAATTTCAAACTCGCATATCTCCGTTACTGTTGAAGATGCAGAAGTGATTTTACACTCAATGGAATTAGGTCGACCTAACCTAACCTAAACTGACCTGACCTAACCTAACCTAACCTAACTTTACTTAACCTAACCTAACCTAACCTAATAACAATAAAATAAAAACAATCTATTTGTGCCGATTGTAGTCGTTCTCGAGGAGATTTGAAATATAGATTTTGATTGTTGAAACATTATAAAACAATCGAATTCCACACATTTTAACATTTAATTATATAAAATTTCAAACTCGTATATCTCCGTTACTATTGAAGATACAGAAGTGATTTTGCACTCAAGGGAATCAGGTCGACGCTCTCTATTGGCTCATGGGGAAAAATGAAATCCATGTGTAATATTCATGCTTAGTTACCATGGAAACTCTCATAACAATAAATTAAACAATCTTTTTAGGCGCTATTGTAGTCGTCGAGGAGATTCCAAATATAGATTTTGATTTTTGAAACATTATAAAACAATCGAATTATACACTTTTTACGATAGAATTATATAAAATTTCAAACTCGCATATCTCCGTTACTGTTGAAGATACAGAAGTGATTTTGCACTCAATGGATTTAATTCGACCTAACCTAACCTAAACTGACCTGACCTAACCTAACCTAACCTAACTTTACTTAACCTAACCTAACCTAACCTAATAACAATAAAATAAAAACAATCTATTTGTGCCGATTGTAGTCGTTCTCGAGGAGATTTGAAATATAGATTTTGATTGTTGAAACATTATAAAACAATCGAATTCCACACATTTTACCATTTAATTATATAAAATTTCAAACTCGTATATCTCCGTTACTATTGAAGATACAGAAGTGATTTTGCACTCAAGGGAATCAGGTCGACGCTCTCTATTGGCTCATGGGGAAAAATGAAATCCATGTGTAATATTCATGCTTAGTTACCATGGAAACTCTCATAACAATAAATTAAACAATCTATTTAGACGCTATTGTAGTCGTTGTCGAGGAGATTTCAAATATAGATTTTGATTGTTGAAACATTATAAAACAATCGAATTATACACTTTTTACGATAGAATTATATAAAATTTCAAACTCGCATATCTCCGTTACTGTTGAAGATACAGAAGTGATTTTGCACTCAATGGATTCAATTCGACCTAACCTAACCTAAACTGACCTGACCTAACCTAACCTAACCTAACTTTACTTAACCTAATCTAACCTAACCTAATAACAATAAAATAAAAACAATTTATTTGTGCCGATTGTAGTCGTTCTCGAGGAGATTTGAAATATAGATTTTGATGGTTGAAACATTATAAAACAATCGAATTCCACACATTTTACCATTTAATTATATAAAATTTCAAACTCGCATATCTCCGTTACTATTGAAGATACAGAAGTGATTTTGTACTCAATGGAATCAGGTCGACGCTCTCTATTGGCTCATGGGGAAAAATGTAATCCATGTGTAATATTCATGCTTAGTTACCATGGAAACTCTCATAACAATAAATTAAACAATCTATTTAGACGCTATTGTAGTCGTTGTCGAGGAGATTTCAAATATAGATTTTGATTGTTGAAACATTATAAAACAATCGAATTATACACATTTTACGATAGAATTATATAAAATTTCAAACTCGCATATCTCCGTTACTGTTGAAGATACAGAAGTGATTTTACACTCAATGGAATTAGGTCGACCTAACCTAACCAAAACTGACCTGACCTAACCTAACCTAACCTAACTTTACTTAACCTAACCTAACCTAACCTAATAACAATAAAATAAAAACAATCTATTTGTGCCGATTGTAGTCGTTCTCGAGGAGATTTGAAATATAGATTTTGATTGTTGAAACATTATAAAACAATCGAATTCCACACATTTTACCATTTAATTATATAAAATTTCAAACTCGTATATCTCCGTTACTATTGAAGATACAGAAGTGATTTTGCACTCAAGGGAATCAGGTCGACGCTCTCTATTGGCTCATGGGGAAAAATGTAATCCATGTGTAATATTCATGCTTAGTTACCATGGAAACTCTCATAACAATAAATTAAACAATCTATTTAGACGCTATTGTAGTCGTTGTCGAGGAGATTTCAAATATAGATTTTGATTGTTGAAACATTATAAAACAATCGAATTATACACATTTTACGATAGAATTATATAAAATTTCAAACTCGCATATCTCCGTTACTGTTGAAGATACAGAAGTGATTTTACACTCAATGGAATTAGGTCGACCTAACCTAACCTAAACTGACCTGACCTAACCTAACCTAACCTAACTTTACTTAACCTAACCTAACCTAACCTAATAACAATAAAATAAAAACAATCTATTTGTGCCGATTGTAGTCGTTCTCGATGAGATTTGAAATATAGATTTTGATTGTTGAAACATTATAAAACAATCGAATTCCACACATTTTACCATTTAATTATATAAAATTTCAAACTCGTATATCTCCGTTACTATTGAAGATACAGAAGTGATTTTGCACTCAAGGGAATCAGGTCGACGCTCTCTATTGGCTCATGGGGAAAAATGTAATCCATGTGTAATATTCATGCTTAGTTACCATGGAAACTCTCATAACAATAAATTAAACAATCTTTTTAGGCGCTATTGTAGTCGTCGAGGAGATTCCAAATATAGATTTTGATTTTTGAAACATTATAAAACAATCGAATTATACACTTTTTACGATAGAATTATATAAAATTTCAAACTCGCATATCTCCGTTACTGTTGAAGATACAGAAGTGATTTTGCACTCAATGGATTCAATTCGACCTAACCTAACCTAAACTGACCTGACCTAACCTAACCTAACCTAACTTTACTTAACCTAATCTAACCTAACCTAATAACAATAAAATAAAAACAATTTATTTGTGCCGATTGTAGTCGTTCTCGAGGAGATTTGAAATATAGATTTTGATGGTTGAAACATTATAAAACAATCGAATTCCACACATTTTACAATATAATTATATAAAATTTCAAACACGTATATCTCCGTTACTATTGAAGATACAGAAGTGATTTTGCACTCAATGGAATCAGGTCGACGCTCTCTATTGGCTCATGGGGAAAATTTAATCCATGTGTAATATTCATGCTTAGTTACCATGGAAACTCTCATAACAATAAATTAAACAATCTATTTAGACGCTATTGTAGTCGTTGTCGAGGAGATTTCAAATATAGATTTTGATTGTTGAAACATTATAAAACAATCGAATTATACACATTTTACGATAGAATTATATAAAATTTCAAACTCGCATATCTCCGTTACTGTTGAAGATACAGAAGTGATTTTACACTCAATGGAATTAGGTCGACCTAACCTAACCTAAACTGACCTGACCTAACCTAACCTAACCTAACTTTACTTAACCTAACCTAACCTAACCTAATAACAATAAAATAAAAACAATCTATTTGTGCCGATTGTAGTCGTTCTCGAGGAGATTTGAAATATAGATTTTGATTGTTGAAACATTATAAAACAATCGAATTCCACACATTTTACCATTTAATTATATAATATTTCAAACTCGTATATCTCCGTTACTATTGAAGATACAGAAGTGATTTTGCACTCAAGGGAATCAGGTCGACGCTCTCTATTGGCTCATGGGGAAAAATGAAATCCATGTGTAATATTCATGCTTAGTTACCATGGAAACTCTCATAACAATAAATTAAACAGTCTATTTAGACGCTATTGTAGTCGTTGTCGAGGAGATTTCAAATATAGATTTTGATTGTTGAAACATTATAAAACAATCGAATTATACACTTTTTACGATAGAATTATATAAAATTTCAAACTCGCATATCTCCGTTACTGTTGAAGATACAGAAGTGATTTTGCACTCAATGGATTCAATTCGACCTAACCTAACCTAAACTGACCTGACCTAACCTAACCTAACCTAACTTTACTTAACCTAATCTAACCTAACCTAATAACAATAAAATAAAAACAATTTATTTGTGCCGATTGTAGTCGTTCTCGAGGAGATTTGAAATATAGATTTTGATGGTTGAAACATTATAAAACAATCGAATTCCACACATTTTACCATTTAATTATATAAAATTTCAAACTCGCATATCTCCGTTACTATTGAAGATACAGAAGTGATTTTGTACTCAATGGAATCAGGTCGACGCTCTCTATTGGCTCATGGGGAAAAATGTAATCCATGTGTAATATTCATGCTTAGTTACCATGGAAACTCTCATAACAATAAATTAAACAATCTATTTAGACGCTATTGTAGTCGTTGTCGAGGAGATTTCAAATATAGATTTTGATTGTTGAAACATTATAAAACAATCGAATTATACACATTTTACGATAGAATTATATAAAATTTCAAACTCGCATATCTCCGTTACTGTTGAAGATACAGAAGTGATTTTACACTCAATGGAATTAGGTCGACCTAACCTAACCAAAACTGACCTGACCTAACCTAACCTAACCTAACTTTACTTAACCTAACCTAACCTAACCTAATAACAATAAAATAAAAACAATCTATTTGTGCCGATTGTAGTCGTTCTCGAGGAGATTTGAAATATAGATTTTGATTGTTGAAACATTATAAAACAATCGAATTCCACACATTTTACCATTTAATTATATAAAATTTCAAACTCGTATATCTCCGTTACTATTGAAGATACAGAAGTGATTTTGCACTCAAGGGAATCAGGTCGACGCTCTCTATTGGCTCATGGGGAAAAATGTAATCCATGTGTAATATTCATGCTTAGTTACCATGGAAACTCTCATAACAATAAATTAAACAATCTATTTAGACGCTATTGTAGTCGTTGTCGAGGAGATTTCAAATATAGATTTTGATTGTTGAAACATTATAAAACAATCGAATTATACACATTTTACGATAGAATTATATAAAATTTCAAACTCGCATATCTCCGTTACTGTTGAAGATACAGAAGTGATTTTACACTCAATGGAATTAGGTCGACCTAACCTAACCTAAACTGACCTGACCTAACCTAACCTAACCTAACTTTACTTAACCTAACCTAACCTAACCTAATAACAATAAAATAAAAACAATCTATTTGTGCCGATTGTAGTCGTTCTCGAGGAGATTTGAAATATAGATTTTGATTGTTGAAACATTATAAAACAATCGAATTCCACACATTTTACCATTTAATTATATAAAATTTCAAACTCGTATATCTCCGTTACTATTGAAGATACAGAAGTGATTTTGCACTCAAGGGAATCAGGTCGACGCTCTCTATTGGCTCATGGGGAAAAATGTAATCCATGTGTAATATTCATGCTTAGTTACCATGGAAACTCTCATAACAATAAATTAAACAATCTTTTTAGGCGCTATTGTAGTCGTCGAGGAGATTCCAAATATAGATTTTGATTTTTGAAACATTATAAAACAATCGAATTATACACTTTTTACGATAGAATTATATAAAATTTCAAACTCGCATATCTCCGTTACTGTTGAAGATACAGAAGTGATTTTGCACTCAATGGATTCAATTCGACCTAACCTAACCTAAACTGACCTGACCTAACCTAACCTAACCTAACTTTACTTAACCTAATCTAACCTAACCTAATAACAATAAAATAAAAACAATTTATTTGTGCCGATTGTAGTCGTTCTCGAGGAGATTTGAAATATAGATTTTGATGGTTGAAACATTATAAAACAATCGAATTCCACACATTTTACAATATAATTATATAAAATTTCAAACACGTATATCTCCGTTACTATTGAAGATACAGAAGTGATTTTGCACTCAATGGAATCAGGTCGACGCTCTCTATTGGCTCATGGGGAAAATTTAATCCATGTGTAATATTCATGCTTAGTTACCATGGAAACTCTCATAACAATAAATTAAACAATCTATTTAGACGCTATTGTAGTCGTTGTCGAGGAGATTTCAAATATAGATTTTGATTGTTGAAACATTATAAAACAATCGAATTATACACATTTTACGATAGAATTATATAAAATTTCAAACTCGCATATCTCCGTTACTGTTGAAGATACAGAAGTGATTTTACACTCAATGGAATTAGGTCGACCTAACCTAACCTAAACTGACCTGACCTAACCTAACCTAACCTAACTTTACTTAACCTAACCTAACCTAACCTAATAACAATAAAATAAAAACAATCTATTTGTGCCGATTGTAGTCGTTCTCGAGGAGATTTGAAATATAGATTTTGATTGTTGAAACATTATAAAACAATCGAATTCCACACATTTTACCATTTAATTATATAATATTTCAAACTCGTATATCTCCGTTACTATTGAAGATACAGAAGTGATTTTGCACTCAAGGGAATCAGGTCGACGCTCTCTATTGGCTCATGGGGAAAAATGAAATCCATGTGTAATATTCATGCTTAGTTACCATGGAAACTCTCATAACAATAAATTAAACAATCTTTTTAGGCGCTATTGTAGTCGTCGAGGAGATTCCAAATATAGATTTTGATTTTTGAAACATTATAAAACAATCGAATTATACACTTTTTACGATAGAATTATATAAAATTTCAAACTCGCATATCTCCGTTACTGTTGAAGATACAGAAGTGATTTTGCACTCAATGGATTTAATTCGACCTAACCTAACCTAAACTGACCTGACCTAACCTAACCTAACCTAACTTTACTTAACCTAATCTAACCTAACCTAATAACAATAAAATAAAAACAATTTATTTGTGCCGATTGTAGTCGTTCTCGAGGAGATTTGAAATATAGATTTTGATGGTTGAAACATTATAAAACAATCGAATTCCACACATTTTACCATTTAATTATATAAAATTTCAAACTCGCATATCTCCGTTACTATTGAAGATACAGAAGTGATTTTGTACTCAATGGAATCAGGTCGACGCTCTCTATTGGCTCATGGGGAAAAATGTAATCCATGTGTAATATTCATGCTTAGTTACAATGGAAACTCTCATAACAATAAATTAAACAATCTATTTAGACGCTATTGTAGTCGTTGTCGAGGAGATTTCAAATATAGATTTTGATTGTTGAAACATTATAAAACAATCGAATTATACACATTTTACGATAGAATTATATAAAATTTCAAACTCGCATATCTCCGTTACTGTTGAAGATACAGAAGTGATTTTACACTCAATGGAATTAGGTCGACCTAACCTAACCTAAACTGACCTGACCTAACCTAACCTAACCTAACTTTACTTAACCTAACTTAACCTAACCTAATAACAATAAAATAAAAACAATCTATTTGTGCCGATTGTAGTCGTTCTCGAGGAGATTTGAAATATAGATTTTGATTGTTGAAACATTATAAAACAATCGAATTCCACACATTTTACCATTTAATTATATAAAATTTCAAACTCGTATATCTCCGTTACTATTGAAGATACAGAAGTGATTTTGCACTCAAGGGAATCAGGTCGACGCTCTCTATTGGCTCATGGGGAAAAATGAAATCCATGTGTAATATTCATGCTTAGTTACCATGGAAACTCTCATAACAATAAATTAAACAATCTTTTTAGGCGCTATTGTAGTCGTCGAGGAGATTCCAAATATAGATTTTGATTTTTGAAACATTATAAAACAATCGAATTCCACACATTTTACCATTTAATTATATAAAATTTCAAACTCGTATATCTCCGTTACTATTGAAGATACAGAAGTGATTTTGCACTCAAGGGAATCAGGTCGACGCTCTCTATTGGCTCATGGGGAAAAATGTAATCCATGTGTAATATTCATGCTTAGTTACCATGGAAACTCTCATAACAATAAATTAAACAGTCTATTTAGACGCTATTGTAGTCGTTGTCGAGGAGATTTCAAATATAGATTTTGATTGTTGAAACATTATAAAACAATCGAATTATACACTTTTTACGATAGAATTATATAAAATTTCAAACTCGCATATCTCCGTTACTGTTGAAGATACAGAAGTGATTTTGCACTCAATGGATTCAATTCGACCTAACCTAACCTAAACTGACCTGACCTAACCTAACCTAACCTAACTTTACTTAACCTAATCTAACCTAACCTAATAAAAATAAAATAAAAACAATTTATTTGTGCCGATTGTAGTCGTTCTCGAGGAGATTTGAAATATAGATTTTGATTGTTGAAACATTATAAAACAATCGAATTCCACACATTTTACAATATAATTATATAAAATTTCAAACTCGCATATCTCCGTTACTATTGAAGATACAGAAGTGATTTTGTACTCAATGGAATCAGGTCGACGCTCTCTATTGGCTGATGGGGAAAAATGTAATCCATGTGTAATATTCATGCTTAGTTACCATGGAAACTCTCATAACAATAAATTAAACAATCTATTTAGACGCTATTGTAGTCGTTGTCGAGGAGATTTCAAATATAGATTTTGATTGTTGAAACATTATAAAACAATCGAATTAACAACATTTTACGATAGAATTATATAAAATTTCAAACTCGCATATCTCCGTTACTGTTGAAGATACAGAAGTGATTTTGCACTCAATGGATTCAATTCGACCTAACCTAACCTAAACTGACCTGACCTAACCTAACCTAAACTAACTTTACTTAACCTAACCTAACCTAACCTAATAACAATAAAATAAAAACAATCTATTTGTGCCGATTGTAGTCGTTCTCGAGGAGATTTGAAATATAGATTTTGATTGTTGAAACATTATAAAACAATCGAATTCCACACATTTTACCATTTAATTATATAAAATTTCAAACTCGTATATCTCCGTTACTATTGAAGATACAGAAGTGATTTTGCACTCAAGGGAATCAGGTCGACGCTCTCTATTGGCTCATGGGGAAAAATGTAATCCATGTGTAATATTCATGCTTAGTTACCATGGAAACTCTCATAACAATAAATTAAACAATCTTTTTAGGCGCTATTGCAGTCGTCGAGGAGATTCCAAATATAGATTTTGATTTTTGAAACATTATAAAACAATCGAATTATACACTTTTTACGATAGAATTATATAAAATTTCAAACTCGCATATCTCCGTTACTGTTGAAGATACAGAAGTGATTTTGCACTCAATGGATTCAATTCGACCTAACCTAACCTAAACTGACCTGACCTAACCTAACCTAACCTAACTTTACTTAACCTAATCTAACCTAACCTAATAACAATAAAATAAAAACAATTTATTTGTGCCGATTGTAGTCGTTCTCGAGGAGATTTGAAATATAGATTTTGATGGTTGAAACATTATAAAACAATCGAATTCCACACATTTTACAATATAATTATATAAAATTTCAAACACGTATATCTCCGTTACTATTGAAGATACAGAAGTAATTTTGCACTCAATGGAATCAGGTCGACGCTCTCTATTGGCTCATGGGGAAAAATGTAATCCATGTGTAATATTCATGCTTAGTTACCATGGAAACTCTCATAACAATAAATTAAACAATCTATTTAGACGCTATTGTAGTCGTTGTCGAGGAGATTTCAAATATAGATTTTGATTGTTGAAACATTATAAAACAATCGAATTATACACATTTTACGATAGAATTATATAAAATTTCAAACTCGCATATCTCCGTTACTGTTGAAGATGCAGAAGTGATTTTACACTCAATGGAATTAGGTCGACCTAACCTAACCTAAACTGACCTGACCTAACCTAACCTAACCTAACTTTACTTAACCTAACCTAACCTAACCTAATAACAATAAAATAAAAACAATCTATTTGTGCCGATTGTAGTCGTTCTCGAGGAGATTTGAAATATAGATTTTGATTGTTGAAACATTATAAAACAATCGAATTCCACACATTTTACCATTTAATTATATAAAATTTCAAACTCGTATATCTCCGTTACTATTGAAGATACAGAAGTGATTTTGCACTCAAGGGAATCAGGTCGACGCTCTCTATTGGCTCATGGGGAAAAATGAAATCCATGTGTAATATTCATGCTTAGTTACCATGGAAACTCTCATAACAATAAATTAAACAATCTTTTTAGGCGCTATTGTAGTCGTCGAGGAGATTCCAAATATAGATTTTGATTTTTGAAACATTATAAAACAATCGAATTATACACTTTTTACGATAGAATTATATAAAATTTCAAACTCGCATATCTCCGTTACTGTTGAAGATACAGAAGTGATTTTGCACTCAATGGATTTAATTCGACCTAACCTAACCTAAACTGACCTGACCTAACCTAACCTAACCTAACTTTACTTAACCTAACCTAACCTAACCTAATAACAATAAAATAAAAACAATCTATTTGTGCCGATTGTAGTCGTTCTCGAGGAGATTTGAAATATAGATTTTGATTGTTGAAACATTATAAAACAATCGAATTCCACACATTTTACCATTTAATTATATAAAATTTCAAACTCGTATATCTCCGTTACTATTGAAGATACAGAAGTGATTTTGCACTCAAGGGAATCAGGTCGACGCTCTCTATTGGCTGATGGGGAAAAATGTAATCCATGTGTAATATTCATGCTTAGTTACCATGGAAACTCTCATAACAATAAATTAAACAATCTATTTAGACGCTATTGTAGTCGTTGTCGAGGAGATTTCAAATATAGATTTTGATTGTTGAAACATTATAAAACAATCGAATTATACACATTTTACGATAGAATTATATAAAATTTCAAACTCGCATATCTCCGTTACTGTTGAAGATGCAGAAGTGATTTTACACTCAATGGAATTAGGTCGACCTAACCTAACCTAAACTGACCTGACCTAACCTAACCTAACCTAACTTTACTTAACCTAACCTAACCTAACCTAATAACAATAAAATAAAAACAATCTATTTGTGCCGATTGTAGTCGTTCTCGAGGAGATTTGAAATATAGATTTTGATTGTTGAAACATTATAAAACAATCGAATTCCACACATTTTAACATTTAATTATATAAAATTTCAAACTCGTATATCTCCGTTACTATTGAAGATACAGAAGTGATTTTGCACTCAAGGGAATCAGGTCGACGCTCTCTATTGGCTCATGGGGAAAAATGAAATCCATGTGTAATATTCATGCTTAGTTACCATGGAAACTCTCATAACAATAAATTAAACAATCTTTTTAGGCGCTATTGTAGTCGTCGAGGAGATTCCAAATATAGATTTTGATTTTTGAAACATTATAAAACAATCGAATTATACACTTTTTACGATAGAATTATATAAAATTTCAAACTCGCATATCTCCGTTACTGTTGAAGATACAGAAGTGATTTTGCACTCAATGGATTTAATTCGACCTAACCTAACCTAAACTGACCTGACCTAACCTAACCTAACCTAACTTTACTTAACCTAACCTAACCTAACCTAATAACAATAAAATAAAAACAATCTATTTGTGCCGATTGTAGTCGTTCTCGAGGAGATTTGAAATATAGATTTTGATTGTTGAAACATTATAAAACAATCGAATTCCACACATTTTACCATTTAATTATATAAAATTTCAAACTCGTATATCTCCGTTACTATTGAAGATACAGAAGTGATTTTGCACTCAAGGGAATCAGGTCGACGCTCTCTATTGGCTCATGGGGAAAAATGAAATCCATGTGTAATATTCATGCTTAGTTACCATGGAAACTCTCATAACAATAAATTAAACAGTCTATTTAGACGCTATTGTAGTCGTTGTCGAGGAGATTTCAAATATAGATTTTGATTGTTGAAACATTATAAAACAATCGAATTATACACTTTTTACGATAGAATTATATAAAATTTCAAACTCGCATATCTCCGTTACTGTTGAAGATACAGAAGTGATTTTGCACTCAATGGATTCAATTCGACCTAACCTAACCTAAACTGACCTGACCTAACCTAACCTAACCTAACTTTACTTAACCTAATCTAACCTAACCTAATAACAATAAAATAAAAACAATTTATTTGTGCCGATTGTAGTCGTTCTCGAGGAGATTTGAAATATAGATTTTGATGGTTGAAACATTATAAAACAATCGAATTCCACACATTTTACCATTTAATTATATAAAATTTCAAACTCGCATATCTCCGTTACTATTGAAGATACAGAAGTGATTTTGTACTCAATGGAATCAGGTCGACGCTCTCTATTGGCTCATGGGGAAAAATGTAATCCATGTGTAATATTCATGCTTAGTTACCATGGAAACTCTCATAACAATAAATTAAACAATCTATTTAGACGCTATTGTAGTCGTTGTCGAGGAGATTTCAAATATAGATTTTGATTGTTGAAACATTATAAAACAATCGAATTATACACATTTTACGATAGAATTATATAAAATTTCAAACTCGCATATCTCCGTTACTGTTGAAGATACAGAAGTGATTTTACACTCAATGGAATTAGGTCGACCTAACCTAACCAAAACTGACCTGACCTAACCTAACCTAACCTAACTTTACTTAACCTAACCTAACCTAACCTAATAACAATAAAATAAAAACAATCTATTTGTGCCGATTGTAGTCGTTCTCGAGGAGATTTGAAATATAGATTTTGATTGTTGAAACATTATAAAACAATCGAATTCCACACATTTTACCATTTAATTATATAAAATTTCAAACTCGTATATCTCCGTTACTATTGAAGATACAGAAGTGATTTTGCACTCAAGGGAATCAGGTCGACGCTCTCTATTGGCTCATGGGGAAAAATGTAATCCATGTGTAATATTCATGCTTAGTTACCATGGAAACTCTCATAACAATAAATTAAACAATCTATTTAGACGCTATTGTAGTCGTTGTCGAGGAGATTTCAAATATAGATTTTGATTGTTGAAACATTATAAAACAATCGAATTATACACATTTTACGATAGAATTATATAAAATTTCAAACTCGCATATCTCCGTTACTGTTGAAGATACAGAAGTGATTTTACACTCAATGGAATTAGGTCGACCTAACCTAACCTAAACTGACCTGACCTAACCTAACCTAACCTAACTTTACTTAACCTAACCTAACCTAACCTAATAACAATAAAATAAAAACAATCTATTTGTGCCGATTGTAGTCGTTCTCGAGGAGATTTGAAATATAGATTTTGATTGTTGAAACATTATAAAACAATCGAATTCCACACATTTTACCATTTAATTATATAAAATTTCAAACTCGTATATCTCCGTTACTATTGAAGATACAGAAGTGATTTTGCACTCAAGGGAATCAGGTCGACGCTCTCTATTGGCTCATGGGGAAAAATGTAATCCATGTGTAATATTCATGCTTAGTTACCATGGAAACTCTCATAACAATAAATTAAACAATCTTTTTAGGCGCTATTGTAGTCGTCGAGGAGATTCCAAATATAGATTTTGATTTTTGAAACATTATAAAACAATCGAATTATACACTTTTTACGATAGAATTATATAAAATTTCAAACTCGCATATCTCCGTTACTGTTGAAGATACAGAAGTGATTTTGCACTCAATGGATTCAATTCGACCTAACCTAACCTAAACTGACCTGACCTAACCTAACCTAACCTAACTTTACTTAACCTAATCTAACCTAACCTAATAACAATAAAATAAAAACAATTTATTTGTGCCGATTGTAGTCGTTCTCGAGGAGATTTGAAATATAGATTTTGATGGTTGAAACATTATAAAACAATCGAATTCCACACATTTTACAATATAATTATATAAAATTTCAAACACGTATATCTCCGTTACTATTGAAGATACAGAAGTGATTTTGCACTCAATGGAATCAGGTCGACGCTCTCTATTGGCTCATGGGGAAAATTTAATCCATGTGTAATATTCATGCTTAGTTACCATGGAAACTCTCATAACAATAAATTAAACAATCTATTTAGACGCTATTGTAGTCGTTGTCGAGGAGATTTCAAATATAGATTTTGATTGTTGAAACATTATAAAACAATCGAATTATACACATTTTACGATAGAATTATATAAAATTTCAAACTCGCATATCTCCGTTACTGTTGAAGATACAGAAGTGATTTTACACTCAATGGAATTAGGTCGACCTAACCTAACCTAAACTGACCTGACCTAACCTAACCTAACCTAACTTTACTTAACCTAACCTAACCTAACCTAATAACAATAAAATAAAAACAATCTATTTGTGCCGATTGTAGTCGTTCTCGAGGAGATTTGAAATATAGATTTTGATTGTTGAAACATTATAAAACAATCGAATTCCACACATTTTACCATTTAATTATATAATATTTCAAACTCGTATATCTCCGTTACTATTGAAGATACAGAAGTGATTTTGCACTCAAGGGAATCAGGTCGACGCTCTCTATTGGCTCATGGGGAAAAATGAAATCCATGTGTAATATTCATGCTTAGTTACCATGGAAACTCTCATAACAATAAATTAAACAATCTTTTTAGGCGCTATTGTAGTCGTCGAGGAGATTCCAAATATAGATTTTGATTTTTGAAACATTATAAAACAATCGAATTATACACTTTTTACGATAGAATTATATAAAATTTCAAACTCGCATATCTCCGTTACTGTTGAAGATACAGAAGTGATTTTGCACTCAATGGATTTAATTCGACCTAACCTAACCTAAACTGACCTGACCTAACCTAACCTAACCTAACTTTACTTAACCTAATCTAACCTAACCTAATAACAATAAAATAAAAACAATTTATTTGTGCCGATTGTAGTCGTTCTCGAGGAGATTTGAAATATAGATTTTGATGGTTGAAACATTATAAAACAATCGAATTCCACACATTTTACCATTTAATTATATAAAATTTCAAACTCGCATATCTCCGTTACTATTGAAGATACAGAAGTGATTTTGTACTCAATGGAATCAGGTCGACGCTCTCTATTGGCTCATGGGGAAAAATGTAATCCATGTGTAATATTCATGCTTAGTTACAATGGAAACTCTCATAACAATAAATTAAACAATCTATTTAGACGCTATTGTAGTCGTTGTCGAGGAGATTTCAAATATAGATTTTGATTGTTGAAACATTATAAAACAATCGAATTATACACATTTTACGATAGAATTATATAAAATTTCAAACTCGCATATCTCCGTTACTGTTGAAGATACAGAAGTGATTTTACACTCAATGGAATTAGGTCGACCTAACCTAACCTAAACTGACCTGACCTAACCTAACCTAACCTAACTTTACTTAACCTAACTTAACCTAACCTAATAACAATAAAATAAAAACAATCTATTTGTGCCGATTGTAGTCGTTCTCGAGGAGATTTGAAATATAGATTTTGATTGTTGAAACATTATAAAACAATCGAATTCCACACATTTTACCATTTAATTATATAAAATTTCAAACTCGTATATCTCCGTTACTATTGAAGATACAGAAGTGATTTTGCACTCAAGGGAATCAGGTCGACGCTCTCTATTGGCTCATGGGGAAAAATGAAATCCATGTGTAATATTCATGCTTAGTTACCATGGAAACTCTCATAACAATAAATTAAACAATCTTTTTAGGCGCTATTGTAGTCGTCGAGGAGATTCCAAATATAGATTTTGATTTTTGAAACATTATAAAACAATCGAATTCCACACATTTTACCATTTAATTATATAAAATTTCAAACTCGTATATCTCCGTTACTATTGAAGATACAGAAGTGATTTTGCACTCAAGGGAATCAGGTCGACGCTCTCTATTGGCTCATGGGGAAAAATGTAATCCATGTGTAATATTCATGCTTAGTTACCATGGAAACTCTCATAACAATAAATTAAACAGTCTATTTAGACGCTATTGTAGTCGTTGTCAAGGAGATTTCAAATATAGATTTTGATTGTTGAAACATTATAAAACAATCGAATTATACACTTTTTACGATAGAATTATATAAAATTTCAAACTCGCATATCTCCGTTACTGTTGAAGATACAGAAGTGATTTTGCACTCAATGGATTCAATTCGACCTAACCTAACCTAAACTGACCTGACCTAACCTAACCTAACCTAACTTTACTTAACCTAATCTAACCTAACCTAATAAAAATAAAATAAAAACAATTTATTTGTGCCGATTGTAGTCGTTCTCGAGGAGATTTGAAATATAGATTTTGATTGTTGAAACATTATAAAACAATCGAATTCCACACATTTTACAATATAATTATATAAAATTTCAAACTCGCATATCTCCGTTACTATTGAAGATACAGAAGTGATTTTGTACTCAATGGAATCAGGTCGACGCTCTCTATTGGCTGATGGGGAAAAATGTAATCCATGTGTAATATTCATGCTTAGTTACCATGGAAACTCTCATAACAATAAATTAAACAATCTATTTAGACGCTATTGTAGTCGTTGTCGAGGAGATTTCAAATATAGATTTTGATTGTTGAAACATTATAAAACAATCGAATTAACAACATTTTACGATAGAATTATATAAAATTTCAAACTCGCATATCTCCGTTACTGTTGAAGATACAGAAGTGATTTTGCACTCAATGGATTCAATTCGACCTAACCTAACCTAAACTGACCTGACCTAACCTAACCTAAACTAACTTTACTTAACCTAACCTAACCTAACCTAATAACAATAAAATAAAAACAATCTATTTGTGCCGATTGTAGTCGTTCTCGAGGAGATTTGAAATATAGATTTTGATTGTTGAAACATTATAAAACAATCGAATTCCACACATTTTACCATTTAATTATATAAAATTTCAAACTCGTATATCTCCGTTACTATTGAAGATACAGAAGTGATTTTGCACTCAAGGGAATCAGGTCGACGCTCTCTATTGGCTCATGGGGAAAAATGTAATCCATGTGTAATATTCATGCTTAGTTACCATGGAAACTCTCATAACAATAAATTAAACAATCTATTTAGACGCTATTGTAGTCGTTGTCGAGGAGATTTCAAATATAGATTTTGATTGTTGAAACATTATAAAACAATCGAATTATACACATTTTACGATAGAATTATATAAAATTTCAAACTCGCATATCTCCGTTACTGTTGAAGATACAGAAGTGATTTTACACTCAATGGAATTAGGTCGACCTAACCTAACCTAAACTGACCTGACCTAACCTAACCTAACCTAACTTTACTTAACCTAACCTAACCTAACCTAATAACAATAAAATAAAAACAATCTATTTGTGCCGATTGTAGTCGTTCTCGAGGAGATTTGAAATATAGATTTTGATTGTTGAAACATTATAAAACAATCGAATTCCACACATTTTACCATTTAATTATATAATATTTCAAACTCGTATATCTCCGTTACTATTGAAGATACAGAAGTGATTTTGCACTCAAGGGAATCAGGTCGACGCTCTCTATTGGCTCATGGGGAAAAATGAAATCCATGTGTAATATTCATGCTTAGTTACCATGGAAACTCTCATAACAATAAATTAAACAATCTTTTTAGGCGCTATTGTAGTCGTCGAGGAGATTCCAAATATAGATTTTGATTTTTGAAACATTATAAAACAATCGAATTATACACTTTTTACGATAGAATTATATAAAATTTCAAACTCGCATATCTCCGTTACTGTTGAAGATACAGAAGTGATTTTGCACTCAATGGATTCAATTCGACCTAACCTAACCTAAACTGACCTGACCTAACCTAACCTAACCTAACTTTACTTAACCTAATCTAACCTAACCTAATAACAATAAAATAAAAACAATTTATTTGTGCCGATTGTAGTCGTTCTCGAGGAGATTTGAAATATAGATTTTGATGGTTGAAACATTATAAAACAATCGAATTCCACACATTTTACAATATAATTATATAAAATTTCAAACACGTATATCTCCGTTACTATTGAAGATACAGAAGTGATTTTGCACTCAATGGAATCAGGTCGACGCTCTCTATTGGCTCATGGGGAAAATTTAATCCATGTGTAATATTCATGCTTAGTTACCATGGAAACTCTCATAACAATAAATTAAACAATCTATTTAGACGCTATTGTAGTCGTTGTCGAGGAGATTTCAAATATAGATTTTGATTGTTGAAACATTATAAAACAATCGAATTATACACATTTTACGATAGAATTATATAAAATTTCAAACTCGCATATCTCCGTTACTGTTGAAGATACAGAAGTGATTTTACACTCAATGGAATTAGGTCGACCTAACCTAACCTAAACTGACCTGACCTAACCTAACCTAACCTAACTTTACTTAACCTAACCTAACCTAACCTAATAACAATAAAATAAAAACAATCTATTTGTGCCGATTGTAGTCGTTCTCGAGGAGATTTGAAATATAGATTTTGATTGTTGAAACATTATAAAACAATCGAATTCCACACATTTTACCATTTAATTATATAATATTTCAAACTCGTATATCTCCGTTACTATTGAAGATACAGAAGTGATTTTGCACTCAAGGGAATCAGGTCGACGCTCTCTATTGGCTCATGGGGAAAAATGAAATCCATGTGTAATATTCATGCTTAGTTACCATGGAAACTCTCATAACAATAAATTAAACAATCTTTTTAGGCGCTATTGTAGTCGTCGAGGAGATTCCAAATATAGATTTTGATTTTTGAAACATTATAAAACAATCGAATTATACACTTTTTACGATAGAATTATATAAAATTTCAAACTCGCATATCTCCGTTACTGTTGAAGATACAGAAGTGATTTTGCACTCAATGGATTTAATTCGACCTAACCTAACCTAAACTGACCTGACCTAACCTAACCTAACCTAACTTTACTTAACCTAATCTAACCTAACCTAATAACAATAAAATAAAAACAATTTATTTGTGCCGATTGTAGTCGTTCTCGAGGAGATTTGAAATATAGATTTTGATGGTTGAAACATTATAAAACAATCGAATTCCACACATTTTACCATTTAATTATATAAAATTTCAAACTCGCATATCTCCGTTACTATTGAAGATACAGAAGTGATTTTGTACTCAATGGAATCAGGTCGACGCTCTCTATTGGCTCATGGGGAAAAATGTAATCCATGTGTAATATTCATGCTTAGTTACAATGGAAACTCTCATAACAATAAATTAAACAATCTATTTAGACGCTATTGTAGTCGTTGTCGAGGAGATTTCAAATATAGATTTTGATTGTTGAAACATTATAAAACAATCGAATTATACACATTTTACGATAGAATTATATAAAATTTCAAACTCGCATATCTCCGTTACTGTTGAAGATACAGAAGTGATTTTACACTCAATGGAATTAGGTCGACCTAACCTAACCTAAACTGACCTGACCTAACCTAACCTAACCTAACTTTACTTAACCTAACTTAACCTAACCTAATAACAATAAAATAAAAACAATCTATTTGTGCCGATTGTAGTCGTTCTCGAGGAGATTTGAAATATAGATTTTGATTGTTGAAACATTATAAAACAATCGAATTCCACACATTTTACCATTTAATTATATAAAATTTCAAACTCGTATATCTCCGTTACTATTGAAGATACAGAAGTGATTTTGCACTCAAGGGAATCAGGTCGACGCTCTCTATTGGCTCATGGGGAAAAATGAAATCCATGTGTAATATTCATGCTTAGTTACCATGGAAACTCTCATAACAATAAATTAAACAATCTTTTTAGGCGCTATTGTAGTCGTCGAGGAGATTCCAAATATAGATTTTGATTTTTGAAACATTATAAAACAATCGAATTCCACACATTTTACCATTTAATTATATAAAATTTCAAACTCGTATATCTCCGTTACTATTGAAGATACAGAAGTGATTTTGCACTCAAGGGAATCAGGTCGACGCTCTCTATTGGCTCATGGGGAAAAATGTAATCCATGTGTAATATTCATGCTTAGTTACCATGGAAACTCTCATAACAATAAATTAAACAGTCTATTTAGACGCTATTGTAGTCGTTGTCGAGGAGATTTCAAATATAGATTTTGATTGTTGAAACATTATAAAACAATCGAATTATACACTTTTTACGATAGAATTATATAAAATTTCAAACTCGCATATCTCCGTTACTGTTGAAGATACAGAAGTGATTTTGCACTCAATGGATTCAATTCGACCTAACCTAACCTAAACTGACCTGACCTAACCTAACCTAACCTAACTTTACTTAACCTAATCTAACCTAACCTAATAAAAATAAAATAAAAACAATTTATTTGTGCCGATTGTAGTCGTTCTCGAGGAGATTTGAAATATAGATTTTGATTGTTGAAACATTATAAAACAATCGAATTCCACACATTTTACAATATAATTATATAAAATTTCAAACTCGCATATCTCCGTTACTATTGAAGATACAGAAGTGATTTTGTACTCAATGGAATCAGGTCGACGCTCTCTATTGGCTGATGGGGAAAAATGTAATCCATGTGTAATATTCATGCTTAGTTACCATGGAAACTCTCATAACAATAAATTAAACAATCTATTTAGACGCTATTGTAGTCGTTGTCGAGGAGATTTCAAATATAGATTTTGATTGTTGAAACATTATAAAACAATCGAATTAACAACATTTTACGATAGAATTATATAAAATTTCAAACTCGCATATCTCCGTTACTGTTGAAGATACAGAAGTGATTTTGCACTCAATGGATTCAATTCGACCTAACCTAACCTAAACTGACCTGACCTAACCTAACCTAAACTAACTTTACTTAACCTAACCTAACCTAACCTAATAACAATAAAATAAAAACAATCTATTTGTGCCGATTGTAGTCGTTCTCGAGGAGATTTGAAATATAGATTTTGATTGTTGAAACATTATAAAACAATCGAATTCCACACATTTTACCATTTAATTATATAAAATTTCAAACTCGTATATCTCCGTTACTATTGAAGATACAGAAGTGATTTTGCACTCAAGGGAATCAGGTCGACGCTCTCTATTGGCTCATGGGGAAAAATGTAATCCATGTGTAATATTCATGCTTAGTTACCATGGAAACTCTCATAACAATAAATTAAACAATCTATTTAGACGCTATTGTAGTCGTTGTCGAGGAGATTTCAAATATAGATTTTGATTGTTGAAACATTATAAAACAATCGAATTATACACATTTTACGATAGAATTATATAAAATTTCAAACTCGCATATCTCCGTTACTGTTGAAGATACAGAAGTGATTTTACACTCAATGGAATTAGGTCGACCTAACCTAACCTAAACTGACCTGACCTAACCTAACCTAACCTAACTTTACTTAACCTAACCTAACCTAACCTAATAACAATAAAATAAAAACAATCTATTTGTGCCGATTGTAGTCGTTCTCGAGGAGATTTGAAATATAGATTTTGATTGTTGAAACATTATAAAACAATCGAATTCCACACATTTTACCATTTAATTATATAAAATTTCAAACTCGTATATCTCCGTTACTATTGAAGATACAGAAGTGATTTTGCACTCAAGGGAATCAGGTCGACGCTCTCTATTGGCTCATGGGGAAAAATGTAATCCATGTGTAATATTCATGCTTAGTTACCATGGAAACTCTCATAACAATAAATTAAACAATCTATTTAGACGCTATTGTAGTCGTTGTCGAGGAGATTTCAAATATAGATTTTGATTGTTGAAACATTATAAAACAATCGAATTATACACATTTTACGATAGAATTATATAAAATTTCAAACTCGCATATCTCCGTTACTGTTGAAGATACAGAAGTGATTTTACACTCAATGGAATTAGGTCGACCTAACCTAACCTAAACTGACCTGACCTAACCTAACCTAACCTAACTTTACTTAACCTAACCTAACCTAACCTAATAACAATAAAATAAAAACAATCTATTTGTGCCGATTGTAGTCGTTCTCGAGGAGATTTGAAATATAGATTTTGATTGATGAAACATTATAAAACAATCGAATTCCACACATTTTACCATTTAATTATATAAAATTTCAAACTCGTATATCTCCGTTACTATTGAAGATACAGAAGTGATTTTGCACTCAAGGGAATCAGGTCGACGCTCTCTATTGGCTCATGGGGAAAAATGTAATCCATGTGTAATATTCATGCTTAGTTACCATGGAAACTCTCATAACAATAAATTAAACAATCTTTTTAGGCGCTATTGTAGTCGTCGAGGAGATTCCAAATATAGATTTTGATTTTTGAAACATTATAAAACAATCGAATTATACACTTTTTACGATAGAATTATATAAAATTTCAAACTCGCATATCTCCGTTACTGTTGAAGATACAGAAGTGATTTTGCACTCAATGGATTCAATTCGACCTAACCTAACCTAAACTGACCTGACCTAACCTAACCTAACCTAACTTTACTTAACCTAATCTAACCTAACCTAATAACAATAAAATAAAAACAATTTATTTGTGCCGATTGTAGTCGTTCTCGAGGAGATTTGAAATATAGATTTTGATGGTTGAAACATTATAAAACAATCGAATTCCACACATTTTACAATATAATTATATAAAATTTCAAACACGTATATCTCCGTTACTATTGAAGATACAGAAGTGATTTTGCACTCAATGGAATCAGGTCGACGCTCTCTATTGGCTCATGGGGAAAATTTAATCCATGTGTAATATTCATGCTTAGTTACCATGGAAACTCTCATAACAATAAATTAAACAATCTATTTAGACGCTATTGTAGTCGTTGTCGAGGAGATTTCAAATATAGATTTTGATTGTTGAAACATTATAAAACAATCGAATTATACACATTTTACGATAGAATTATATAAAATTTCAAACTCGCATATCTCCGTTACTGTTGAAGATACAGAAGTGATTTTACACTCAATGGAATTAGGTCGACCTAACCTAACCTAAACTGACCTGACCTAACCTAACCTAACCTAACTTTACTTAACCTAACCTAACCTAACCTAATAACAATAAAATAAAAACAATCTATTTGTGCCGATTGTAGTCGTTCTCGAGGAGATTTGAAATATAGATTTTGATGGTTGAAACATTATAAAACAATCGAATTCCACACATTTTACCATTTAATTATATAAAATTTCAAACTCGTATATCTCCGTTACTATTGAAGATACAGAAGTGATTTTGCACTCAAGGGAATCAGGTCGACGCTCTCTATTGGCTCATGGGGAAAAATGTAATCCATGTGTAATATTCATGCTTAGTTACCATGGAAACTCTCATAACAATAAATTAAACAGTCTATTTAGACGCTATTGTAGTCGTTGTCGAGGAGATTTCAAATATAGATTTTGATTGTTGAAACATTATAAAACAATCGAATTATACACTTTTTACGATAGAATTATATAAAATTTCAAACTCGCATATCTCCGTTACTGTTGAAGATACAGAAGTGATTTTGCACTCAATGGATTCAATTCGAGCTAACCTAACCTAAACTGACCTGACCTAACCTAACCTAACCTAACTTTACTTAACCTAATCTAACCTAACCTAATAAAAATAAAATAAAAACAATTTATTTGTGCCGATTGTAGTCGTTCTCGAGGAGATTTGAAATATAGATTTTGATTGTTGAAACATTATAAAACAATCGAATTCCACACATTTTACCATTTAATTATATAAAATTTCAAACTCGTATATCTCCGTTACTATTGAAGATACAGAAGTGATTTTGCACTCAAGGGAATCAGGTCGACGCTCTCTATTGGCTCATGGGGAAAAATGTAATCCATGTGTAATATTCATGCTTAGTTACCATGGAAACTCTCATAACAATAAATTAAACAATCTTTATAGGCGCTATTGTAGTCGTCGAGGAGATTCCAAATATAGATTTTGATTTTTGAAACATTATAAAACAATCGAATTATACACTTTTTACGATAGAATTATATAAAATTTCAAACTCGCATATCTCCGTTACTGTTGAAGATACAGAAGTGATTTTGCACTCAATGGATTCAATTCGACCTAACCTAACCTAAACTGACCTGACCTAACCTAACCTAACCTAACTTTACTTAACCTAATCTAACCTAACCTAATAACAATAAAATAAAAACAATTTATTTGTGCCGATTGTAGTCGTTCTCGAGGAGATTTGAAATATAGATTTTGATGGTTGAAACATTATAAAACAATCGAATTCCACACATTTTACAATATAATTATATAAAATTTCAAACACGTATATCTCCGTTACTATTGAAGATACAGAAGTGATTTTGCACTCAATGGAATCAGGTCGACGCTCTCTATTGGCTCATGGGGAAAAATGTAATCCATGTGTAATATTCATGCTTAGTTACCATGGAAACTCTCATAACAATAAATTAAACAATCTATTTAGACGCTATTGTAGTCGTTGTCGAGGAGATTTCAAATATAGATTTTGATTGTTGAAACATTATAAAACAATCGAATTATACACATTTTACGATAGAATTATATAAAATTTCAAACTCGCATATCTCCGTTACTGTTGAAGATACAGAAGTGATTTTACACTCAATGGAATTAGGTCGACCTAACCTAACCTAAACTGACCTGACCTAACCTAACCTAACCTAACTTTACTTAACCTAACCTAACCTAACCTAATAACAATAAAATAAAAACAATCTATTTGTGCCGATTGTAGTCGTTCTCGAGGAGATTTGAAATATAGATTTTGATTGTTGAAACATTATAAAACAATCGAATTCCACACATTTTACCATTTAATTATATAAAATTTCAAACTCGTATATCTCCGTTACTATTGAAGATACAGAAGTGATTTTGCACTCAAGGGAATCAGGTCGACGCTCTCTATTGGCTCATGGGGAAAAATGTAATCCATGTGTAATATTCATGCTTAGTTACCATGGAAACTCTCATAACAATAAATTAAACAATCTTTTTAGGCGCTATTGTAGTCGTCGAGGAGATTCCAAATATAGATTTTGATTTTTGAAACATTATAAAACAATCGAATTATACACTTTTTACGATAGAATTATATAAAATTTCAAACTCGCATATCTCCGTTACTGTTGAAGATACAGAAGTGATTTTGCACTCAATGGATTCAATTCGACCTAACCTAACCTAAACTGACCTGACCTAACCTAACCTAACCTAACTTTACTTAACCTAATCTAACCTAACCTAATAACAATAAAATAAAAACAATTTATTTGTGCCGATTGTAGTCGTTCTCGAGGAGATTTGAAATATAGATTTTGATGGTTGAAACATTATAAAACAATCGAATTCCACACATTTTACAATATAATTATATAAAATTTCAAACACGTATATCTCCGTTACTATTGAAGATACAGAAGTGATTTTGCACTCAATGGAATCAGGTCGACGCTCTCTATTGGCTCATGGGGAAAATTTAATCCATGTGTAATATTCATGCTTAGTTACCATGGAAACTCTCATAACAATAAATTAAACAATCTATTTAGACGCTATTGTAGTCGTTGTCGAGGAGATTTCAAATATAGATTTTGATTGTTGAAACATTATAAAACAATCGAATTATACACATTTTACGATAGAATTATATAAAATTTCAAACTCGCATATCTCCGTTACTGTTGAAGATACAGAAGTGATTTTACACTCAATGGAATTAGGTCGACCTAACCTAACCTAAACTGACCTGACCTAACCTAACCTAACCTAACTTTACTTAACCTAACCTAACCTAACCTAATAACAATAAAATAAAAACAATCTATTTGTGCCGATTGTAGTCGTTCTCGAGGAGATTTGAAATATAGATTTTGATGGTTGAAACATTATAAAACAATCGAATTCCACACATTTTACCATTTAATTATATAAAATTTCAAACTCGTATATCTCCGTTACTATTGAAGATACAGAAGTGATTTTGCACTCAAGGGAATCAGGTCGACGCTCTCTATTGGCTCATGGGGAAAAATGTAATCCATGTGTAATATTCATGCTTAGTTACCATGGAAACTCTCATAACAATAAATTAAACAGTCTATTTAGACGCTATTGTAGTCGTTGTCGAGGAGATTTCAAATATAGATTTTGATTGTTGAAACATTATAAAACAATCGAATTATACACTTTTTACGATAGAATTATATAAAATTTCAAACTCGCATATCTCCGTTACTGTTGAAGATACAGAAGTGATTTTGCACTCAATGGATTCAATTCGAGCTAACCTAACCTAAACTGACCTGACCTAACCTAACCTAACCTAACTTTACTTAACCTAATCTAACCTAACCTAATAAAAATAAAATAAAAACAATTTATTTGTGCCGATTGTAGTCGTTCTCGAGGAGATTTGAAATATAGATTTTGATTGTTGAAACATTATAAAACAATCGAATTCCACACATTTTACCATTTAATTATATAAAATTTCAAACTCGTATATCTCCGTTACTATTGAAGATACAGAAGTGATTTTGCACTCAAGGGAATCAGGTCGACGCTCTCTATTGGCTCATGGGGAAAAATGTAATCCATGTGTAATATTCATGCTTAGTTACCATGGAAACTCTCATAACAATAAATTAAACAATCTATTTAGACGCTATTGTAGTCGTTGTCGAGGAGATTTCAAATATAGATTTTGATTGTTGAAACATTATAAAACAATCGAATTATACACATTTTACGATAGAATTATATAAAATTTCAAACTCGCATATCTCCGTTACTGTTGAAGATACAGAAGTGATTTTACACTCAATGGAATTAGGTCGACCTAACCTAACCTAAACTGACCTGACCTAACCTAACCTAACCTAACTTTACTTAACCTAACCTAACCTAACCTAATAACAATAAAATAAAAACAATCTATTTGTGCCGATTGTAGTCGTTCTCGAGGAGATTTGAAATATAGATTTTGATTGATGAAACATTATAAAACAATCGAATTCCACACATTTTACCATTTAATTATATAAAATTTCAAACTCGTATATCTCCGTTACTATTGAAGATACAGAAGTGATTTTGCACTCAAGGGAATCAGGTCGACGCTCTCTATTGGCTCATGGGGAAAAATGTAATCCATGTGTAATATTCATGCTTAGTTACCATGGAAACTCTCATAACAATAAATTAAACAATCTTTTTAGGCGCTATTGTAGTCGTCGAGGAGATTCCAAATATAGATTTTGATTTTTGAAACATTATAAAACAATCGAATTATACACTTTTTACGATAGAATTATATAAAATTTCAAACTCGCATATCTCCGTTACTGTTGAAGATACAGAAGTGATTTTGCACTCAATGGATTCAATTCGACCTAACCTAACCTAAACTGACCTGACCTAACCTAACCTAACCTAACTTTACTTAACCTAATCTAACCTAACCTAATAACAATAAAATAAAAACAATTTATTTGTGCCGATTGTAGTCGTTCTCGAGGAGATTTGAAATATAGATTTTGATGGTTGAAACATTATAAAACAATCGAATTCCACACATTTTACAATATAATTATATAAAATTTCAAACACGTATATCTCCGTTACTATTGAAGATACAGAAGTGATTTTGCACTCAATGGAATCAGGTCGACGCTCTCTATTGGCTCATGGGGAAAATTTAATCCATGTGTAATATTCATGCTTAGTTACCATGGAAACTCTCATAACAATAAATTAAACAATCTATTTAGACGCTATTGTAGTCGTTGTCGAGGAGATTTCAAATATAGATTTTGATTGTTGAAACATTATAAAACAATCGAATTATACACATTTTACGATAGAATTATATAAAATTTCAAACTCGCATATCTCCGTTACTGTTGAAGATACAGAAGTGATTTTACACTCAATGGAATTAGGTCGACCTAACCTAACCTAAACTGACCTGACCTAACCTAACCTAACCTAACTTTACTTAACCTAACCTAACCTAACCTAATAACAATAAAATAAAAACAATCTATTTGTGCCGATTGTAGTCGTTCTCGAGGAGATTTGAAATATAGATTTTGATGGTTGAAACATTATAAAACAATCGAATTCCACACATTTTACCATTTAATTATATAAAATTTCAAACTCGTATATCTCCGTTACTATTGAAGATACAGAAGTGATTTTGCACTCAAGGGAATCAGGTCGACGCTCTCTATTGGCTCATGGGGAAAAATGTAATCCATGTGTAATATTCATGCTTAGTTACCATGGAAACTCTCATAACAATAAATTAAACAGTCTATTTAGACGCTATTGTAGTCGTTGTCGAGGAGATTTCAAATATAGATTTTGATTGTTGAAACATTATAAAACAATCGAATTATACACTTTTTACGATAGAATTATATAAAATTTCAAACTCGCATATCTCCGTTACTGTTGAAGATACAGAAGTGATTTTGCACTCAATGGATTCAATTCGAGCTAACCTAACCTAAACTGACCTGACCTAACCTAACCTAACCTAACTTTACTTAACCTAATCTAACCTAACCTAATAAAAATAAAATAAAAACAATTTATTTGTGCCGATTGTAGTCGTTCTCGAGGAGATTTGAAATATAGATTTTGATTGTTGAAACATTATAAAACAATCGAATTCCACACATTTTACCATTTAATTATATAAAATTTCAAACTCGTATATCTCCGTTACTATTGAAGATACAGAAGTGATTTTGCACTCAAGGGAATCAGGTCGACGCTCTCTATTGGCTCATGGGGAAAAATGTAATCCATGTGTAATATTCATGCTTAGTTACCATGGAAACTCTCATAACAATAAATTAAACAATCTTTATAGGCGCTATTGTAGTCGTCGAGGAGATTCCAAATATAGATTTTGATTTTTGAAACATTATAAAACAATCGAATTATACACTTTTTACGATAGAATTATATAAAATTTCAAACTCGCATATCTCCGTTACTGTTGAAGATACAGAAGTGATTTTGCACTCAATGGATTCAATTCGACCTAACCTAACCTAAACTGACCTGACCTAACCTAACCTAACCTAACTTTACTTAACCTAATCTAACCTAACCTAATAACAATAAAATAAAAACAATTTATTTGTGCCGATTGTAGTCGTTCTCGAGGAGATTTGAAATATAGATTTTGATGGTTGAAACATTATAAAACAATCGAATTCCACACATTTTACAATATAATTATATAAAATTTCAAACACGTATATCTCCGTTACTATTGAAGATACAGAAGTGATTTTGCACTCAATGGAATCAGGTCGACGCTCTCTATTGGCTCATGGGGAAAAATGTAATCCATGTGTAATATTCATGCTTAGTTACCATGGAAACTCTCATAACAATAAATTAAACAATCTATTTAGACGCTATTGTAGTCGTTGTCGAGGAGATTTCAAATATAGATTTTGATTGTTGAAACATTATAAAACAATCGAATTATACACATTTTACGATAGAATTATATAAAATTTCAAACTCGCATATCTCCGTTACTGTTGAAGATACAGAAGTGATTTTACACTCAATGGAATTAGGTCGACCTAACCTAACCTAAACTGACCTGACCTAACCTAACCTAACCTAACTTTACTTAACCTAACCTAACCTAACCTAATAACAATAAAATAAAAACAATCTATTTGTGCCGATTGTAGTCGTTCTCGAGGAGATTTGAAATATAGATTTTGATTGTTGAAACATTATAAAACAATCGAATTCCACACATTTTACCATTTAATTATATAAAATTTCAAACTCGTATATCTCCGTTACTATTGAAGATACAGAAGTGATTTTGCACTCAAGGGAATCAGGTCGACGCTCTCTATTGGCTCATGGGGAAAAATGTAATCCATGTGTAATATTCATGCTTAGTTACCATGGAAACTCTCATAACAATAAATTAAACAATCTTTTTAGGCGCTATTGTAGTCGTCGAGGAGATTCCAAATATAGATTTTGATTTTTGAAACATTATAAAACAATCGAATTATACACTTTTTACGATAGAATTATATAAAATTTCAAACTCGCATATCTCCGTTACTGTTGAAGATACAGAAGTGATTTTGCACTCAATGGATTCAATTCGACCTAACCTAACCTAAACTGACCTGACCTAACCTAACCTAACCTAACTTTACTTAACCTAATCTAACCTAACCTAATAACAATAAAATAAAAACAATTTATTTGTGCCGATTGTAGTCGTTCTCGAGGAGATTTGAAATATAGATTTTGATGGTTGAAACATTATAAAACAATCGAATTCCACACATTTTACAATATAATTATATAAAATTTCAAACACGTATATCTCCGTTACTATTGAAGATACAGAAGTGATTTTGCACTCAATGGAATCAGGTCGACGCTCTCTATTGGCTCATGGGGAAAATTTAATCCATGTGTAATATTCATGCTTAGTTACCATGGAAACTCTCATAACAATAAATTAAACAATCTATTTAGACGCTATTGTAGTCGTTGTCGAGGAGATTTCAAATATAGATTTTGATTGTTGAAACATTATAAAACAATCGAATTATACACATTTTACGATAGAATTATATAAAATTTCAAACTCGCATATCTCCGTTACTGTTGAAGATACAGAAGTGATTTTACACTCAATGGAATTAGGTCGACCTAACCTAACCTAAACTGACCTGACCTAACCTAACCTAACCTAACTTTACTTAACCTAACCTAACCTAACCTAATAACAATAAAATAAAAACAATCTATTTGTGCCGATTGTAGTCGTTCTCGAGGAGATTTGAAATATAGATTTTGATTGTTGAAACATTATAAAACAATCGAATTCCACACATTTTACCATTTAATTATATAATATTTCAAACTCGTATATCTCCGTTACTATTGAAGATACAGAAGTGATTTTGCACTCAAGGGAATCAGGTCGACGCTCTCTATTGGCTCATGGGGAAAAATGAAATCCATGTGTAATATTCATGCTTAGTTACCATGGAAACTCTCATAACAATAAATTAAACAATCTTTTTAGGCGCTATTGTAGTCGTCGAGGAGATTCCAAATATAGATTTTGATTTTTGAAACATTATAAAACAATCGAATTATACACTTTTTACGATAGAATTATATAAAATTTCAAACTCGCATATCTCCGTTACTGTTGAAGATACAGAAGTGATTTTGCACTCAATGGATTTAATTCGACCTAACCTAACCTAAACTGACCTGACCTAACCTAACCTAACCTAACTTTACTTAACCTAATCTAACCTAACCTAATAACAATAAAATAAAAACAATTTATTTGTGCCGATTGTAGTCGTTCTCGAGGAGATTTGAAATATAGATTTTGATGGTTGAAACATTATAAAACAATCGAATTCCACACATTTTACCATTTAATTATATAAAATTTCAAACTCGCATATCTCCGTTACTATTGAAGATACAGAAGTGATTTTGTACTCAATGGAATCAGGTCGACGCTCTCTATTGGCTCATGGGGAAAAATGTAATCCATGTGTAATATTCATGCTTAGTTACAATGGAAACTCTCATAACAATAAATTAAACAATCTATTTAGACGCTATTGTAGTCGTTGTCGAGGAGATTTCAAATATAGATTTTGATTGTTGAAACATTATAAAACAATCGAATTATACACATTTTACGATAGAATTATATAAAATTTCAAACTCGCATATCTCCGTTACTGTTGAAGATACAGAAGTGATTTTACACTCAATGGAATTAGGTCGACCTAACCTAACCTAAACTGACCTGACCTAACCTAACCTAACCTAACTTTACTTAACCTAACTTAACCTAACCTAATAACAATAAAATAAAAACAATCTATTTGTGCCGATTGTAGTCGTTCTCGAGGAGATTTGAAATATAGATTTTGATTGTTGAAACATTATAAAACAATCGAATTCCACACATTTTACCATTTAATTATATAAAATTTCAAACTCGTATATCTCCGTTACTATTGAAGATACAGAAGTGATTTTGCACTCAAGGGAATCAGGTCGACGCTCTCTATTGGCTCATGGGGAAAAATGAAATCCATGTGTAATATTCATGCTTAGTTACCATGGAAACTCTCATAACAATAAATTAAACAATCTTTTTAGGCGCTATTGTAGTCGTCGAGGAGATTCCAAATATAGATTTTGATTTTTGAAACATTATAAAACAATCGAATTCCACACATTTTACCATTTAATTATATAAAATTTCAAACTCGTATATCTCCGTTACTATTGAAGATACAGAAGTGATTTTGCACTCAAGGGAATCAGGTCGACGCTCTCTATTGGCTCATGGGGAAAAATGTAATCCATGTGTAATATTCATGCTTAGTTACCATGGAAACTCTCATAACAATAAATTAAACAGTCTATTTAGACGCTATTGTAGTCGTTGTCGAGGAGATTTCAAATATAGATTTTGATTGTTGAAACATTATAAAACAATCGAATTATACACTTTTTACGATAGAATTATATAAAATTTCAAACTCGCATATCTCCGTTACTGTTGAAGATACAGAAGTGATTTTGCACTCAATGGATTCAATTCGACCTAACCTAACCTAAACTGACCTGACCTAACCTAACCTAACCTAACTTTACTTAACCTAATCTAACCTAACCTAATAAAAATAAAATAAAAACAATTTATTTGTGCCGATTGTAGTCGTTCTCGAGGAGATTTGAAATATAGATTTTGATTGTTGAAACATTATAAAACAATCGAATTCCACACATTTTACAATATAATTATATAAAATTTCAAACTCGCATATCTCCGTTACTATTGAAGATACAGAAGTGATTTTGTACTCAATGGAATCAGGTCGACGCTCTCTATTGGCTGATGGGGAAAAATGTAATCCATGTGTAATATTCATGCTTAGTTACCATGGAAACTCTCATAACAATAAATTAAACAATCTATTTAGACGCTATTGTAGTCGTTGTCGAGGAGATTTCAAATATAGATTTTGATTGTTGAAACATTATAAAACAATCGAATTAACAACATTTTACGATAGAATTATATAAAATTTCAAACTCGCATATCTCCGTTACTGTTGAAGATACAGAAGTGATTTTGCACTCAATGGATTCAATTCGACCTAACCTAACCTAAACTGACCTGACCTAACCTAACCTAAACTAACTTTACTTAACCTAACCTAACCTAACCTAATAACAATAAAATAAAAACAATCTATTTGTGCCGATTGTAGTCGTTCTCGAGGAGATTTGAAATATAGATTTTGATTGTTGAAACATTATAAAACAATCGAATTCCACACATTTTACCATTTAATTATATAAAATTTCAAACTCGTATATCTCCGTTACTATTGAAGATACAGAAGTGATTTTGCACTCAAGGGAATCAGGTCGACGCTCTCTATTGGCTCATGGGGAAAAATGTAATCCATGTGTAATATTCATGCTTAGTTACCATGGAAACTCTCATAACAATAAATTAAACAATCTATTTAGACGCTATTGTAGTCGTTGTCGAGGAGATTTCAAATATAGATTTTGATTGTTGAAACATTATAAAACAATCGAATTATACACATTTTACGATAGAATTATATAAAATTTCAAACTCGCATATCTCCGTTACTGTTGAAGATACAGAAGTGATTTTACACTCAATGGAATTAGGTCGACCTAACCTAACCTAAACTGACCTGACCTAACCTAACCTAACCTAACTTTACTTAACCTAACCTAACCTAACCTAATAACAATAAAATAAAAACAATCTATTTGTGCCGATTGTAGTCGTTCTCGAGGAGATTTGAAATATAGATTTTGATTGTTGAAACATTATAAAACAATCGAATTCCACACATTTTACCATTTAATTATATAAAATTTCAAACTCGTATATCTCCGTTACTATTGAAGATACAGAAGTGATTTTGCACTCAAGGGAATCAGGTCGACGCTCTCTATTGGCTCATGGGGAAAAATGTAATCCATGTGTAATATTCATGCTTAGTTACCATGGAAACTCTCATAACAATAAATTAAACAATCTATTTAGACGCTATTGTAGTCGTTGTCGAGGAGATTTCAAATATAGATTTTGATTGTTGAAACATTATAAAACAATCGAATTATACACATTTTACGATAGAATTATATAAAATTTCAAACTCGCATATCTCCGTTACTGTTGAAGATACAGAAGTGATTTTACACTCAATGGAATTAGGTCGACCTAACCTAACCTAAACTGACCTGACCTAACCTAACCTAACCTAACTTTACTTAACCTAACCTAACCTAACCTAATAACAATAAAATAAAAACAATCTATTTGTGCCGATTGTAGTCGTTCTCGAGGAGATTTGAAATATAGATTTTGATTGTTGAAACATTATAAAACAATCGAATTCCACACATTTTACCATTTAATTATATAAAATTTCAAACTCGTATATCTCCGTTACTATTGAAGATACAGAAGTGATTTTGCACTCAAGGGAATCAGGTCGACGCTCTCTATTGGCTCATGGGGAAAAATGTAATCCATGTGTAATATTCATGCTTAGTTACCATGGAAACTCTCATAACAATAAATTAAACAATCTATTTAGACGCTATTGTAGTCGTTGTCGAGGAGATTTCAAATATAGATTTTGATTGTTGAAACATTATAAAACAATCGAATTATACACATTTTACGATAGAATTATATAAAATTTCAAACTCGCATATCTCCGTTACTGTTGAAGATACAGAAGTGATTTTACACTCAATGGAATTAGGTCGACCTAACCTAACCTAAACTGACCTGACCTAACCTAACCTAACCTAACTTTACTTAACCTAACCTAACCTAACCTAATAACAATAAAATAAAAACAATCTATTTGTGCCGATTGTAGTCGTTCTCGAGGAGATTTGAAATATAGATTTTGATTGATGAAACATTATAAAACAATCGAATTCCACACATTTTACCATTTAATTATATAAAATTTCAAACTCGTATATCTCCGTTACTATTGAAGATACAGAAGTGATTTTGCACTCAAGGGAATCAGGTCGACGCTCTCTATTGGCTCATGGGGAAAAATGTAATCCATGTGTAATATTCATGCTTAGTTACCATGGAAACTCTCATAACAATAAATTAAACAATCTTTTTAGGCGCTATTGTAGTCGTTGTCGAGGAGATTCCAAATATAGATTTTGATTTTTGAAACATTATAAAACAATCGAATTATACACTTTTTACGATAGAATTATATAAAATTTCAAACTCGCATATCTCCGTTACTGTTGAAGATACAGAAGTGATTTTGCACTCAATGGATTCAATTCGACCTAACCTAACCTAAACTGACCTGACCTAACCTAACCTAACCTAACTTTACTTAACCTAATCTAACCTAACCTAATAACAATAAAATAAAAACAATTTATTTGTGCCGATTGTAGTCGTTCTCGAGGAGATTTGAAATATAGATTTTGATGGTTGAAACATTATAAAACAATCGAATTCCACACATTTTACAATATAATTATATAAAATTTCAAACACGTATATCTCCGTTACTATTGAAGATACAGAAGTGATTTTGCACTCAATGGAATCAGGTCGACGCTCTCTATTGGCTCATGGGGAAAATTTAATCCATGTGTAATATTCATGCTTAGTTACCATGGAAACTCTCATAACAATAAATTAAACAATCTATTTAGACGCTATTGTAGTCGTTGTCGAGGAGATTTCAAATATAGATTTTGATTGTTGAAACATTATAAAACAATCGAATTATACACATTTTACGATAGAATTATATAAAATTTCAAACTCGCATATCTCCGTTACTGTTGAAGATACAGAAGTGATTTTACACTCAATGGAATTAGGTCGACCTAACCTAACCTAAACTGACCTGACCTAACCTAACCTAACCTAACTTTACTTAACCTAACCTAACCTAACCTAATAACAATAAAATAAAAACAATCTATTTGTGCCGATTGTAGTCGTTCTCGAGGAGATTTGAAATATAGATTTTGATGGTTGAAACATTATAAAACAATCGAATTCCACACATTTTACCATTTAATTATATAAAATTTCAAACTCGTATATCTCCGTTACTATTGAAGATACAGAAGTGATTTTGCACTCAAGGGAATCAGGTCGACGCTCTCTATTGGCTCATGGGGAAAAATGTAATCCATGTGTAATATTCATGCTTAGTTACCATGGAAACTCTCATAACAATAAATTAAACAGTCTATTTAGACGCTATTGTAGTCGTTGTCGAGGAGATTTCAAATATAGATTTTGATTGTTGAAACATTATAAAACAATCGAATTATACACTTTTTACGATAGAATTATATAAAATTTCAAACTCGCATATCTCCGTTACTGTTGAAGATACAGAAGTGATTTTGCACTCAATGGATTCAATTCGAGCTAACCTAACCTAAACTGACCTGACCTAACCTAACCTAACCTAACTTTACTTAACCTAATCTAACCTAACCTAATAAAAATAAAATAAAAACAATTTATTTGTGCCGATTGTAGTCGTTCTCGAGGAGATTTGAAATATAGATTTTGATTGTTGAAACATTATAAAACAATCGAATTCCACACATTTTACCATTTAATTATATAAAATTTCAAACTCGTATATCTCCGTTACTATTGAAGATACAGAAGTGATTTTGCACTCAAGGGAATCAGGTCGACGCTCTCTATTGGCTCATGGGGAAAAATGTAATCCATGTGTAATATTCATGCTTAGTTACCATGGAAACTCTCATAACAATAAATTAAACAATCTTTATAGGCGCTATTGTAGTCGTCGAGGAGATTCCAAATATAGATTTTGATTTTTGAAACATTATAAAACAATCGAATTATACACTTTTTACGATAGAATTATATAAAATTTCAAACTCGCATATCTCCGTTACTGTTGAAGATACAGAAGTGATTTTGCACTCAATGGATTCAATTCGACCTAACCTAACCTAAACTGACCTGACCTAACCTAACCTAACCTAACTTTACTTAACCTAATCTAACCTAACCTAATAACAATAAAATAAAAACAATTTATTTGTGCCGATTGTAGTCGTTCTCGAGGAGATTTGAAATATAGATTTTGATGGTTGAAACATTATAAAACAATCGAATTCCACACATTTTACAATATAATTATATAAAATTTCAAACACGTATATCTCCGTTACTATTGAAGATACAGAAGTGATTTTGCACTCAATGGAATCAGGTCGACGCTCTCTATTGGCTCATGGGGAAAAATGTAATCCATGTGTAATATTCATGCTTAGTTACCATGGAAACTCTCATAACAATAAATTAAACAATCTATTTAGACGCTATTGTAGTCGTTGTCGAGGAGATTTCAAATATAGATTTTGATTGTTGAAACATTATAAAACAATCGAATTATACACATTTTACGATAGAATTATATAAAATTTCAAACTCGCATATCTCCGTTACTGTTGAAGATACAGAAGTGATTTTACACTCAATGGAATTAGGTCGACCTAACCTAACCTAAACTGACCTGACCTAACCTAACCTAACCTAACTTTACTTAACCTAACCTAACCTAACCTAATAACAATAAAATAAAAACAATCTATTTGTGCCTATTGTAGTCGTTCTCGAGGAGATTTGAAATATAGATTTTGATTGTTGAAACATTATAAAACAATCGAATTCCACACATTTTACCATTTAATTATATAAAATTTCAAACTCGTATATCTCCGTTACTATTGAAGATACAGAAGTGATTTTGCACTCAAGGGAATCAGGTCGACGCTCTCTATTGGCTCATGGGGAAAAATGAAATCCATGTGTAATATTCATGCTTAGTTACCATGGAAACTCTCATAACAATAAATTAAACAATCTTTTTAGGCGCTATTGTAGTCGTCGAGGAGATTCCAAATATAGATTTTGATTTTTGAAACATTATAAAACAATCGAATTATACACTTTTTACGATAGAATTATATAAAATTTCAAACTCGCATATCTCCGTTACTGTTGAAGATACAGAAGTGATTTTGCACTCAATGGATTTAATTCGACCTAACCTAACCTAAACTGACCTGACCTAACCTAACCTAACCTAACTTTACTTAACCTAATCTAACCTAACCTAATAACAATAAAATAAAAACAATTTATTTGTGCCGATTGTAGTCGTTCTCGAGGAGATTTGAAATATAGATTTTGATTGTTGAAACATTATAAAACAATCGAATTATACACATTTTACGATAGAATTATATAAAATTTCAAACTCGCATATCTCCGTTACTGTTGAAGATACAGAAGTGATTTTACACTCAATGGAATTAGGTCGACCTAACCTAACCTAAACTGACCTGACCTAACCTAACCTAACCTAACTTTACTTAACCTAACCTAACCTAACCTAATAACAATAAAATAAAAACAATCTATTTGTGCCGATTGTAGTCGTTCTCGAGGAGATTTGAAATATAGATTTTGATTGTTGAAACATTATAAAACAATCGAATTCCACACATTTTACCATTTAATTATATAAAATTTCAAACTCGTATATCTCCGTTACTATTGAAGATACAGAAGTGATTTTGCACTCAAGGGAATCAGGTCGACGCTCTCTATTGGCTCATGAAGAAAAATGTAATCCATGTGTAATATTCATGCTTAGTTACCATGGAAACTCTCATAACAATAAATTAAACAATCTTTTTAGGCGCTATTGTAGTCGTCGAGGAGATTCCAAATATAGATTTTGATTTTTGAAACATTATAAAACAATCGAATTATACACTTTTTACGATAGAATTATATAAAATTTCAAACTCGCATATCTCCGTTACTGTTAAAGATACAGAAGTGATTTTGCACTCAATGGATTCAATTCGACCTAACCTAACCTAAACTGACCTGACCTAACCTAACCTAACCTAACTTTACTTAACCTAATCTAACCTAACCTAATAACAATAAAATAAAAACAATTTATTTGTGCCGATTGTAGTCGTTCTCGAGGAGATTTGAAATATAGATTTTGATTGTTGAAACATTATAAAACAATCGAATTCCACACATTTTACAATATAATTATATAAAATTTCAAACACGTATATCTCCGTTACTATTGAAGATACAGAAGTGATTTTGCACTCAATGGAATCAGGTCGACGCTCTCTATTGGCTCATGGGGAAAAATGTAATCCATGTGTAATATTCATGCTTAGTTACCATGGAAACTCTCATAACAATAAATTAAACAATCTATTTAGACGCTATTGTAGTCGTTGTCGAGGAGATTTCAAATATAGATTTTGATTGTTGAAACATTATAAAACAATCGAATTATACACATTTTACGATAGAATTATATAAAATTTCAAACTCGCATATCTCCGTTACTGTTGAAGATACAGAAGTGATTTTACACTCAATGGAATTAGGTCGACCTAACCTAACCTAAACTGACCTGACCTAACCTAACCTAACCTAACTTTACTTAACCTAACCTAACCTAACCTAATAACAATAAAATAAAAACAATCTATTTGTGCCGATTGTAGTCGTTCTCGAGGAGATTTGAAATATAGATTTTGATTGTTGAAACGTTATAAAACAATCGAATTCTACACATTTTACCATTTAATTATATAAAATTTCAAACTCGTATATCTCCGTTACTATTGAAGATACAGAAGTGATTTTGCACTCAAGGGAATCAGGTCGACGCTCTCTATTGGCTCATGGGGAAAAATGAAATCCATGTGTAATATTCATGCTTAGTTACCAATGAAACTCTCATAACAATAAATTAAACAATCTTTTTAGGCGCTATTGTAGTCGTCGAGGAGATTCCAAATATAGATTTTGATTTTTGAAACATTATAAAACAATCGAATTATACACTTTTTACGATAGAATTATATAAAATTTCAAACTCGCATATCTCCGTTACTGTTGAAGATACAGAAGTGATTTTGCACTCAATGGATTCAATTCGACCTAACCTAACCTAAACTGACCTGACCTAACCTAACCTAACCTAACTTTACTTAACCTAATCTAACCTAACCTAATAACAATAAAATAAAAACAATTTATTTGTGCCGATTGTAGTCGTTCTCGAGGAGATTTGAAATATAGATTTTGATGGTTGAAACATTATAAAACAATCGAATTCCACACATTTTACCATTTAATTATATAAAATTTCAAACTCGCATATCTCCGTTACTATTAAAGATACAGAAGTGATTTTGTACTCAATGGAATCAGGTCGACGCTCTCTATTGGCTCATGGAAAAAAATGTAATCCATGTGTAATATTCATGCTTAGTTACCATGGAAACTCTCATAACAATAAATTAAACAATCTATTTAGACGCTATTGTAGTCGTTGTCGAGGAGATTTCAAATATAGATTTTGATTGTTGAAACATTATAAAACAATCGAATTATACACATTTTACGATAGAATTATATAAAATTTCAAACTCGCATATCTCCGTTACTGTTGAAGATACAGAAGTGATTTTACACTCAATGGAATTAGGTCGACCTAACCTAACCTAAACTGACCTGACCTAACCTAACCTAACCTAACTTTACTTAACCTAACCTAACCTAACCTAATAACAATAAAATAAAAACAATCTATTTGTGCCGATTGTAGTCGTTCTCGAGGAGATTTGAAATATAGATTTTGATTGTTGAAACATTATAAAACAATCGAATTCCACACATTTTACCATTTAATTATATAAAATTTCAAACTCGTATATCTCCGTTACTATTGAAGATACAGAAGTGATTTTGCACTCAAGGGAATCAGGTCGACGCTCTCTATTGGCTCATGGGGAAAAATGAAATCCATGTGTAATATTCATGCTTAGTTACCATGGAAACTCTCATAACAATAAATTAAACAATCTTTTTAGGCGCTATTGCAGTCGTCCAGGAGATTCCAAATATAGATTTTGATTTTTGAAACATTATAAAACAATCGAATTATACACTTTTTACGATAGAATTATATAAAATTTCAAACTCGCATATCTCCGTTACTGTTGAAGATACAGAAGTGATTTTGCACTCAATGGATTCAATTCGACCTAACCTAACCTAAACTGACCTGACCTAACCTAACCTAACCTAACTTTACTTAACCTAATCTAACCTAACCTAATAACAATAAAATAAAAACAATTTATTTGTGCCGATTGTAGTCGTTCTCGAGGAGATTTGAAATATAGATTTTGATGGTTGAAACATTATAAAACAATCGAATTCCACACATTTTACAATATAATTATATAAAATTTCAAACACGTATATCTCCGTTACTATTGAAGATACAGAAGTGATTTTGCACTCAATGGAATCAGGTCGACGCTCTCTATTGGCTCATGGGGAAAAATGTAATCCATGTGTAATATTCATGCTTAGTTACCATGGAAACTCTCATAACAATAAATTAAACAATCTATTTAGACGCTATTGTAGTCGTTGTCGAGGAGATTTCAAATATAGATTTTGATTGTTGAAACATTATAAAACAATCGAATTATACACATTTTACGATAGAATTATATAAAATTTCAAACTCGCATATCTCCGTTACTGTTGAAGATGCAGAAGTGATTTTACACTCAATGGAATTAGGTCGACCTAACCTAACCTAAACTGACCTGACCTAACCTAACCTAACCTAACTTTACTTAACCTAACCTAACCTAACCTAATAACAATAAAATAAAAACAATCTATTTGTGCCGATTGTAGTCGTTCTCGAGGAGATTTGAAATATAGATTTTGATTGTTGAAGCATTATAAAACAATCGAATTCCACACATTTTACCATTTAATTATATAAAATTTCAAACTCGTATATCTCCGTTACTATTGAAGATACAGAAGTGATTTTGCACTCAAGGGAATCAGGTCGACGCTCTCTATTGGCTCATGGGGAAAAATGAAATCCATGTGTAATATTCATGCTTAGTTACCATGGAAACTCTCATAACAATAAATTAAACAATCTTTTTAGGCGCTATTGCAGTCGTTGTCGAGGAGATTTCAAATATAGATTTTGATTGTTGAAACATTATAAAACAATCGAATTATACACATTTTACGATAGAATTATATAAAATTTCAAACTCGCATATCTCCGTTACTGTTGAAGATACAGAAGTGATTTTACACTCAATGGAATTAGGTCGACCTAACCTAACCTAAACTGACCTGACCTAACCTAACCTAACCTAACTTTACTTAACCTAACCTAACCTAACCTAATAACAATAAAATAAAAACAATCTATTTGTGCCGATTGTAGTCGTTCTCGAGGAGATTTGAAATATAGATTTTGATTGTTGAAACATTATAAAACAATCGAATTCCACACATTTTACCATTTAATTATATAAAATTTCAAACTCGTATATCTCCGTTACTATTGAAGATACAGAAGTGATTTTGCACTCAAGGGAATCAGGTCGACGCTCTCTATTGGCTCATGGGGAAAAATGTAATCCATGTGTAATATTCATGCTTAGTTACCATGGAGACTCTCATAACAATAAATTAAACAATCTATTTAGACGCTATTGTAGTCGTTGTCGAGGAGATTTCAAATATAGATTTTGATTGTTGAAACATTATAAAACAATCGAATTATACACATTTTACGATAGAATTATATAAAATTTCAAACTCGCATATCTCCGTTACTGTTGAAGATACAGAAGTGATTTTACACTCAATGGAATTAGGTCGACCTAACCTAACCTAAACTGACCTGACCTAACCTAACCTAACCTAACTTTACTTAACCTAACCTAACCTAACCTAATAACAATAAAATAAAAACAATCTATTTGTGCCGATTGTAGTCGTTCTCGAGGAGATTTGAAATATAGATTTTGATTGTTGAAACATTATAAAACAATCGAATTCCACACATTTTACCATTTAATTATATAAAATTTCAAACTCGTATATCTCCGTTACTATTGAAGATACAGAAGTGATTTTGCACTCAAGGGAATCAGGTCGACGCTCTCTATTGGCTCATGGGGAAAAATGTAATCCATGTGTAATATTCATGCTTAGTTACCATGGAAACTCTCATAACAATAAATTAAACAATCTATTTAGACGCTATTGTAGTCGTTGTCGAGGAGATTTCAAATATAGATTTTGATTGTTGAAACATTATAAAACAATCGAATTATACACATTTTACGATAGAATTATATAAAATTTCAAACTCGCATATCTCCGTTACTGTTGAAGATGCAGAAGTGATTTTACACTCAATGGAATTAGGTCGACCTAACCTAACCTAAACTGACCTGACCTAACCTAACCTAACCTAACTTTACTTAACCTAATCTAACCTAACCTAATAACAATAAAATAAAAACAATTTATTTGTGCCGATTGTAGTCGTTCTCGAGGAGATTTGAAATATAGATTTTGATGGTTGAAACATTATAAAACAATCGAATTCCACACATTTTACAATATAATTATATAAAATTTCAAACACGTATATCTCCGTTACTATTGAAGATACAGAAGTGATTTTGCACTCAATGGAATCAGGTCGACGCTCTCTATTGGCTCATGGGGAAAAATGTAATCCATGTGTAATATTCATGCTTAGTTACCATGGAAACTCTCATAACAATAAATTAAACAATCTATTTAGACGCTATTGTAGTCGTTGTCGAGGAGATTTCAAATATAGATTTTGATTGTTGAAACATTATAAAACAATCGAATTATACACATTTTACGATAGAATTATATAAAATTTCAAACTCGCATATCTCCGTTACTGTTGAAGATGCAGAAGTGATTTTACACTCAATGGAATTAGGTCGACCTAACCTAACCTAAACTGACCTGACCTAACCTAACCTAACCTAACTTTACTTAACCTAACCTAACCTAACCTAATAACAATAAAATAAAAACAATCTATTTGTGCCGATTGTAGTCGTTCTCGAGGAGATTTGAAATATAGATTTTGATTGTTGAAGCATTATAAAACAATCGAATTCCACACATTTTACCATTTAATTATATAAAATTTCAAACTCGTATATCTCCGTTACTATTGAAGATACAGAAGTGATTTTGCACTCAAGGGAATCAGGTCGACGCTCTCTATTGGCTCATGGGGAAAAATGAAATCCATGTGTAATATTCATGCTTAGTTACCATGGAAACTCTCATAACAATAAATTAAACAATCTTTTTAGGCGCTATTGCAGTCGTTGTCGAGGAGATTTCAAATATAGATTTTGATTGTTGAAACATTATAAAACAATCGAATTATACACATTTTACGATAGAATTATATAAAATTTCAAACTCGCATATCTCCGTTACTGTTGAAGATACAGAAGTGATTTTACACTCAATGGAATTAGGTCGACCTAACCTAACCTAAACTGACCTGACCTAACCTAACCTAACCTAACTTTACTTAACCTAACCTAACCTAACCTAATAACAATAAAATAAAAACAATCTATTTGTGCCGATTGTAGTCGTTCTCGAGGAGATTTGAAATATAGATTTTGATTGTTGAAACATTATAAAACAATCGAATTCCACACATTTTACCATTTAATTATATAAAATTTCAAACTCGTATATCTCCGTTACTATTGAACATACAGAAGTGATTTTGCACTCAAGGGAATCAGGTCGACGCTCTCTATTGGCTCATGGGGAAAAATGTAATCCATGTGTAATATTCATGCTTAGTTACCATGGAGACTCTCATAACAATAAATTAAACAATCTATTTAGACGCTATTGTAGTCGTTGTCGAGGAGATTTCAAATATAGATTTTGATTGTTGAAACATTATAAAACAATCGAATTATACACATTTTACGATAGAATTATATAAAATTTCAAACTCGCATATCTCCGTTACTGTTGAAGATACAGAAGTGATTTTACACTCAATGGAATTAGGTCGACCTAACCTAACCTAAACTGACCTGACCTAACCTAACCTAACCTAACTTTACTTAACCTAACCTAACCTAACCTAATAACAATAAAATAAAAACAATCTATTTGTGCCGATTGTAGTCGTTCTCGAGGAGATTTGAAATATAGATTTTGATTGTTGAAACATTATAAAACAATCGAATTCCACACATTTTACCATTTAATTATATAAAATTTCAAACTCGTATATCTCCGTTACTATTGAAGATACAGAAGTGATTTTGCACTCAAGGGAATCAGGTCGACGCTCTCTATTGGCTCATGGGGAAAAATGTAATCCATGTGTAATATTCATGCTTAGTTACCATGGAAACTCTCATAACAATAAATTAAACAATCTATTTAGACGCTATTGTAGTCGTTGTCGAGGAGATTTCAAATATAGATTTTGATTGTTGAAACATTATAAAACAATCGAATTATACACATTTTACGATAGAATTATATAAAATTTCAAACTCGCATATCTCCGTTACTGTTGAAGATGCAGAAGTGATTTTACACTCAATGGAATTAGGTCGACCTAACCTAACCTAAACTGACCTGACCTAACCTAACCTAACCTAACTTTACTTAACCTAACCTAACCTAACCTAATAACAATAAAATAAAAACAATCTATTTGTGCCGATTGTAGTCGTTCTCGAGGAGATTTGAAATATAGATTTTGATTGTTGAAGCATTATAAAACAATCGAATTCCACACATTTTACCATTTAATTATATAAAATTTCAAACTCGTATATCTCCGTTACTATTGAAGATACAGAAGTGATTTTGCACTCAAGGGAATCAGGTCGACGCTCTCTATTGGCTCATGGGGAAAAATGAAATCCATGTGTAATATTCATGCTTAGTTACCATGGAAACTCTCATAACAATAAATTAAACAATCTTTTTAGGCGCTATTGCAGTCGTTGTCGAGGAGATTTCAAATATAGATTTTGATTGTTGAAACATTATAAAACAATCGAATTATACACATTTTACGATAGAATTATATAAAATTTCAAACTCGCATATCTCCGTTACTGTTGAAGATACAGAAGTGATTTTACACTCAATGGAATTAGGTCGACCTAACCTAACCTAAACTGACCTGACCTAACCTAACCTAACCTAACTTTACTTAACCTAACCTAACCTAACCTAATAACAATAAAATAAAAACAATCTATTTGTGCCGATTGTAGTCGTTCTCGAGGAGATTTGAAATATAGATTTTGATTGTTGAAACATTATAAAACAATCGAATTCCACACATTTTACCATTTAATTATATAAAATTTCAAACTCGTATATCTCCGTTACTATTGAACATACAGAAGTGATTTTGCACTCAAGGGAATCAGGTCGACGCTCTCTATTGGCTCATGGGGAAAAATGTAATCCATGTGTAATATTCATGCTTAGTTACCATGGAGACTCTCATAACAATAAATTAAACAATCTATTTAGACGCTATTGTAGTCGTTGTCGAGGAGATTTCAAATATAGATTTTGATTGTTGAAACATTATAAAACAATCGAATTATACACATTTTACGATAGAATTATATAAAATTTCAAACTCGCATATCTCCGTTACTGTTGAAGATACAGAAGTGATTTTACACTCAATGGAATTAGGTCGACCTAACCTAACCTAAACTGACCTGACCTAACCTAACCTAACCTAACTTTACTTAACCTAACCTAACCTAACCTAATAACAATAAAATAAAAACAATCTATTTGTGCCGATTGTAGTCGTTCTCGAGGAGATTTGAAATATAGATTTTGATTGTTGAAACATTATAAAACAATCGAATTCCACACATTTTACCATTTAATTATATAAAATTTCAAACTCGTATATCTCCGTTACTATTGAAGATACAGAAGTGATTTTGCACTCAAGGGAATCAGGTCGACGCTCTCTATTGGCTCATGGGGAAAAATGTAATCCATGTGTAATATTCATGCTTAGTTACCATGGAAACTCTCATAACAATAAATTAAACAATCTATTTAGACGCTATTGTAGTCGTTGTCGAGGAGATTTCAAATATAGATTTTGATTGTTGAAACATTATAAAACAATCGAATTATACACATTTTACGATAGAATTATATAAAATTTCAAACTCGCATATCTCCGTTACTGTTGAAGATGCAGAAGTGATTTTACACTCAATGGAATTAGGTCGACCTAACCTAACCTAAACTGACCTGACCTAACCTAACCTAACCTAACTTTACTTAACCTAACCTAACCTAACCTAATAACAATAAAATAAAAACAATCTATTTGTGCCGATTGTAGTCGTTCTCGAGGAGATTTGAAATATAGATTTTGATTGTTGAAGCATTATAAAACAATCGAATTCCACACATTTTACCATTTAATTATATAAAATTTCAAACTCGTATATCTCCGTTACTATTGAAGATACAGAAGTGATTTTGCACTCAAGGGAATCAGGTCGACGCTCTCTATTGGCTCATGGGGAAAAATGAAATCCATGTGTAATATTCATGCTTAGTTACCATGGAAACTCTCATAACAATAAATTAAACAATCTTTTTAGGCGCTATTGCAGTCGTTGTCGAGGAGATTTCAAATATAGATTTTGATTGTTGAAACATTATAAAACAATCGAATTATACACATTTTACGATAGAATTATATAAAATTTCAAACTCGCATATCTCCGTTACTGTTGAAGATACAGAAGTGATTTTACACTCAATGGAATTAGGTCGACCTAACCTAACCTAAACTGACCTGACCTAACCTAACCTAACCTAACTTTACTTAACCTAACCTAACCTAACCTAATAACAATAAAATAAAAACAATCTATTTGTGCCGATTGTAGTCGTTCTCGAGGAGATTTGAAATATAGATTTTGATTGTTGAAACATTATAAAACAATCGAATTCCACACATTTTACCATTTAATTATATAAAATTTCAAACTCGTATATCTCCGTTACTATTGAAGATACAGAAGTGATTTTGCACTCAAGGTAATCAGGTCGACGCTCTCTATTGGCTCATGGGGAAAAATGTAATCCATGTGTAATATTCATGCTTAGTTACCAAGGAAACTCTCATAACAATAAATTAAACAATCTATTTAGACGCTATTGTAGTCGTTGTCGAGGAGATTTCAAATATAGATTTTGATTGTTGAAACATTATAAAACAATCGAATTATACACATTTTACGATAGAATTATATAAAATTTCAAACTCGCATATCTCCGTTACTGTTGAAGATACAGAAGTGATTTTACAATCAATGGAATTAGGTCGACCTAACCTAACCTAAACTGACCTGACCTAACCTAACCTAACCTAACTTTACTTAACCTAACCTAACCTAACCTAATAACAATAAAATAAAAACAATCTATTTGTGCCGATTGTAGTCGTTCTCGAGGAGATTTGAAATATAGATTTTGATTGTTGAAACATTATAAAACAATCGAATTCCACACATTTTACCATTTAATTATATAAAATTTCAAACTCGTATATCTCCGTTACTATTGAAGATACAGAAGTGATTTTGCACTCAAGGGAATCAGGTCGACGCTCTCTATTGGCTCATGGGGAAAAATGTAATCCATGTGTAATATTCATGCTTAGTTACCATGGAAACTCTCATAACAATAAATTAAACAATCTTTTTAGGCGCTATTGTAGTCGTCGAGGAGATTCCAAATATAGATTTTGATTTTTGAAACATTATAAAACAATCGAATTATACACTTTTTACGATAGAATTATATAAAATTTCAAACTCGCATATCTCCGTTACTGTTGAAGATACAGAAGTGATTTTGCACTCAATGGATTCAATTCGACCTAACCTAACCTAAACTGACCTGACCTAACCTAACCTAACCTAACTTTACTTAACCTAATCTAACCTAACCTAATAACAATAAAATAAAAACAATTTATTTGTGCCGATTGTAGTCGTTCTCGAGGAGATTTGAAATATAGATTTTGATGGTTGAAACATTATAAAACAATCGAATTCCACACATTTTACAATATAATTATATAAAATTTCAAACACGTATATCTCCGTTACTATTGAAGATACAGAAGTGATTTTGCACTCAATGGAATCAGGTCGATGCTCTCTATTGGCTCATGGGGAAAATTTAATCCATGTGTAATATTCATGCTTAGTTACCATGGAAACTCTCATAACAATAAATTAAACAATCTATTTAGACGCTATTGTAGTCGTTGTCGAGGAGATTTCAAATATAGATTTTGATTGTTGAAACATTATAAAACAATCGAATTATACACATTTTACGATAGAATTATATAAAATTTCAAACTCGCATATCTCCGTTACTGTTGAAGATACAGAAGTGATTTTACACTCAATGGAATTAGGTCGACCTAACCTAACCTAAACTGACCTGACCTAACCTAACCTAACCTAACTTTACTTAACCTAACCTAACCTAACCTAATAACAATAAAATAAAAACAATCTATTTGTGCCGATTGTAGTCGTTCTCGAGGAGATTTGAAATATAGATTTTGATTGTTGAAACATTATAAAACAATCGAATTCCACACATTTTACCATTTAATTATATAAAATTTCAAACTCGTATATCTCCGTTACTATTGAAGATACAGAAGTGATTTTGCACTCAAGGGAATCAGGTCGACGCTCTCTATTGGCTCATGGGGAAAAATGAAATCCATGTGTAATATTCATGCTTAGTTACCATGGAAACTCTCATAACAATAAATTAAACAATCTTTTTAGGCGCTATTGCAGTCGTCCAGGAGATTCCAAATATAGATTTTGATTTTTGAAACATTATAAAACAATCGAATTATACACTTTTTACGATAGAATTATATAAAATTTCAAACTCGCATATCTCCGTTACTGTTGAAGATACAGAAGTGATTTTGCACTCAATGGATTCAATTCGACCTAACCTAACCTAAACTGACCTGACCTAACCTAACCTAACCTAACTTTACTTAACCTAATCTAACCTAACCTAATAACAATAAAATAAAAACAATTTATTTGTGCCGATTGTAGTCGTTCTCGAGGAGATTTGAAATATAGATTTTGATGGTTGAAACATTATAAAACAATCGAATTCCACACATTTTACAATATAATTATATAAAATTTCAAACACGTATATCTCCGTTACTATTGAAGATACAGAAGTGATTTTGCACTCAATGGAATCAGGTCGACGCTCTCTATTGGCTCATGGGGAAAAATGTAATCCATGTGTAATATTCATGCTTAGTTACCATGGAAACTCTCATAACAATAAATTAAACAATCTATTTAGACGCTATTGTAGTCGTTGTCGAGGAGATTTCAAATATAGATTTTGATTGTTGAAACATTATAAAACAATCGAATTATACACATTTTACGATAGAATTATATAAAATTTCAAACTCGCATATCTCCGTTACTGTTGAAGATGCAGAAGTGATTTTACACTCAATGGAATTAGGTCGACCTAACCTAACCTAAACTGACCTGACCTAACCTAACCTAACCTAACTTTACTTAACCTAACCTAACCTAACCTAATAACAATAAAATAAAAACAATCTATTTGTGCCGATTGTAGTCGTTCTCGAGGAGATTTGAAATATAGATTTTGATTGTTGAAGCATTATAAAACAATCGAATTCCACACATTTTACCATTTAATTATATAAAATTTCAAACTCGTATATCTCCGTTACTATTGAAGATACAGAAGTGATTTTGCACTCAAGGGAATCAGGTCGACGCTCTCTATTGGCTCATGGGGAAAAATGAAATCCATGTGTAATATTCATGCTTAGTTACCATGGAAACTCTCATAACAATAAATTAAACAATCTTTTTAGGCGCTATTGCAGTCGTTGTCGAGGAGATTTCAAATATAGATTTTGATTGTTGAATCATTATAAAACAATCGAATTATACACATTTTACGATAGAATTATATAAAATTTCAAACTCGCATATCTCCGTTACTGTTGAAGATACAGAAGTGATTTTACACTCAATGGAATTAGGTCGACCTAACCTAACCTAAACTGACCTGACCTAACCTAACCTAACCTAACTTTACTTAACCTAACCTAACCTAACCTAATAACAATAAAATAAAAACAATCTATTTGTGCCGATTGTAGTCGTTCTCGAGGAGATTTGAAATATAGATTTTGATTGTTGAAACATTATAAAACAATCGAATTCCACACATTTTACCATTTAATTATATAAAATTTCAAACTCGTATATCTCCGTTACTATTGAAGATACAGAAGTGATTTTGCGCTCAAGGGAATCAGGTCGACGCTCTCTATTGGCTCATGGGGAAAAATGTAATCCATGTGTAATATTCATGCTTAGTTACCATGGAGACTCTCATAACAATAAATTAAACAATCTATTTAGACGCTATTGTAGTCGTTGTCGAGGAGATTTCAAATATAGATTTTGATTGTTGAAACATTATAAAACAATCGAATTATACACATTTTACGATAGAATTATATAAAATTTCAAACTCGCATATCTCCGTTACTGTTGAAGATACAGAAGTGATTTTACACTCAATGGAATTAGGTCGACCTAACCTAACCTAAACTGACCTGACCTAACCTAACCTAACCTAACTTTACTTAACCTAACCTAACCTAACCTAATAACAATAAAATAAAAACAATCTATTTGTGCCGATTGTAGTCGTTCTCGAGGAGATTTGAAATATAGATTTTGATTGTTGAAACATTATAAAACAATCGAATTCCACACATTTTACCATTTAATTATATAAAATTTCAAACTCGTATATCTCCGTTACTATTGAAGATACAGAAGTGATTTTGCACTCAAGGGAATCAGGTCGACGCTCTCTATTGGCTCATGGGGAAAAATGTAATCCATGTGTAATATTCATGCTTAGTTACCATGGAAACTCTCATAACAATAAATTAAACAATCTATTTAGACGCTATTGTAGTCGTTGTCGAGGAGATTTCAAATATAGATTTTGATTGTTGAAACATTATAAAACAATCGAATTATACACATTTTACGATAGAATTATATAAAATTTCAAACTCGCATATCTCCGTTACTGTTGAAGATGCAGAAGTGATTTTACACTCAATGGAATTAGGTCGACCTAACCTAACCTAAACTGACCTGACCTAACCTAACCTAACCTAACTTTACTTAACCTAACCTAACCTAACCTAATAACAATAAAATAAAAACAATCTATTTGTGCCGATTGTAGTCGTTCTCGAGGAGATTTGAAATATAGATTTTGATTGTTGAAGCATTATAAAACAATCGAATTCCACACATTTTACCATTTAATTATATAAAATTTCAAACTCGTATATCTCCGTTACTATTGAAGATACAGAAGTGATTTTGCACTCAAGGGAATTAGGTCGACGCTCTCTATTGGCTCATGGGGAAAAATGAAATCCATGTGTAATATTCATGCTTAGTTACCATGGAAACTCTCATAACAATAAATTAAACAATCTTTTTAGGCGCTATTGCAGTCGTTGTCGAGGAGATTTCAAATATAGATTTTGATTGTTGAAACATTATAAAACAATCGAATTATACACATTTTACGATAGAATTATATAAAATTTCAAACTCGCATATCTCCGTTACTGTTGAAGATACAGAAGTGATTTTACACTCAATGGAATTAGGTCGACCTAACCTAACCTAAACTGACCTGACCTAACCTAACCTAACCTAACTTTACTTAACCTAACCTAACCTAACCTAATAACAATAAAATAAAAACAATCTATTTGTGCCGATTGTAGTCGTTCTCGAGGAGATTTGAAATATAGATTTTGATTGTTGAAACATTATAAAACAATCGAATTCCACACATTTTACCATTTAATTATATAAAATTTCAAACTCGTATATCTCCGTTACTATTGAAGATACAGAAGTGATTTTGCACTCAAGGTAATCAGGTCGACGCTCTCTATTGGCTCATGGGGAAAAATGTAATCCATGTGTAATATTCATGCTTAGTTACCAAGGAAACTCTCATAACAATAAATTAAACAATCTATTTAGACGCTATTGTAGTCGTTGTCGAGGAGATTTCAAATATAGATTTTGATTGTTGAAACATTATAAAACAATCGAATTATACACATTTTACGATAGAATTATATAAAATTTCAAACTCGCATATCTCCGTTACTGTTGAAGATACAGAAGTGATTTTACAATCAATGGAATTAGGTCGACCTAACCTAACCTAAACTGACCTGACCTAACCTAACCTAACCTAACTTTACTTAACCTAACCTAACCTAACCTAATAACAATAAAATAAAAACAATCTATTTGTGCCGATTGTAGTCGTTCTCGAGGAGATTTGAAATATAGATTTTGATTGTTGAAACATTATAAAACAATCGAATTCCACACATTTTACCATTTAATTATATAAAATTTCAAACTCGTATATCTCCGTTACTATTGAAGATACAGAAGTGATTTTGCACTCAAGGGAATCAGGTCGACGCTCTCTATTGGCTCATGGGGAAAAATGAAATCCATGTGTAATATTCATGCTTAGTTACCATGGAAACTCTCATAACAATAAATTAAACAATCTTTTTAGGCGCTATTGTAGTCGTCGAGGAGATTCCAAATATAGATTTTGATTTTTGAAACATTATAAAACAATCGAATTATACACTTTTTACGATAGAATTATATAAAATTTCAAACTCGCATATCTCCGTTACTGTTGAAGATACAGAAGTGATTTTGCACTCAATGGATTTAATTCGACCTAACCTAACCTAAACTGACCTGACCTAACCTAACCTAACCTAACTTTACTTAACCTAATCTAACCTAACCTAATAACAATAAAATAAAAACAATTTATTTGTGCCGATTGTAGTCGTTCTCGAGGAGATTTGAAATATAGATTTTGATTGTTGAAACATTATAAAACAATCGAATTATACACATTTTACGATAGAATTATATAAAATTTCAAACTCGCATATCTCCGTTACTGTTGAAGATACAGAAGTGATTTTACACTCAATGGAATTAGGTCGACCTAACCTAACCTAAACTGACCTGACCTAACCTAACCTAACCTAACTTTACTTAACCTAACCTAACCTAACCTAATAACAATAAAATAAAAACAATCTATTTGTGCATATTGTAGTCGTTCTCGAGGAGATTTGAAATATAGATTTTGATTGTTGAAACATTATAAAACAATCGAATTCCACACATTTTACCATTTAATTATATAAAATTTCAAACTCGTATATCTCCGTTACTATTGAAGATACAGAAGTGATTTTGCACTCAAGGGAATCAGGTCGACGCTCTCTATTGGCTCATGAAGAAAAATGTAATCCATGTGTAATATTCATGCTTAGTTACCATGGAAACTCTCATAACAATAAATTAAACAATCTTTTTAGGCGCTATTGTAGTCGTCGAGGAGATTCCAAATATAGATTTTGATTTTTGAAACATTATAAAACAATCGAATTATACACTTTTTACGATAGAATTATATAAAATTTCAAACTCGCATATCTCCGTTACTGTTAAAGATACAGAAGTGATTTTGCACTCAATGGATTCAATTCGACCTAACCTAACCTAAACTGACCTGACCTAACCTAACCTAACCTAACTTTACTTAACCTAATCTAACCTAACCTAATAACAATAAAATAAAAACAATTTATTTGTGCCGATTGTAGTCGTTCTCGAGGAGATTTGAAATATAGATTTTGATTGTTGAAACATTATAAAACAATCGAATTCCACACATTTTACAATATAATTATATAAAATTTCAAACACGTATATCTCCGTTACTATTGAAGATACAGAAGTGATTTTGCACTCAATGGAATCAGGTCGACGCTCTCTATTGGCTCATGGGGAAAAATGTAATCCATGTGTAATATTCATGCTTAGTTACCATGGAAACTCTCATAACAATAAATTAAACAATCTATTTAGACGCTATTGTAGTCGTTGTCGAGGAGATTTCAAATATAGATTTTGATTGTTGAAACATTATAAAACAATCGAATTATACACATTTTACGATAGAATTATATAAAATTTCAAACTCGCATATCTCCGTTACTGTTGAAGATACAGAAGTGATTTTACACTCAATGGAATTAGGTCGACCTAACCTAACCTAAACTGACCTGACCTAACCTAACCTAACCTAACTTTACTTAACCTAACCTAACCTAACCTAATAACAATAAAATAAAAACAATCTATTTGTGCCGATTGTAGTCGTTCTCGAGGAGATTTGAAATATAGATTTTGATTGTTGAAACGTTATAAAACAATCGAATTCTACACATTTTACCATTTAATTATATAAAATTTCAAACTCGTATATCTCCGTTACTATTGAAGATACAGAAGTGATTTTGCACTCAAGGGAATCAGGTCGACGCTCTCTATTGGCTCATGGGGAAAAATGAAATCCATGTGTAATATTCATGCTTAGTTACCAATGAAACTCTCATAACAATAAATTAAACAATCTTTTTAGGCGCTATTGTAGTCGTCGAGGAGATTCCAAATATAGATTTTGATTTTTGAAACATTATAAAACAATCGAATTAAACACTTTTTACGATAGAATTATATAAAATTTCAAACTCGCATATCTCCGTTACTGTTGAAGATACAGAAGTGATTTTGCACTCAATGGATTCAATTCGACCTAACCTAACCTAAACTGACCTGACCTAACCTAACCTAACCTAACTTTACTTAACCTAATCTAACCTAACCTAATAACAATAAAATAAAAACAATTTATTTGTGCCGATTGTAGTCGTTCTCGAGGAGATTTGAAATATAGATTTTGATGGTTGAAACATTATAAAACAATCGAATTCCACACATTTTACCATTTAATTATATAAAATTTCAAACTCGCATATCTCCGTTACTATTAAAGATACAGAAGTGATTTTGTACTCAATGGAATCAGGTCGACGCTCTCTATTGGCTCATGGAAAAAAATGTAATCCATGTGTAATATTCATGCTTAGTTACCATGGAAACTCTCATAACAATAAATTAAACAATCTATTTAGACGCTATTGTAGTCGTTGTCGAGGAGATTTCAAATATAGATTTTGATTGTTGAAACATTATAAAACAATCGAATTATACACATTTTACAATAGAATTATATAAAATTTCAAACTCGCATATCTCCGTTACTGTTGAAGATACAGAAGTGATTTTACACTCAATGGAATTAGGTCGACCTAACCTAACCTAAACTGACCTGACCTAACCTAACCTAACCTAACTTTACTTAACCTAACCTAACCTAACCTAATAACAATAAAATAAAAACAATCTATTTGTGCCGATTGTAGTCGTTCTCGAGGAGATTTGAAATATAGATTTTGATTGTTGAAACATTATAAAACAATCGAATTCCACACATTTTACCATTTAATTATATAAAATTTCAAACTCGTATATCTCCGTTACTATTGAAGATACAGAAGTGATTTTGCACTCAAGGGAATCAGGTCGACGCTCTCTATTGGCTCATGGGGAAAAATGAAATCCATGTGTAATATTCATGCTTAGTTACCATGGAAACTCTCATAACAATAAATTAAACAATCTTTTTAGGCGCTATTGCAGTCGTCGAGGAGATTCCAAATATAGATTTTGATTTTTGAAACATTATAAAACAATCGAATTATACACTTTTTACGATAGAATTATATAAAATTTCAAACTCGCATATCTCCGTTACTGTTGAAGATACAGAAGTGATTTTACACTCAATGGAATTAGGTCGACCTAACCTAACCTAAACTGACCTGACCTAACCTAACCTAACCTAACTTTACTTAACCTAACCTAACCTAACCTAATAACAATAAAATAAAAACAATCTATTTGTGCCGATTGTAGTCGTTCTCGAGGAGATTTGAAATATAGATTTTGATTGTTGAAACATTATAAAACAATCGAATTCCACACATTTTACCATTTAATTATATAAAATTTCAAACTCGTATATCTCCGTTACTATTGAAGATACAGAAGTGATTTTGCACTCAAGGGAATCAGGTCGACGCTCTCTATTGGCTCATGGGGAAAAATGAAATCCATGTGTAATATTCATGCTTAGTTACCATGGAAACTCTCATAACAATAAATTAAACAATCTTTTTAGGCGCTATTGTAGTCGTCGAGGAGATTCCAAATATAGATTTTGATTTTTGAAACATTATAAAACAATCGAATTATACACTTTTTACGATAGAATTATATAAAATTTCAAACTCGCATATCTCCGTTACTGTTGAAGATACAGAAGTGATTTTGCACTCAATGGATTTAATTCGACCTAACCTAACCTAAACTGACCTGACCTAACCTAACCTAACCTAACTTTACTTAACCTAATCTAACCTAACCTAATAACAATAAAATAAAAACAATTTATTTGTGCCGATTGTAGTCGTTCTCGAGGAGATTTGAAATATAGATTTTGATTGTTGAAACATTATAAAACAATCGAATTATACACATTTTACGATAGAATTATATAAAATTTCAAACTCGCATATCTCCGTTACTGTTGAAGATACAGAAGTGATTTTACACTCAATGGAATTAGGTCGACCTAACCTAACCTAAACTGACCTGACCTAACCTAACCTAACCTAACTTTACTTAACCTAACCTAACCTAACCTAATAACAATAAAATAAAAACAATCTATTTGTGCATATTGTAGTCGTTCTCGAGGAGATTTGAAATATAGATTTTGATTGTTGAAACATTATAAAACAATCGAATTCCACACATTTTACCATTTAATTATATAAAATTTCAAACTCGTATATCTCCGTTACTATTGAAGATACAGAAGTGATTTTGCACTCAAGGGAATCAGGTCGACGCTCTCTATTGGCTCATGAAGAAAAATGTAATCCATGTGTAATATTCATGCTTAGTTACCATGGAAACTCTCATAACAATAAATTAAACAATCTTTTTAGGCGCTATTGTAGTCGTCGAGGAGATTCCAAATATAGATTTTGATTTTTGAAACATTATAAAACAATCGAATTATACACTTTTTACGATAGAATTATATAAAATTTCAAACTCGCATATCTCCGTTACTGTTAAAGATACAGAAGTGATTTTGCACTCAATGGATTCAATTCGACCTAACCTAACCTAAACTGACCTGACCTAACCTAACCTAACCTAACTTTACTTAACCTAATCTAACCTAACCTAATAACAATAAAATAAAAACAATTTATTTGTGCCGATTGTAGTCGTTCTCGAGGAGATTTGAAATATAGATTTTGATTGTTGAAACATTATAAAACAATCGAATTCCACACATTTTACAATATAATTATATAAAATTTCAAACACGTATATCTCCGTTACTATTGAAGATACAGAAGTGATTTTGCACTCAATGGAATCAGGTCGACGCTCTCTATTGGCTCATGGGGAAAAATGTAATCCATGTGTAATATTCATGCTTAGTTACCATGGAAACTCTCATAACAATAAATTAAACAATCTATTTAGACGCTATTGTAGTCGTTGTCGAGGAGATTTCAAATATAGATTTTGATTGTTGAAACATTATAAAACAATCGAATTATACACATTTTACGATAGAATTATATAAAATTTCAAACTCGCATATCTCCGTTACTGTTGAAGATACAGAAGTGATTTTACACTCAATGGAATTAGGTCGACCTAACCTAACCTAAACTGACCTGACCTAACCTAACCTAACCTAACTTTACTTAACCTAACCTAACCTAACCTAATAACAATAAAATAAAAACAATCTATTTGTGCCGATTGTAGTCGTTCTCGAGGAGATTTGAAATATAGATTTTGATTGTTGAAACGTTATAAAACAATCGAATTCTACACATTTTACCATTTAATTATATAAAATTTCAAACTCGTATATCTCCGTTACTATTGAAGATACAGAAGTGATTTTGCACTCAAGGGAATCAGGTCGACGCTCTCTATTGGCTCATGGGGAAAAATGAAATCCATGTGTAATATTCATGCTTAGTTACCAATGAAACTCTCATAACAATAAATTAAACAATCTTTTTAGGCGCTATTGTAGTCGTCGAGGAGATTCCAAATATAGATTTTGATTTTTGAAACATTATAAAACAATCGAATTAAACACTTTTTACGATAGAATTATATAAAATTTCAAACTCGCATATCTCCGTTACTGTTGAAGATACAGAAGTGATTTTGCACTCAATGGATTCAATTCGACCTAACCTAACCTAAACTGACCTGACCTAACCTAACCTAACCTAACTTTACTTAACCTAATCTAACCTAACCTAATAACAATAAAATAAAAACAATTTATTTGTGCCGATTGTAGTCGTTCTCGAGGAGATTTGAAATATAGATTTTGATGGTTGAAACATTATAAAACAATCGAATTCCACACATTTTACCATTTAATTATATAAAATTTCAAACTCGCATATCTCCGTTACTATTAAAGATACAGAAGTGATTTTGTACTCAATGGAATCAGGTCGACGCTCTCTATTGGCTCATGGAAAAAAATGTAATCCATGTGTAATATTCATGCTTAGTTACCATGGAAACTCTCATAACAATAAATTAAACAATCTATTTAGACGCTATTGTAGTCGTTGTCGAGGAGATTTCAAATATAGATTTTGATTGTTGAAACATTATAAAACAATCGAATTATACACATTTTACAATAGAATTATATAAAATTTCAAACTCGCATATCTCCGTTACTGTTGAAGATACAGAAGTGATTTTACACTCAATGGAATTAGGTCGACCTAACCTAACCTAAACTGACCTGACCTAACCTAACCTAACCTAACTTTACTTAACCTAACCTAACCTAACCTAATAACAATAAAATAAAAACAATCTATTTGTGCCGATTGTAGTCGTTCTCGAGGAGATTTGAAATATAGATTTTGATTGTTGAAACATTATAAAACAATCGAATTCCACACATTTTACCATTTAATTATATAAAATTTCAAACTCGTATATCTCCGTTACTATTGAAGATACAGAAGTGATTTTGCACTCAAGGGAATCAGGTCGACGCTCTCTATTGGCTCATGGGGAAAAATGAAATCCATGTGTAATATTCATGCTTAGTTACCATGGAAACTCTCATAACAATAAATTAAACAATCTTTTTAGGCGCTATTGCAGTCGTCGAGGAGATTCCAAATATAGATTTTGATTTTTGAAACATTATAAAACAATCGAATTATACACTTTTTACGATAGAATTATATAAAATTTCAAACTCGCATATCTCCGTTACTGTTGAAGATACAGAAGTGATTTTGCACTCAATGGATTCAATTCGACCTAACCTAACCTAAACTGACCTGACCTAACCTAACCTAACCTAACTTTACTTAACCTAATCTAACCTAACCTAATAACAATAAAATAAAAACAATTTATTTGTGCCGATTGTAGTCGTTCTCGAGGAGATTTGAAATATAGATTTTGATGGTTGAAACATTATAAAACAATCGAATTCCACACATTTTACAATATAATTATATAAAATTTCAAACACGTATATCTCCGTTACTATTGAAGATACAGAAGTGATTTTGCACTCAATGGAATCAGGTCGACGCTCTCTATTGGCTCATGGGGAAAAATGTAATCCATGTGTAATATTCATGCTTAGTTACCATGGAAACTCTCATAACAATAAATTAAACAATCTATTTAGACGCTATTGTAGTCGTTGTCGAGGAGATTTCAAATATAGATTTTGATTGTTGAAACATTATAAAACAATCGAATTATACACATTTTACGATAGAATTATATAAAATTTCAAACTCGCATATCTCCGTTACTGTTGAAGATGCAGAAGTGATTTTACACTCAATGGAATTAGGTCGACCTAACCTAACCTAAACTGACCTGACCTAACCTAACCTAACCTAACTTTACTTAACCTAACCTAACCTAACCTAATAACAATAAAATAAAAACAATCTATTTGTGCCGATTGTAGTCGTTCTCGAGGAGATTTGAAATATAGATTTTGATTGTTGAAGCATTATAAAACAATCGAATTCCACACATTTTACCATTTAATTATATAAAATTTCAAACTCGTATATCTCCGTTACTATTGAAGATACAGAAGTGATTTTGCACTCAAGGGAATCAGGTCGACGCTCTCTATTGGCTCATGGGGAAAAATGAAATCCATGTGTAATATTCATGCTTAGTTACCATGGAAACTCTCATAACAATAAATTAAACAATCTTTTTAGGCGCTATTGCAGTCGTTGTCGAGGAGATTTCAAATATAGATTTTGATTGTTGAAACATTATAAAACAATCGAATTATACACATTTTACGATAGAATTATATAAAATTTCAAACTCGCATATCTCCGTTACTGTTGAAGATACAGAAGTGATTTTACACTCAATGGAATTAGGTCGACCTAACCTAACCTAAACTGACCTGACCTAACCTAACCTAACCTAACTTTACTTAACCTAACCTAACCTAACCTAATAACAATAAAATAAAAACAATCTATTTGTGCCGATTGTAGTCGTTCTCGAGGAGATTTGAAATATAGATTTTGATTGTTGAAACATTATAAAACAATCGAATTCCACACATTTTACCATTTAATTATATAAAATTTCAAACTCGTATATCTCCGTTACTATTGAAGATACAGAAGTGATTTTGCTCTCAAGGGAATCAGGTCGACGCTCTCTATTGGCTCATGGGGAAAAATGTAATCCATGTGTAATATTCATGCTTAGTTACCATGGAAACTCTCATAACAATAAATTAAACAATCTTTTTAGGCGCTATTGTAGTCGTCGAGGAGATTCCAAATATAGATTTTGATTTTTGAAACATTATAAAACAATCGAATTATACACTTTTTACGATAGAATTATATAAAATTTCAAACTCGCATATCTCCGTTACTGTTGAAGATACAGAAGTGGTTTTGCACTCAATGGATTCAATTCGACCTAACCTAACCTAAACTGACCTGACCTAACCTAACCTAACCTAACTTTACTTAACCTAATCTAACCTAACCTAATAACAATAAAATAAAAACAATTTATTTGTGCCGATTGTAGTCGTTCTCGAGGAGATTTGAAATATAGATTTTGATGGTTGAAACATTATAAAACAATCGAATTCCACACATTTTACAATATAATTATATAAAATTTCAAACACGTATATCTCCGTTACTATTGAAGATACAGAAGTGATTTTGCACTCAATGGAATCAGGTCGACGCTCTCTATTGGCTCATGGGGAAAAATGTAATCCATGTGTAATATTCATGCTTAGTTACCATGGAAACTCTCATAACAATAAATTAAACAATCTATTTAGACGCTATTGTAGTCGTTGTCGAGGAGATTTCAAATATAGATTTTGATTGTTGAAACATTATAAAACAATCGAATTATACACATTTTACGATAGAATTATATAAAATTTCAAACTCGCATATCTCCGTTACTGTTGAAGATGCAGAAGTGATTTTACACTCAATGGAATTAGGTCGACCTAACCTAACCTAAACTGACCTGACCTAACCTAACCTAACCTAACTTTACTTAACCTAACCTAACCTAACCTAATAACAATAAAATAAAAACAATCTATTTGTGCCGATTGTAGTCGTTCTCGAGGAGATTTGAAATATAGATTTTGATTGTTGAAGCATTATAAAACAATCGAATTCCACACATTTTACCATTTAATTATATAAAATTTCAAACTCGTATATCTCCGTTACTATTGAAGATACAGAAGTGATTTTGCACTCAAGGGAATCAGGTCGACGCTCTCTATTGGCTCATGGGGAAAAATGAAATCCATGTGTAATATTCATGCTTAGTTACCATGGAAACTCTCATAACAATAAATTAAACAATCTTTTTAGGCGCTATTGCAGTCGTTGTCGAGGAGATTTCAAATATAGATTTTGATTGTTGAAACATTATAAAACAATCGAATTATACACATTTTACGATAGAATTATATAAAATTTCAAACTCGCATATCTCCGTTACTGTTGAAGATACAGAAGTGATTTTACACTCAATGGAATTAGGTCGACCTAACCTAACCTAAACTGACCTGACCTAACCTAACCTAACCTAACTTTACTTAACCTAACCTAACCTAACCTAATAACAATAAAATAAAAACAATCTATTTGTGCCGATTGTAGTCGTTCTCGAGGAGATTTGAAATATAGATTTTGATTGTTGAAACATTATAAAACAATCGAATTCCACACATTTTACCATTTAATTATATAAAATTTCAAACTCGTATATCTCCGTTACTATTGAAGATACAGAAGTGATTTTGCACTCAAGGGAATCAGGTCGACGCTCTCTATTGGCTCATGGGGAAAAATGTAATCCATGTGTAATATTCATGCTTAGTTACCATGGAAACTCTCATAACAATAAATTAAACAATCTATTTAGACGCTATTGTAGTCGTTGTCGAGGAGATTTCAAATATAGATTTTGATTGTTGAAACATTATAAAACAATCGAATTATACACATTTTACGATAGAATTATATAAAATTTCAAACTCGCATATCTCCGTTACTGTTGAAGATACAGAAGTGATTTTACAATCAATGGAATTAGGTCGACCTAACCTAACCTAAACTGACCTGACCTAACCTAACCTAACCTAACTTTACTTAACCTAACCTAACCTAACCTAATAACAATAAAATAAAAACAATCTATTTGTGCCGATTGTAGTCGTTCTCGAGGAGATTTGAAATATAGATTTTGATTGTTGAAACATTATAAAACAATCGAATTCCACACATTTTACCATTTAATTATATAAAATTTCAAACTCGTATATCTCCGTTACTATTGAAGATACAGAAGTGATTTTGCACTCAAGGGAATCAGGTCGACGCTCTCTATTGGCTCATGGGGAAAAATGTAATCCATGTGTAATATTCATGCTTAGTTACCAATGAAACTCTCATAACAATAAATTAAACAATCTTTTTAGGCGCTATTGTAGTCGTCGAGGAGATTCCAAATATAGATTTTGATTTTTGAAACATTATAAAACAATCGAATTAAACACTTTTTACGATAGAATTATATAAAATTTCAAACTCGCATATCTCCGTTACTGTTGAAGATACAGAAGTGATTTTGCACTCAATGGATTCAATTCGACCTAACCTAACCTAAACTGACCTGACCTAACCTAACCTAACCTAACTTTACTTAACCTAATCTAACCTAACCTAATAACAATAAAATAAAAACAATTTATTTGTGCCGATTGTAGTCGTTCTCGAGGAGATTTGAAATATAGATTTTGATGGTTGAAACATTATAAAACAATCGAATTCCACACATTTTACCATTTAATTATATAAAATTTCAAACTCGCATATCTCCGTTACTATTAAAGATACAGAAGTGATTTTGTACTCAATGGAATCAGGTCGACGCTCTCTATTGGCTCATGGAAAAAAATGTAATCCATGTGTAATATTCATGCTTAGTTACCATGGAAACTCTCATAACAATAAATTAAACAATCTATTTAGACGCTATTGTAGTCGTTGTCGAGGAGATTTCAAATATAGATTTTGATTGTTGAAACATTATAAAACAATCGAATTATACACATTTTACGATAGAATTATATAAAATTTCAAACTCGCATATCTCCGTTACTGTTGAAGATACAGAAGTGATTTTACACTCAATGGAATTAGGTCGACCTAACCTAACCTAAACTGACCTGACCTAACCTAACCTAACCTAACTTTACTTAACCTAACCTAACCTAACCTAATAACAATAAAATAAAAACAATCTATTTGTGCCGATTGTAGTCGTTCTCGAGGAGATTTGAAATATAGATTTTGATTGTTGAAACATTATAAAACAATCGAATTCCACACATTTTACCATTTAATTATATAAAATTTCAAACTCGTATATCTCCGTTACTATTGAAGATACAGAAGTGATTTTGCACTCAAGGGAATCAGGTCGACGCTCTCTATTGGCTCATGGGGAAAAATGAAATCCATGTGTAATATTCATGCTTAGTTACCATGGAAACTCTCATAACAATAAATTAAACAATCTTTTTAGGCGCTATTGCAGTCGTCGAGGAGATTCCAAATATAGATTTTGATTTTTGAAACATTATAAAACAATCGAATTATACACTTTTTACGATAGAATTATATAAAATTTCAAACTCGCATATCTCCGTTACTGTTGAAGATACAGAAGTGATTTTGCACTCAATGGATTCAATTCGACCTAACCTAACCTAAACTGACCTGACCTAACCTAACCTAACCTAACTTTACTTAACCTAATCTAACCTAACCTAATAACAATAAAATAAAAACAATCTATTTGTGCCGATTGTAGTCGTTCTCGAGGAGATTTGAAATATAGATTTTGATTGTTGAAACATTATAAAACAATCGAATTCCACACATTTTACCATTTAATTATATAAAATTTCAAACTCGTATATCTCCGTTACTATTGAAGATACAGAAGTGATTTTGCACTCAAGGGAATCAGGTCGACGCTCTCTATTGGCTCATGGGGAAAAATGTAATCCATGTGTAATATTCATGCTTAGTTACCATGGAAACTCTCATAACAATAAATTAAACAATCTATTTAGACGCTATTGTAGTCGTTGTCGAGGAGATTTCAAATATAGATTTTGATTGTTGAAACATTATAAAACAATCGAATTATACACATTTTACGATAGAATTATATAAAATTTCAAACTCGCATATCTCCGTTACTGTTGAAGATACAGAAGTGATTTTACACTCAATGGAATTAGGTCGACCTAACCTAACCTAAACTGACCTGACCTAACCTAACCTAACCTAACTTTACTTAACCTAACCTAACCTAACCTAATAACAATAAAATAAAAACAATCTATTTGTGCCGATTGTAGTCGTTCTCGAGGAGATTTGAAATATAGATTTTGATTGTTGAAACATTATAAAACAATCGAATTCCACACATTTTACCATTTAATTATATAAAATTTCAAACTCGTATATCTCCGTTACTATTGAAGATACAGAAGTGATTTTGCACTCAAGGGAATCAGGTCGACGCTCTCTATTGGCTCATGGGGAAAAATGTAATCCATGTGTAATATTCATGCTTAGTTACCATGGAAACTCTCATAACAATAAATTAAACAATCTTTTTAGGCGCTATTGTAGTCGTCGAGGAGATTCCAAATATAGATTTTGATTTTTGAAACATTATAAAACAATCGAATTATACACTTTTTACGATAGAATTATATAAAATTTCAAACTCGCATATCTCCGTTACTGTTGAAGATACAGAAGTGGTTTTGCACTCAATGGATTCAATTCGACCTAACCTAACCTAAACTGACCTGACCTAACCTAACCTAACCTAACTTAACCTAATCTAACCTAACCTAATAACAATAAAATAAAAACAATTTATTTGTGCCGATTGTAGTCGTTCTCGAGGAGATTTGAAATATAGATTTTGATGGTTGAAACATTATAAAACAATCGAATTCCACACATTTTACAATATAATTATATAAAATTTCAAACACGTATATCTCCGTTACTATTGAAGATACAGAAGTGATTTTGCACTCAATGGAATCAGGTCGACGCTCTCTATTGGCTCATGGGGAAAAATGTAATCCATGTGTAATATTCATGCTTAGTTACCATGGAAACTCTCATAACAATAAATTAAACAATCTATTTAGACGCTATTGTAGTCGTTGTCGAGGAGATTTCAAATATAGATTTTGATTGTTGAAACATTATAAAACAATCGAATTATACACATTTTACGATAGAATTATATAAAATTTCAAACTCGCATATCTCCGTTACTGTTGAAGATGCAGAAGTGATTTTACACTCAATGGAATTAGGTCGACCTAACCTAACCTAAACTGACCTGACCTAACCTAACCTAACCTAACTTTACTTAACCTAACCTAACCTAACCTAATAACAATAAAATAAAAACAATCTATTTGTGCCGATTGTAGTCGTTCTCGAGGAGATTTGAAATATAGATTTTGATTGTTGAAGCATTATAAAACAATCGAATTCCACACATTTTACCATTTAATTATATAAAATTTCAAACTCGTATATCTCCGTTACTATTGAAGATACAGAAGTGATTTTGCACTCAAGGGAATCAGGTCGACGCTCTCTATTGGCTCATGGGGAAAAATGAAATCCATGTGTAATATTCATGCTTAGTTACCATGGAAACTCTCATAACAATAAATTAAACAATCTTTTTAGGCGCTATTGCAGTCGTTGTCGAGGAGATTTCAAATATAGATTTTGATTGTTGAAACATTATAAAACAATCGAATTATACACATTTTACGATAGAATTATATAAAATTTCAAACTCGCATATCTCCGTTACTGTTGAAGATACAGAAGTGATTTTACACTCAATGGAATTAGGTCGACCTAACCTAACCTAAACTGACCTGACCTAACCTAACCTAACCTAACTTTACTTAACCTAACCTAACCTAACCTAATAACAATAAAATAAAAACAATCTATTTGTGCCGATTGTAGTCGTTCTCGAGGAGATTTGAAATATAGATTTTGATTGTTGAAACATTATAAAACAATCGAATTCCACACATTTTACCATTTAATTATATAAAATTTCAAACTCGTATATCTCCGTTACTATTGAAGATACAGAAGTGATTTTGCACTCAAGGGAATCAGGTCGACGCTCTCTATTGGCTCATGGGGAAAAATGTAATCCATGTGTAATATTCATGCTTAGTTACCATGGAAACTCTCATAACAATAAATTAAACAATCTATTTAGACGCTATTGTAGTCGTTGTCGAGGAGATTTCAAATATAGATTTTGATTGTTGAAACATTATAAAACAATCGAATTATACACATTTTACGATAGAATTATATAAAATTTCAAACTCGCATATCTCCGTTACTGTTGAAGATACAGAAGTGATTTTACAATCAATGGAATTAGGTCGACCTAACCTAACCTAAACTGACCTGACCTAACCTAACCTAACCTAACTTTACTTAACCTAACCTAACCTAACCTAATAACAATAAAATAAAAACAATCTATTTGTGCCGATTGTAGTCGTTCTCGAGGAGATTTGAAATATAGATTTTGATTGTTGAAACATTATAAAACAATCGAATTCCACACATTTTACCATTTAATTATATAAAATTTCAAACTCGTATATCTCCGTTACTATTGAAGATACAGAAGTGATTTTGCACTCAAGGGAATCAGGTCGACGCTCTCTATTGGCTCATGGGGAAAAATGTAATCCATGTGTAATATTCATGCTTAGTTACCATGGAAACTCTCATAACAATAAATTAAACAATCTTTTTAGGCGCTATTGTAGTCGTCGAGGAGATTCCAAATATAGATTTTGATTTTTGAAACATTATAAAACAATCGAATTATACACTTTTTACGATAGAATTATATAAAATTTCAAACTCGCATATCTCCGTTACTGTTGAAGATACAGAAGTGATTTTGCACTCAATGGATTCAATTCGACCTAACCTAACCTAAACTGACCTGACCTAACCTAACCTAACCTAACTTTACTTAACCTAATCTAACCTAACCTAATAACAATAAAATAAAAACAATTTATTTGTGCCGATTGTAGTCGTTCTCGAGGAGATTTGAAATATAGATTTTGATGGTTGAAACATTATAAAACAATCGAATTCCACACATTTTACAATATAATTATATAAAATTTCAAACACGTATATCTCCGTTACTATTGAAGATACAGAAGTGATTTTGCACTCAATGGAATCAGGTCGATGCTCTCTATTGGCTCATGGGGAAAATTTAATCCATGTGTAATATTCATGCTTAGTTACCATGGAAACTCTCATAACAATAAATTAAACAATCTATTTAGACGCTATTGTAGTCGTTGTCGAGGAGATTTCAAATATAGATTTTGATTGTTGAAACATTATAAAACAATCGAATTATACACATTTTACGATAGAATTATATAAAATTTCAAACTCGCATATCTCCGTTACTGTTGAAGATGCAGAAGTGATTTTACACTCAATGGAATTAGGTCGACCTAACCTAACCTAAACTGACCTGACCTAACCTAACCTAACCTAACTTTACTTAACCTAACCTAACCTAACCTAATAACAATAAAATAAAAACAATCTATTTGTGCCGATTGTAGTCGTTCTCGAGGAGATTTGAAATATAGATTTTGATTGTTGAAGCATTATAAAACAATCGAATTCCACACATTTTACCATTTAATTATATAAAATTTCAAACTCGTATATCTCCGTTACTATTGAAGATACAGAAGTGATTTTGCACTCAAGGGAATCAGGTCGACGCTCTCTATTGGCTCATGGGGAAAAATGAAATCCATGTGTAATATTCATGCTTAGTTACCATGGAAACTCTCATAACAATAAATTAAACAATCTTTTTAGGCGCTATTGCAGTCGTTGTCGAGGAGATTTCAAATATAGATTTTGATTGTTGAAACATTATAAAACAATCGAATTATACACATTTTACGATAGAATTATATAAAATTTCAAACTCGCATATCTCCGTTACTGTTGAAGATACAGAAGTGATTTTACACTCAATGGAATTAGGTCGACCTAACCTAACCTAAACTGACCTGACCTAACCTAACCTAACCTAACTTTACTTAACCTAACCTAACCTAACCTAATAACAATAAAATAAAAACAATCTATTTGTGCCGATTGTAGTCGTTCTCGAGGAGATTTGAAATATAGATTTTGATTGTTGAAACATTATAAAACAATCGAATTCCACACATTTTACCATTTAATTATATAAAATTTCAAACTCGTATATCTCCGTTACTATTGAAGATACAGAAGTGATTTTGCACTCAAGGGAATCAGGTCGACGCTCTCTATTGGCTCATGGGGAAAAATGTAATCCATGTGTAATATTCATGCTTAGTTACCATGGAAACTCTCATAACAATAAATTAAACAATCTATTTAGACGCTATTGTAGTCGTTGTCGAGGAGATTTCAAATATAGATTTTGATTGTAGAAACATTATAAAACAATCGAATTATACACATTTTACGATAGAATTATATAAAATTTCAAACTCGCATATCTCCGTTACTGTTGAAGATACAGAAGTGATTTTACAATCAATGGAATTAGGTCGACCTAACCTAACCTAAACTGACCTGACCTAACCTAACCTAACCTAACTTTACTTAACCTAACCTAACCTAACCTAATAACAATAAAATAAAAACAATCTATTTGTGCCGATTGTAGTCGTTCTCGAGGAGATTTGAAATATAGATTTTGATTGTTGAAACATTATAAAACAATCGAATTCCACACATTTTACCATTTAATTATATAAAATTTCAAACTCGTATATCTCCGTTACTATTGAAGATACAGAAGTGATTTTGCACTCAAGGGAATCAGGTCGACGCTCTCTATTGGCTCATGGGGAAAAATGTAATCCATGTGTAATATTCATGCTTAGTTACCATGGAAACTCTCATAACAATAAATTAAACAATCTTTTTAGGCGCTATTGTAGTCGTCGAGGAGATTCCAAATATAGATTTTGATTTTTGAAACATTATAAAACAATCGAATTATACACTTTTTACGATAGAATTATATAAAATTTCAAACTCGCATATCTCCGTTACTGTTGAAGATACAGAAGTGATTTTGCACTCAATGGATTCAATTCGACCTAACCTAACCTAAACTGACCTGACCTAACCTAACCTAACCTAACTTTACTTAACCTAATCTAACCTAACCTAATAACAATAAAATAAAAACAATTTATTTGTGCCGATTGTAGTCGTTCTCGAGGAGATTTGAAATATAGATTTTGATGGTTGAAACATTATAAAACAATCGAATTCCACACATTTTACAATATAATTATATAAAATTTCAAACACGTATATCTCCGTTACTATTGAAGATACAGAAGTGATTTTGCACTCAATGGAATCAGGTCGATGCTCTCTATTGGCTCATGGGGAAAATTTAATCCATGTGTAATATTCATGCTTAGTTACCATGGAAACTCTCATAACAATAAATTAAACAATCTATTTAGACGCTATTGTAGTCGTTGTCGAGGAGATTTCAAATATAGATTTTGATTGTTGAAACATTATAAAACAATCGAATTATACACATTTTACGATAGAATTATATAAAATTTCAAACTCGCATATCTCCGTTACTGTTGAAGATACAGAAGTGATTTTACACTCAATGGAATTAGGTCGACCTAACCTAACCTAAACTGACCTGACCTAACCTAACCTAACCTAACTTTACTTAACCTAACCTAACCTAACCTAATAACAATAAAATAAAAACAATCTATTTGTGCCGATTGTAGTCGTTCTCGAGGAGATTTGAAATATAGATTTTGATTGTTGAAACATTATAAAACAATCGAATTCCACACATTTTACCATTTAATTATATAATATTTCAAACTCGTATATCTCCGTTACTATTGAAGATACAGAAGTGATTTTGCACTCAAGGGAATCAGGTCGACGCTCTCTATTAGCTCATGGGGAAAAATGAAATCCATGTGTAATATTCATGCTTAGTTACCATGGAAACTCTCATAACAATAAATTAAACAATCTATTTAGACGCTATTGTAGTCGTTGTCGAGGAGATTTCAAATATAGATTTTGATTGTTGAAACATTATAAAACAATCGAATTATACACATTTTACGATAGAATTATATAAAATTTCAAACTCGCATATCTCCGTTACTGTTGGAGATACAGAAGTGATTTTACACTCAATGGAATTAGGTCGACCTAACCTAACCTAAACTGACCTGACCTAACCTAACCTAACCTAACTTTACTTAACCTAACCTAACCTAACCTAATAACAATAAAATAAAAACAATCTATTTGTGCCGATTGTAGTCGTTCTCGAGGAGATTTGAAATATAGATTTTGATTGTTGAAACATTATAAAACAATCGAATTCCACACATTTTACCATTTAATTATATAATATTTCAAACTCGTATATCTCCGTTACTATTGAAGATACAGAAGTGATTTTGCACTCAAGGGAATCAGGTCGACGCTCTCTATTGGCTCATGGGGAAAAATGAAATCCATGTGTAATATTCATGCTTAGTTACCATGGAAACTCTCATAACAATAAATTAAACAATCTTTTTAGGCGCTATTGTAGTCGTCGAGGAGATTCCAAATATAGATTTTGATTTTTGAAACATTATAAAACAATCGAATTATACACTTTTTACGATAGAATTATATAAAATTTCAAACTCGCATATCTCCGTTACTGTTGAAGATACAGAAGTGATTTTGCACTCAATGGATTTAATTCGACCTAACCTAACCTAAACTGACCTGACCTAACCTAACCTAACCTAACTTTACTTAACCTAACCTAACCTAACCTAATAACAATAAAATAAAAACAATCTATTTGTGCCGATTGTAGTCGTTCTCGAGGAGATTTGAAATATAGATTTTGATTGTTGAAACATTATAAAACAATCGAATTCCACACATTTTACCATTTAATTATATAAAATTTCAAACTCGTATATCTCCGTTACTATTGAAGATACAGAAGTGATTTTGCACTCAAGGGAATCAGGTCGACGCTCTCTATTGGCTCATGGGGAAAAATGTAATCCATGTGTAATATTCATGCTTAGTTACCATGGAAACTCTCATAACAATAAATTAAACAATCTTTTTAGGCGCTATTGTAGTCGTCGAGGAGATTCCAAATATAGATTTTGATTTTTGAAACATTATAAAACAATCGAATTATACACTTTTTACGATAGAATTATATAAAATTTCAAACTCGCATATCTCCGTTACTGTTGAAGATACAGAAGTGATTTTGCACTCAATGGATTCAATTCGACCTAACCTAACCTAAACTGACCTGACCTAACCTAACCTAACCTAACTTTACTTAACCTAATCTAACCTAACCTAATAACAATAAAATAAAAACAATTTATTTGTGCCGATTGTAGTCGTTCTCGAGGAGATTTGAAATATAGATTTTGATGGTTGAAACATTATAAAACAATCGAATTCCACACATTTTACAATATAATTATATAAAATTTCAAACACGTATATCTCCGTTACTATTGAAGATACAGAAGTGATTTTGCACTCAATGGAATCAGGTCGATGCTCTCTATTGGCTCATGGGGAAAATTTAATCCATGTGTAATATTCATGCTTAGTTACCATGGAAACTCTCATAACAATAAATTAAACAATCTATTTAGACGCTATTGTAGTCGTTGTCGAGGAGATTTCAAATATAGATTTTGATTGTTGAAACATTATAAAACAATCGAATTATACACATTTTACGATAGAATTATATAAAATTTCAAACTCGCATATCTCCGTTACTGTTGAAGATACAGAAGTGATTTTACACTCAATGGAATTAGGTCGACCTAACCTAACCTAAACTGACCTGACCTAACCTAACCTAACCTAACTTTACTTAACCTAACCTAACCTAACCTAATAACAATAAAATAAAAACAATCTATTTGTGCCGATTGTAGTCGTTCTCGAGGAGATTTGAAATATAGATTTTGATTGTTGAAACATTATAAAACAATCGAATTCCACACATTTTACCATTTAATTATATAATATTTCAAACTCGTATATCTCCGTTACTATTGAAGATACAGAAGTGATTTTGCACTCAAGGGAATCAGGTCGACGCTCTCTATTAGCTCATGGGGAAAAATGAAATCCATGTGTAATATTCATGCTTAGTTACCATGGAAACTCTCATAACAATAAATTAAACAATCTATTTAGACGCTATTGTAGTCGTTGTCGAGGAGATTTCAAATATAGATTTTGATTGTTGAAACATTATAAAACAATCGAATTATACACATTTTACGATAGAATTATATAAAATTTCAAACTCGCATATCTCCGTTACTGTTGAAGATACAGAAGTGATTTTACACTCAATGGAATTAGGTCGACCTAACCTAACCTAAACTGACCTGACCTAACCTAACCTAACCTAACTTTACTTAACCTAACCTAACCTAACCTAATAACAATAAAATAAAAACAATCTATTTGTGCCGATTGTAGTCGTTCTCGAGGAGATTTGAAATATAGATTTTGATTGTTGAAGCATTATAAAACAATCGAATTCCACACATTTTACCATTTAATTATATAAAATTTCAAACTCGTATATCTCCGTTACTATTGAAGATACAGAAGTGATTTTGCACTCAAGGGAATCAGGTCGACGCTCTCTATTGGCTCATGGGGAAAAATGAAATCCATGTGTAATATTCATGCTTAGTTACCATGGAAACTCTCATAACAATAAATTAAACAATCTTTTTAGGCGCTATTGCAGTCGTTGTCGAGGAGATTTCAAATATAGATTTTGATTGTTGAAACATTATAAAACAATCGAATTATACACATTTTACGATAGAATTATATAAAATTTCAAACTCGCATATCTCCGTTACTGTTGAAGATACAGAAGTGATTTTACACTCAATGGAATTAGGTCGACCTAACCTAACCTAAACTGACCTGACCTAACCTAACCTAACCTAACTTTACTTAACCTAACCTAACCTAACCTAATAACAATAAAATAAAAACAATCTATTTGTGCCGATTGTAGTCGTTCTCGAGGAGATTTGAAATATAGATTTTGATTGTTGAAACATTATAAAACAATCGAATTCCACACATTTTACCATTTAATTATATAAAATTTCAAACTCGTATATCTCCGTTACTATTGAAGATACAGAAGTGATTTTGCACTCAAGGGAATCAGGTCGACGCTCTCTATTGGCTCATGGGGAAAAATGTAATCCATGTGTAATATTCATGCTTAGTTACCATGGAAACTCTCATAACAATAAATTAAACAATCTATTTAGACGCTATTGTAGTCGTTGTCGAGGAGATTTCAAATATAGATTTTGATTGTTGAAACATTATAAAACAATCGAATTATACACATTTTACGATAGAATTATATAAAATTTCAAACTCGCATATCTCCGTTACTGTTGAAGATACAGAAGTGATTTTACAATCAATGGAATTAGGTCGACCTAACCTAACCTAAACTGACCTGACCTAACCTAACCTAACCTAACTTTACTTAACCTAACCTAACCTAACCTAATAACAATAAAATAAAAACAATCTATTTGTGCCGATTGTAGTCGTTCTCGAGGAGATTTGAAATATAGATTTTGATTGTTGAAACATTATAAAACAATCGAATTCCACACATTTTACCATTTAATTATATAAAATTTCAAACTCGTATATCTCCGTTACTATTGAAGATACAGAAGTGATTTTGCACTCAAGGGAATCAGGTCGACGCTCTCTATTGGCTCATGGGGAAAAATGTAATCCATGTGTAATATTCATGCTTAGTTACCATGGAAACTCTCATAACAATAAATTAAACAATCTTTTTAGGCGCTATTGTAGTCGTCGAGGAGATTCCAAATATAGATTTTGATTTTTGAAACATTATAAAACAATCGAATTATACACTTTTTACGATAGAATTATATAAAATTTCAAACTCGCATATCTCCGTTACTGTTGAAGATACAGAAGTGATTTTGCACTCAATGGATTCAATTCGACCTAACCTAACCTAAACTGACCTGACCTAACCTAACCTAACCTAACTTTACTTAACCTAATCTAACCTAACCTAATAACAATAAAATAAAAACAATTTATTTGTGCCGATTGTAGTCGTTCTCGAGGAGATTTGAAATATAGATTTTGATGGTTGAAACATTATAAAACAATCGAATTCCACACATTTTACAATATAATTATATAAAATTTCAAACACGTATATCTCCGTTACTATTGAAGATACAGAAGTGATTTTGCACTCAATGGAATCAGGTCGATGCTCTCTATTGGCTCATGGGGAAAATTTAATCCATGTGTAATATTCATGCTTAGTTACCATGGAAACTCTCATAACAATAAATTAAACAATCTATTTAGACGCTATTGTAGTCGTTGTCGAGGAGATTTCAAATATAGATTTTGATTGTTGAAACATTATAAAACAATCGAATTATACACATTTTACGATAGAATTATATAAAATTTCAAACTCGCATATCTCCGTTACTGTTGAAGATGCAGAAGTGATTTTACACTCAATGGAATTAGGTCGACCTAACCTAACCTAAACTGACCTGACCTAACCTAACCTAACCTAACTTTACTTAACCTAACCTAACCTAACCTAATAACAATAAAATAAAAACAATCTATTTGTGCCGATTGTAGTCGTTCTCGAGGAGATTTGAAATATAGATTTTGATTGTTGAAGCATTATAAAACAATCGAATTCCACACATTTTACCATTTAATTATATAAAATTTCAAACTCGTATATCTCCGTTACTATTGAAGATACAGAAGTGATTTTGCACTCAAGGGAATCAGGTCGACGCTCTCTATTGGCTCATGGGGAAAAATGAAATCCATGTGTAATATTCATGCTTAGTTACCATGGAAACTCTCATAACAATAAATTAAACAATCTTTTTAGGCGCTATTGCAGTCGTTGTCGAGGAGATTTCAAATATAGATTTTGATTGTTGAAACATTATAAAACAATCGAATTATACACATTTTACGATAGAATTATATAAAATTTCAAACTCGCATATCTCCGTTACTGTTGAAGATACAGAAGTGATTTTACACTCAATGGAATTAGGTCGACCTAACCTAACCTAAACTGACCTGACCTAACCTAACCTAACCTAACTTTACTTAACCTAACCTAACCTAACCTAATAACAATAAAATAAAAACAATCTATTTGTGCCGATTGTAGTCGTTCTCGAGGAGATTTGAAATATAGATTTTGATTGTTGAAACATTATAAAACAATCGAATTCCACACATTTTACCATTTAATTATATAAAATTTCAAACTCGTATATCTCCGTTACTATTGAAGATACAGAAGTGATTTTGCACTCAAGGGAATCAGGTCGACGCTCTCTATTGGCTCATGGGGAAAAATGTAATCCATGTGTAATATTCATGCTTAGTTACCATGGAAACTCTCATAACAATAAATTAAACAATCTATTTAGACGCTATTGTAGTCGTTGTCGAGGAGATTTCAAATATAGATTTTGATTGTAGAAACATTATAAAACAATCGAATTATACACATTTTACGATAGAATTATATAAAATTTCAAACTCGCATATCTCCGTTACTGTTGAAGATACAGAAGTGATTTTACAATCAATGGAATTAGGTCGACCTAACCTAACCTAAACTGACCTGACCTAACCTAACCTAACCTAACTTTACTTAACCTAACCTAACCTAACCTAATAACAATAAAATAAAAACAATCTATTTGTGCCGATTGTAGTCGTTCTCGAGGAGATTTGAAATATAGATTTTGATTGTTGAAACATTATAAAACAATCGAATTCCACACATTTTACCATTTAATTATATAAAATTTCAAACTCGTATATCTCCGTTACTATTGAAGATACAGAAGTGATTTTGCACTCAAGGGAATCAGGTCGACGCTCTCTATTGGCTCATGGGGAAAAATGTAATCCATGTGTAATATTCATGCTTAGTTACCATGGAAACTCTCATAACAATAAATTAAACAATCTTTTTAGGCGCTATTGTAGTCGTCGAGGAGATTCCAAATATAGATTTTGATTTTTGAAACATTATAAAACAATCGAATTATACACTTTTTACGATAGAATTATATAAAATTTCAAACTCGCATATCTCCGTTACTGTTGAAGATACAGAAGTGATTTTGCACTCAATGGATTCAATTCGACCTAACCTAACCTAAACTGACCTGACCTAACCTAACCTAACCTAACTTTACTTAACCTAATCTAACCTAACCTAATAACAATAAAATAAAAACAATTTATTTGTGCCGATTGTAGTCGTTCTCGAGGAGATTTGAAATATAGATTTTGATGGTTGAAACATTATAAAACAATCGAATTCCACACATTTTACAATATAATTATATAAAATTTCAAACACGTATATCTCCGTTACTATTGAAGATACAGAAGTGATTTTGCACTCAATGGAATCAGGTCGATGCTCTCTATTGGCTCATGGGGAAAATTTAATCCATGTGTAATATTCATGCTTAGTTACCATGGAAACTCTCATAACAATAAATTAAACAATCTATTTAGACGCTATTGTAGTCGTTGTCGAGGAGATTTCAAATATAGATTTTGATTGTTGAAACATTATAAAACAATCGAATTATACACATTTTACGATAGAATTATATAAAATTTCAAACTCGCATATCTCCGTTACTGTTGAAGATACAGAAGTGATTTTACACTCAATGGAATTAGGTCGACCTAACCTAACCTAAACTGACCTGACCTAACCTAACCTAACCTAACTTTACTTAACCTAACCTAACCTAACCTAATAACAATAAAATAAAAACAATCTATTTGTGCCGATTGTAGTCGTTCTCGAGGAGATTTGAAATATAGATTTTGATTGTTGAAACATTATAAAACAATCGAATTCCACACATTTTACCATTTAATTATATAATATTTCAAACTCGTATATCTCCGTTACTATTGAAGATACAGAAGTGATTTTGCACTCAAGGGAATCAGGTCGACGCTCTCTATTAGCTCATGGGGAAAAATGAAATCCATGTGTAATATTCATGCTTAGTTACCATGGAAACTCTCATAACAATAAATTAAACAATCTATTTAGACGCTATTGTAGTCGTTGTCGAGGAGATTTCAAATATAGATTTTGATTGTTGAAACATTATAAAACAATCGAATTATACACATTTTACGATAGAATTATATAAAATTTCAAACTCGCATATCTCCGTTACTGTTGGAGATACAGAAGTGATTTTACACTCAATGGAATTAGGTCGACCTAACCTAACCTAAACTGACCTGACCTAACCTAACCTAACCTAACTTTACTTAACCTAACCTAACCTAACCTAATAACAATAAAATAAAAACAATCTATTTGTGCCGATTGTAGTCGTTCTCGAGGAGATTTGAAATATAGATTTTGATTGTTGAAACATTATAAAACAATCGAATTCCACACATTTTACCATTTAATTATATAATATTTCAAACTCGTATATCTCCGTTACTATTGAAGATACAGAAGTGATTTTGCACTCAAGGGAATCAGGTCGACGCTCTCTATTGGCTCATGGGGAAAAATGAAATCCATGTGTAATATTCATGCTTAGTTACCATGGAAACTCTCATAACAATAAATTAAACAATCTTTTTAGGCGCTATTGTAGTCGTCGAGGAGATTCCAAATATAGATTTTGATTTTTGAAACATTATAAAACAATCGAATTATACACTTTTTACGATAGAATTATATAAAATTTCAAACTCGCATATCTCCGTTACTGTTGAAGATACAGAAGTGATTTTGCACTCAATGGATTTAATTCGACCTAACCTAACCTAAACTGACCTGACCTAACCTAACCTAACCTAACTTTACTTAACCTAACCTAACCTAACCTAATAACAATAAAATAAAAACAATCTATTTGTGCCGATTGTAGTCGTTCTCGAGGAGATTTGAAATATAGATTTTGATTGTTGAAACATTATAAAACAATCGAATTCCACACATTTTACCATTTAATTATATAAAATTTCAAACTCGTATATCTCCGTTACTATTGAAGATACAGAAGTGATTTTGCACTCAAGGGAATCAGGTCGACGCTCTCTATTGGCTCATGGGGAAAAATGTAATCCATGTGTAATATTCATGCTTAGTTACCATGGAAACTCTCATAACAATAAATTAAACAATCTTTTTAGGCGCTATTGTAGTCGTCGAGGAGATTCCAAATATAGATTTTGATTTTTGAAACATTATAAAACAATCGAATTATACACTTTTTACGATAGAATTATATAAAATTTCAAACTCGCATATCTCCGTTACTGTTGAAGATACAGAAGTGATTTTGCACTCAATGGATTCAATTCGACCTAACCTAACCTAAACTGACCTGACCTAACCTAACCTAACCTAACTTTACTTAACCTAATCTAACCTAACCTAATAACAATAAAATAAAAACAATTTATTTGTGCCGATTGTAGTCGTTCTCGAGGAGATTTGAAATATAGATTTTGATGGTTGAAACATTATAAAACAATCGAATTCCACACATTTTACAATATAATTATATAAAATTTCAAACACGTATATCTCCGTTACTATTGAAGATACAGAAGTGATTTTGCACTCAATGGAATCAGGTCGATGCTCTCTATTGGCTCATGGGGAAAATTTAATCCATGTGTAATATTCATGCTTAGTTACCATGGAAACTCTCATAACAATAAATTAAACAATCTATTTAGACGCTATTGTAGTCGTTGTCGAGGAGATTTCAAATATAGATTTTGATTGTTGAAACATTATAAAACAATCGAATTATACACATTTTACGATAGAATTATATAAAATTTCAAACTCGCATATCTCCGTTACTGTTGAAGATACAGAAGTGATTTTACACTCAATGGAATTAGGTCGACCTAACCTAACCTAAACTGACCTGACCTAACCTAACCTAACCTAACTTTACTTAACCTAACCTAACCTAACCTAATAACAATAAAATAAAAACAATCTATTTGTGCCGATTGTAGTCGTTCTCGAGGAGATTTGAAATATAGATTTTGATTGTTGAAACATTATAAAACAATCGAATTCCACACATTTTACCATTTAATTATATAATATTTCAAACTCGTATATCTCCGTTACTATTGAAGATACAGAAGTGATTTTGCACTCAAGGGAATCAGGTCGACGCTCTCTATTAGCTCATGGGGAAAAATGAAATCCATGTGTAATATTCATGCTTAGTTACCATGGAAACTCTCATAACAATAAATTAAACAATCTATTTAGACGCTATTGTAGTCGTTGTCGAGGAGATTTCAAATATAGATTTTGATTGTTGAAACATTATAAAACAATCGAATTATACACATTTTACGATAGAATTATATAAAATTTCAAACTCGCATATCTCCGTTACTGTTGAAGATACAGAAGTGATTTTACACTCAATGGAATTAGGTCGACCTAACCTAACCTAAACTGACCTGACCTAACCTAACCTAACCTAACTTTACTTAACCTAACCTAACCTAACCTAATAACAATAAAATAAAAACAATCTATTTGTGCCGATTGTAGTCGTTCTCGAGGAGATTTGAAATATAGATTTTGATTGTTGAAACATTATAAAACAATCGAATTCCACACATTTTACCATTTAATTATATAATATTTCAAACTCGTATATCTCCGTTACTATTGAAGATACAGAAGTGATTTTGCACTCAAGGGAATCAGGTCGACGCTCTCTATTGGCTCATGGGGAAAAATGAAATCCATGTGTAATATTCATGCTTAGTTACCATGGAAACTCTCATAACAATAAATTAAACAATCTTTTTAGGCGCTATTGTAGTCGTCGAGGAGATTCCAAATATAGATTTTGATTTTTGAAACATTATAAAACAATCGAATTATACACTTTTTACGATAGAATTATATAAAATTTCAAACTCGCATATCTCCGTTACTGTTGAAGATACAGAAGTGATTTTGCACTCAACGGATTTAATTCGACCTAACCTAACCTAAACTGACCTGACCTAACCTAACCTAACCTAACTTTACTTAACCTAATCTAACCTAACCTAATAACAATAAAATAAAAACAATTTATTTGTGCCGATTGTAGTCGTTCTCGAGGAGATTTGAAATATAGATTTTGATGGTTGAAACATTATAAAACAATCGAATTCCACACATTTTACCATTTAATTATATAAAATTTCAAACTCGCATATCTCCGTTACTATTGAAGATACAGAAGTGATTTTGTACTCAATGGAATCAGGTCGACGCTCTCTATTGGCTCATGGGGAAAAATGAAATCCATGTGTAATATTCATGCTTAGTTACCATGGAAACTCTCATAACAATAAATTAAACAATCTTTTTAGGCGCTATTGCAGTCGTTGTCGAGGAGATTTCAAATATAGATTTTGATTGTTGAAACATTATAAAACAATCGAATTATACACACTTTACGATAGAATTATATAAAATTTCAAACTCGCATATCTCCGTTACTGTTGAAGATACAGAAGTGATTTTACACTCAATGGAATTAGGTCGACCTAACCTAACCTAAACTGACCTGACCTAACCTAACCTAACCTAACTTTACTTAACCTAACCTAACCTAACCTAATAACAATAAAATAAAAACAATCTATTTGTGCCGATTGTAGTCGTTCTCGAGGAGATTTGAAATATAGATTTTGATTGTTGAAACATTATAAAACAATCGAATTCCACACATTTTACCATTTAATTATATAAAATTTCAAACTCGTATATCTCCGTTACTATTGAAGATACAGAAGTGATTTTGCACTCAAGGGAATCAGGTCGACGCTCTCTATTGGCTCATGGGGAAAAATGTAATCCATGTGTAATATTCATGCTTAGTTACCATGGAAACTCTCATAACAATAAATTAAACAATCTATTTAGACGCTATTGTAGTCGTTGTCGAGGAGATTTCAAATATAGATTTTGATTGTTGAAACATTATAAAACAATCGAATTATACACATTTTACGATAGAATTATATAAAATTTCAAACTCGCATATCTCCGTTACTGTTGAAGATACAGAAGTGATTTTACAATCAATGGAATTAGGTCGACCTAACCTAACCTAAACTGACCTGACCTAACCTAACCTAACCTAACTTTACTTAACCTAACCTAACCTAACCTAATAACAATAAAATAAAAACAATCTATTTGTGCCGATTGTAGTCGTTCTCGAGGAGATTTGAAATATAGATTTTGATTGTTGAAACATTATAAAACAATCGAATTCCACACATTTTACCATTTAATTATATAAAATTTCAAACTCGTATATCTCCGTTACTATTGAAGATACAGAAGTGATTTTGCACTCAAGGGAATCAGGTCGACGCTCTCTATTGGCTCATGGGGAAAAATGTAATCCATGTGTAATATTCATGCTTAGTTACCATGGAAACTCTCATAACAATAAATTAAACAATCTTTTTAGGCGCTATTGTAGTCGTCGAGGAGATTCCAAATATAGATTTTGATTTTTGAAACATTATAAAACAATCGAATTATACACTTTTTACGATAGAATTATATAAAATTTCAAACTCGCATATCTCCGTTACTGTTGAAGATACAGAAGTGATTTTGCACTCAATGGATTCAATTCGACCTAACCTAACCTAAACTGACCTGACCTAACCTAACCTAACCTAACTTTACTTAACCTAATCTAACCTAACCTAATAACAATAAAATAAAAACAATTTATTTGTGCCGATTGTAGTCGTTCTCGAGGAGATTTGAAATATAGATTTTGATGGTTGAAACATTATAAAACAATCGAATTCCACACATTTTACAATATAATTATATAAAATTTCAAACACGTATATCTCCGTTACTATTGAAGATACAGAAGTGATTTTGCACTCAATGGAATCAGGTCGATGCTCTCTATTGGCTCATGGGGAAAATTTAATCCATGTGTAATATTCATGCTTAGTTACCATGGAAACTCTCATAACAATAAATTAAACAATCTATTTTGACGCTATTGTAGTCGTTGTCGAGGAGATTTCAAATATAGATTTTGATTGTTGAAACATTATAAAACAATCGAATTATACACATTTTACGATAGAATTATATAAAATTTCAAACTCGCATATCTCCGTTACTGTTGAAGATACAGAAGTGATTTTACACTCAATGGAATTAGGTCGACCTAACCTAACCTAAACTGACCTGACCTAACCTAACCTAACCTAACTTTACTTAACCTAACCTAACCTAACCTAATAACAATAAAATAAAAACAATCTATTTGTGCCGATTGTAGTCGTTCTCGAGGAGATTTGAAATATAGATTTTGATTGTTGAAACATTATAAAACAATCGAATTCCACACATTTTACCATTTAATTATATAATATTTCAAACTCGTATATCTCCGTTACTATTGAAGATACAGAAGTGATTTTGCACTCAAGGGAATCAGGTCGACGCTCTCTATTGGCTCATGGGGAAAAATGAAATCCATGTGTAATATTCATGCTTAGTTACCATGGAAACTCTCATAACAATAAATTAAACAATCTTTTTAGGCGCTATTGTAGTCGTCGAGGAGATTCCAAATATAGATTTTGATTTTTGAAACATTATAAAACAATCGAATTATACACTTTTTACGATAGAATTATATAAAATTTCAAACTCGCATATCTCCGTTACTGTTGAAGATACAGAAGTGATTTTGCACTCAATGGATTTAATTCGACCTAACCTAACCTAAACTGACCTGACCTAACCTAACCTAACCTAACTTTACTTAACCTAATCTAACCTAACCTAATAACAATAAAATAAAAACAATTTATTTGTGCCGATTGTAGTCGTTCTCGAGGAGATTTGAAATATAGATTTTGATGGTTGAAACATTATAAAACAATCGAATTCCACACATTTTACCATTTAATTATATAAAATTTCAAACTCGCATATCTCCGTTACTATTGAAGATACAGAAGTGATTTTGTACTCAATGGAATCAGGTCGACGCTCTCTATTGGCTCATGGGGAAAAATGTAATCCATGTGTAATATTCATGCTTAGTTACCATGGAAACTCTCATAACAATAAATTAAACAATCTATTTAGACGCTATTGTAGTCGTTGTCGAGGAGATTTCAAATATAGATTTTGATTGTTGAAACATTATAAAACAATCGAATTATACACATTTTACGATAGAATTATATAAAATTTCAAACTCGCATATCTCCGTTACTGTTAAAGATACAGAAGTGATTTTACACTCAATGGAATTAGGTCGACCTAACCTAACCTAAACTGACCTGACCTAACCTAACCTAACCTAACTTTACTTAACCTAACCTAACCTAACCTAATAACAATAAAATAAAAACAATCTATTTGTGCCGATTGTAGTCGTTCTCGAGGAGATTTGAAATATAGATTTTGATTGTTGAAACATTATAAAACAATCGAATTCCACACATTTTACCATTTAATTATATAAAATTTCAAACTCGTATATCTCCGTTACTATTGAAGATACAGAAGTGATTTTGCACTCAAGGGAATCAGGTCGACGCTCTCTATTGGCTCATGGGGAAAAATGAAATCCATGTGTAATATTCATGCTTAGTTACCATGGAAACTCTCATAACAATAAATTAAACAATCTTTTTAGGCGCTATTGTAGTCGTCGAGGAGATTCCAAATATAGATTTTGATTTTTGAAACATTATAAAACAATCGAATTCCACACATTTTACCATTTAATTATATAAAATTTCAAACTCGTATATCTCCGTTACTATTGAAGATACAGAAGTGATTTTGCACTCAAGGGAATCAGGTCGACGCTCTCTATTGGCTCATGGGGAAAAATGTAATCCATGTGTAATATTCATGCTTAGTTACCATGGAAACTCTCATAACAATAAATTAAACAATCTATTTAGACGCTATTGTAGTCGTTGTCGAGGAGATTTCAAATATAGATTTTGATTGTTGAAACATTATAAAACAATCGAATTATACACTTTTTACGATAGAATTATATAAAATTTCAAACTCGCATATCTCCGTTACTGTTGAAGATACAGAAGTGATTTTGCACTCAATGGATTCAATTCGACCTAACCTAACCTAAACTGACCTGACCTAACCTAACCTAACCTAACTTTACTTAACCTAATCTAACCTAACCTAATAAAAATAAAATAAAAACAATTTATTTGTGCCGATTGTAGTCGTTCTCGAGGAGATTTGAAATATAGATTTTGATTGTTGAAACATTATAAAACAATCGAATTCCACACATTTTACAATATAATTATATAAAATTTCAAACTCGCATATCTCCGTTACTATTGAAGATACAGAAGTGATTTTGTACTCAATGGAATCAGGTCGACGCTCTCTATTGGCTGATGGGGAAAAATGTAATCCATGTGTAATATTCATGCTTAGTTACCATGGAAACACTCATAACAATAAATTAAACAATCTATTTAGACGCTATTGTAGTCGTTGTCGAGGAGATTTCAAATATAGATTTTGATTGTTGAAACATTATAAAACAATCGAATTAACAACATTTTACGATAGAATTATATAAAATTTCAAACTCGCATATCTCCGTTACTGTTGAAGATACAGAAGTGATTTTGCACTCAATGGATTCAATTCGACCTAACCTAACCTAAACTGACCTGACCTAACCTAACCTAAACTAACTTTACTTAACCTAACCTAACCTAACCTAATAACAATAAAATAAAAACAATCTATTTGTGCCGATTGTAGTCGTTCTCGAGGAGATTTGAAATATAGATTTTGATTGTTGAAACATTATAAAACAATCGAATTCCACACATTTTACCATTTAATTATATAAAATTTCAAACTCGTATATCTCCGTTACTATTGAAGATACAGAAGTGATTTTGCACTCAAGGGAATCAGGTCGACGCTCTCTATTGGCTCATGGGGAAAAATGTAATCCATGTGTAATATTCATGCTTAGTTACCATGGAAACTCTCATAACAATAAATTAAACAATCTTTATAGGCGCTATTGTAGTCGTCGAGGAGATTCCAAATATAGATTTTGATTTTTGAAACATTATAAAACAATCGAATTATACACTTTTTACGATAGAATTATATAAAATTTCAAACTCGCATATCTCCGTTACTGTTGAAGATACAGAAGTGATTTTGCACTCAATGGATTCAATTCGACCTAACCTAACCTAAACTGACCTGACCTAACCTAACCTAACCTAACTTTACTTAACCTAATCTAACCTAACCTAATAACAATAAAATAAAAACAATTTATTTGTGCCGATTGTAGTCGTTCTCGAGGAGATTTGAAATATAGATTTTGATGGTTGAAACATTATAAAACAATCGAATTCCACACATTTTACAATATAATTATATAAAATTTCAAACACGTATATCTCCGTTACTATTGAAGATACAGAAGTGATTTTGCACTCAATGGAATCCTTTCGACGCTCTCTATTGGCTCATGGGGAAAAATGTAATCCATGTGTAATATTCATGCTTAGTTACCATGGAAACTCTCATAACAATAAATTAAACAATCTATTTAGACGCTATTGTAGTCGTTGTCGAGGAGATTTCAAATATAGATTTTGATTGTTGAAACATTATAAAACAATCGAATTATACACATTTTACGATAGAATTATATAAAATTTCAAACTCGCATATCTCCGTTACTGTTGAAGATACAGAAGTGATTTTACACTCAATGGAATTAGGTCGACCTAACCTAACCTAAACTGACCTGACCTAACCTAACCTAACCTAACTTTACTTAACCTAACCTAACCTAACCTAATAACAATAAAATAAAAACAATCTATTTGTGCCGATTGTAGTCGTTCTCGAGGAGATTTGAAATATAGATTTTGATTGTTGAAACATTATAAAACAATCGAATTCCACACATTTTACCATTTAATTATATAAAATTTCAAACTCGTATATCTCCGTTACTATTGAAGATACAGAAGTGATTTTGCACTCAAGGGAATCAGGTCGACGCTCTCTATTGGCTCATGGGGAAAAATGAAATCCATGTGTAATATTCATGCTTAGTTACCATGGAAACTCTCATAACAATAAATTAAACAATCTTTTTAGGCGCTATTGTAGTCGTCGAGGAGATTCCAAATATAGATTTTGATTTTTGAAACATTATAAAACAATCGAATTATACACTTTTTACGATAGAATTATATAAAATTTCAAACTCGCATATCTCCGTTACTGTTGAAGATACAGAAGTGATTTTGCACTCAATGGATTCAATTCGACCTAACCTAACCTAAACTGACCTGTCCTAACCTAACCTAACCTAACCTAATAAAAATAAAATAAAAACAATCTATTTGTGCCGATTGTAGTCGTTCTCGAGGAGATTTGAAATATAGATTTTGATTGTTGAAACATTATAAAACAATCGAATTCCACACATTTTACCATTTAATTATATAAAATTTCAAACTCGTATATCTCCGTTACTATTGAAGATACAGAAGTGATTTTGCACTCAAGGGAATCAGGTCGACGCTCTCTATTGGCTCATGGGGAAAAATGTAATCCATGTGTAATATTCATGCTTAGTTACCATGGAAACTCTCATAAAAATAAATTAAACAATCTTTTTAGGCGCTATTGTAGTCGTCGAGGAAATTCCAAATATAGATTTTGATTTTTGAAACATTATAAAACAATCGAATTATACACTTTTTACGATAGAATTATATAAAATTTCAAACTCGCATATCTCCGTTACTGTTGAAGATACAGAAGTGATTTTGCACTCAATGGATTTAATTCGACCTAACCTAACCTAAACTGACCTGACCTAACCTAACCTAACCTAACTTTACTTAACCTAATCTAACCTAACCTAATAACAATAAAATAAAAACAATTTATTTGTGCCGATTGTAGTCGTTCTCGAGGAGATTTGAAATATAGATTTTGATGGTTGAAACATTATAAAACAATCGAATTCCACACATTTTACCATTTAATTATATAAAATTTCAAACTCGCATATCTCCGTTACTATTGAAGATACAGAAGTGATTTTGTACTCAATGGAATCAGGTCGACGCTCTCTATTGGCTGATGGAGAAAAATGTAATCCATGTGTAATATTCATGCTTAGTTACCATGGAAACTCTCATAACAATAAATTAAACAGTCTATTTAGACGCTATTGTAGTCGTTGTCGAGGAGATTTCAAATATAGATTTTGATTGTTGAAACATTATAAAACAATCGAATTATACACTTTTTACGATAGAATTATATAAAATTTCAAACTCGCATATCTCCGTTACTATTGAAGATACAGAAGTGATTTTGTACTCAATGGAATCAGGTCGACGCTCTCTATTGGCTGATGGGGAAAAATGAAATCCATGTGTAATATTCATGCTTAGTTACCATGGAAACTCTCATAACAATAAATTAAACAATCTTTTTAGGCGCTATTGTAGTCGTCGAGGAGATTCCAAATATAGATTTTGATTTTTGAAACATTATAAAACAATCGAATTATACACATTTTACGATAGAATTATATAAAATTTCAAACTCGCATATCTCCGTTACTGTTGGAGATACAGAAGTGATTTTACACTCAATGGAATTAGGTCGACCTAACCTAACCTAAACTGACCTGACCTAACCTAACCTAACCTAACTTTACTTAACCTAACCTAACCTAACCTAATAACAATAAAATAAAAACAATCTATTTGTGCCGATTGTAGTCGTTCTCGAGGAGATTTGAAATATAGATTTTGATTGTTGAAACATTATAAAACAATCGAATTCCACACATTTTACCATTTAATTATATAATATTTCAAACTCGTATATCTCCGTTACTATTGAAGATACAGAAGTGATTTTGCACTCAAGGGAATCAGGTCGACGCTCTCTATTGGCTCATGGGGAAAAATGAAATCCATGTGTAATATTCATGCTTAGTTACCATGGAAACTCTCATAACAATAAATTAAACAATCTTTTTAGGCGCTATTGTAGTCGTCGAGGAGATTCCAAATATAGATTTTGATTTTTGAAACATTATAAAACAATCGAATTATACACTTTTTACGATAGAATTATATAAAATTTCAAACTCGCATATCTCCGTTACTGTTGAAGATACAGAAGTGATTTTGCACTCAATGGATTTAATTCGACCTAACCTAACCTAAACTGACCTGACCTAACCTAACCTAACCTAACTTTACTTAACCTAACCTAACCTAACCTAATAACAATAAAATAAAAACAATCTATTTGTGCCGATTGTAGTCGTTCTCGAGGAGATTTGAAATATAGATTTTGATTGTTGAAACATTATAAAACAATCGAATTCCACACATTTTACCATTTAATTATATAAAATTTCAAACTCGTATATCTCCGTTACTATTGAAGATACAGAAGTGATTTTGCACTCAAGGGAATCAGGTCGACGCTCTCTATTGGCTCATGGGGAAAAATGTAATCCATGTGTAATATTCATGCTTAGTTACCATGGAAACTCTCATAACAATAAATTAAACAATCTTTTTAGGCGCTATTGTAGTCGTCGAGGAGATTCCAAATATAGATTTTGATTTTTGAAACATTATAAAACAATCGAATTATACACTTTTTACGATAGAATTATATAAAATTTCAAACTCGCATATCTCCGTTACTGTTGAAGATACAGAAGTGATTTTGCACTCAATGGATTCAATTCGACCTAACCTAACCTAAACTGACCTGACCTAACCTAACCTAACCTAACTTTACTTAACCTAATCTAACCTAACCTAATAACAATAAAATAAAAACAATTTATTTGTGCCGATTGTAGTCGTTCTCGAGGAGATTTGAAATATAGATTTTGATGGTTGAAACATTATAAAACAATCGAATTCCACACATTTTACAATATAATTATATAAAATTTCAAACACGTATATCTCCGTTACTATTGAAGATACAGAAGTGATTTTGCACTCAATGGAATCAGGTCGATGCTCTCTATTGGCTCATGGGGAAAATTTAATCCATGTGTAATATTCATGCTTAGTTACCATGGAAACTCTCATAACAATAAATTAAACAATCTATTTAGACGCTATTGTAGTCGTTGTCGAGGAGATTTCAAATATAGATTTTGATTGTTGAAACATTATAAAACAATCGAATTATACACATTTTACGATAGAATTATATAAAATTTCAAACTCGCATATCTCCGTTACTGTTGAAGATACAGAAGTGATTTTACACTCAATGGAATTAGGTCGACCTAACCTAACCTAAACTGACCTGACCTAACCTAACCTAACCTAACTTTACTTAACCTAACCTAACCTAACCTAATAACAATAAAATAAAAACAATCTATTTGTGCCGATTGTAGTCGTTCTCGAGGAGATTTGAAATATAGATTTTGATTGTTGAAACATTATAAAACAATCGAATTCCACACATTTTACCATTTAATTATATAATATTTCAAACTCGTATATCTCCGTTACTATTGAAGATACAGAAGTGATTTTGCACTCAAGGGAATCAGGTCGACGCTCTCTATTAGCTCATGGGGAAAAATGAAATCCATGTGTAATATTCATGCTTAGTTACCATGGAAACTCTCATAACAATAAATTAAACAATCTATTTAGACGCTATTGTAGTCGTTGTCGAGGAGATTTCAAATATAGATTTTGATTGTTGAAACATTATAAAACAATCGAATTATACACATTTTACGATAGAATTATATAAAATTTCAAACTCGCATATCTCCGTTACTGTTGAAGATACAGAAGTGATTTTACACTCAATGGAATTAGGTCGACCTAACCTAACCTAAACTGACCTGACCTAACCTAACCTAACCTAACTTTACTTAACCTAACCTAACCTAACCTAATAACAATAAAATAAAAACAATCTATTTGTGCCGATTGTAGTCGTTCTCGAGGAGATTTGAAATATAGATTTTGATTGTTGAAACATTATAAAACAATCGAATTCCACACATTTTACCATTTAATTATATAATATTTCAAACTCGTATATCTCCGTTACTATTGAAGATACAGAAGTGATTTTGCACTCAAGGGAATCAGGTCGACGCTCTCTATTGGCTCATGGGGAAAAATGAAATCCATGTGTAATATTCATGCTTAGTTACCATGGAAACTCTCATAACAATAAATTAAACAATCTTTTTAGGCGCTATTGTAGTCGTCGAGGAGATTCCAAATATAGATTTTGATTTTTGAAACATTATAAAACAATCGAATTATACACTTTTTACGATAGAATTATATAAAATTTCAAACTCGCATATCTCCGTTACTGTTGAAGATACAGAAGTGATTTTGCACTCAACGGATTTAATTCGACCTAACCTAACCTAAACTGACCTGACCTAACCTAACCTAACCTAACTTTACTTAACCTAATCTAACCTAACCTAATAACAATAAAATAAAAACAATTTATTTGTGCCGATTGTAGTCGTTCTCGAGGAGATTTGAAATATAGATTTTGATGGTTGAAACATTATAAAACAATCGAATTCCACACATTTTACCATTTAATTATATAAAATTTCAAACTCGCATATCTCCGTTACTATTGAAGATACAGAAGTGATTTTGTACTCAATGGAATCAGGTCGACGCTCTCTATTGGCTCATGGGGAAAAATGAAATCCATGTGTAATATTCATGCTTAGTTACCATGGAAACTCTCATAACAATAAATTAAACAATCTTTTTAGGCGCTATTGCAGTCGTTGTCGAGGAGATTTCAAATATAGATTTTGATTGTTGAAACATTATAAAACAATCGAATTATACACACTTTACGATAGAATTATATAAAATTTCAAACTCGCATATCTCCGTTACTGTTGAAGATACAGAAGTGATTTTACACTCAATGGAATTAGGTCGACCTAACCTAACCTAAACTGACCTGACCTAACCTAACCTAACCTAACTTTACTTAACCTAACCTAACCTAACCTAATAACAATAAAATAAAAACAATCTATTTGTGCCGATTGTAGTCGTTCTCGAGGAGATTTGAAATATAGATTTTGATTGTTGAAACATTATAAAACAATCGAATTCCACACATTTTACCATTTAATTATATAAAATTTCAAACTCGTATATCTCCGTTACTATTGAAGATACAGAAGTGATTTTGCACTCAAGGGAATCAGGTCGACGCTCTCTATTGGCTCATGGGGAAAAATGTAATCCATGTGTAATATTCATGCTTAGTTACCATGGAAACTCTCATAACAATAAATTAAACAATCTATTTAGACGCTATTGTAGTCGTTGTCGAGGAGATTTCAAATATAGATTTTGATTGTTGAAACATTATAAAACAATCGAATTATACACATTTTACGATAGAATTATATAAAATTTCAAACTCGCATATCTCCGTTACTGTTGAAGATACAGAAGTGATTTTACAATCAATGGAATTAGGTCGACCTAACCTAACCTAAACTGACCTGACCTAACCTAACCTAACCTAACTTTACTTAACCTAACCTAACCTAACCTAATAACAATAAAATAAAAACAATCTATTTGTGCCGATTGTAGTCGTTCTCGAGGAGATTTGAAATATAGATTTTGATTGTTGAAACATTATAAAACAATCGAATTCCACACATTTTACCATTTAATTATATAAAATTTCAAACTCGTATATCTCCGTTACTATTGAAGATACAGAAGTGATTTTGCACTCAAGGGAATCAGGTCGACGCTCTCTATTGGCTCATGGGGAAAAATGTAATCCATGTGTAATATTCATGCTTAGTTACCATGGAAACTCTCATAACAATAAATTAAACAATCTTTTTAGGCGCTATTGTAGTCGTCGAGGAGATTCCAAATATAGATTTTGATTTTTGAAACATTATAAAACAATCGAATTATACACTTTTTACGATAGAATTATATAAAATTTCAAACTCGCATATCTCCGTTACTGTTGAAGATACAGAAGTGATTTTGCACTCAATGGATTCAATTCGACCTAACCTAACCTAAACTGACCTGACCTAACCTAACCTAACCTAACTTTACTTAACCTAATCTAACCTAACCTAATAACAATAAAATAAAAACAATTTATTTGTGCCGATTGTAGTCGTTCTCGAGGAGATTTGAAATATAGATTTTGATGGTTGAAACATTATAAAACAATCGAATTCCACACATTTTACAATATAATTATATAAAATTTCAAACACGTATATCTCCGTTACTATTGAAGATACAGAAGTGATTTTGCACTCAATGGAATCAGGTCGATGCTCTCTATTGGCTCATGGGGAAAATTTAATCCATGTGTAATATTCATGCTTAGTTACCATGGAAACTCTCATAACAATAAATTAAACAATCTATTTTGACGCTATTGTAGTCGTTGTCGAGGAGATTTCAAATATAGATTTTGATTGTTGAAACATTATAAAACAATCGAATTATACACATTTTACGATAGAATTATATAAAATTTCAAACTCGCATATCTCCGTTACTGTTGAAGATACAGAAGTGATTTTACACTCAATGGAATTAGGTCGACCTAACCTAACCTAAACTGACCTGACCTAACCTAACCTAACCTAACTTTACTTAACCTAACCTAACCTAACCTAATAACAATAAAATAAAAACAATCTATTTGTGCCGATTGTAGTCGTTCTCGAGGAGATTTGAAATATAGATTTTGATTGTTGAAACATTATAAAACAATCGAATTCCACACATTTTACCATTTAATTATATAATATTTCAAACTCGTATATCTCCGTTACTATTGAAGATACAGAAGTGATTTTGCACTCAAGGGAATCAGGTCGACGCTCTCTATTGGCTCATGGGGAAAAATGAAATCCATGTGTAATATTCATGCTTAGTTACCATGGAAACTCTCATAACAATAAATTAAACAATCTTTTTAGGCGCTATTGTAGTCGTCGAGGAGATTCCAAATATAGATTTTGATTTTTGAAACATTATAAAACAATCGAATTATACACTTTTTACGATAGAATTATATAAAATTTCAAACTCGCATATCTCCGTTACTGTTGAAGATACAGAAGTGATTTTGCACTCAATGGATTTAATTCGACCTAACCTAACCTAAACTGACCTGACCTAACCTAACCTAACCTAACTTTACTTAACCTAATCTAACCTAACCTAATAACAATAAAATAAAAACAATTTATTTGTGCCGATTGTAGTCGTTCTCGAGGAGATTTGAAATATAGATTTTGATGGTTGAAACATTATAAAACAATCGAATTCCACACATTTTACCATTTAATTATATAAAATTTCAAACTCGCATATCTCCGTTACTATTGAAGATACAGAAGTGATTTTGTACTCAATGGAATCAGGTCGACGCTCTCTATTGGCTCATGGGGAAAAATGTAATCCATGTGTAATATTCATGCTTAGTTACCATGGAAACTCTCATAACAATAAATTAAACAATCTATTTAGACGCTATTGTAGTCGTTGTCGAGGAGATTTCAAATATAGATTTTGATTGTTGAAACATTATAAAACAATCGAATTATACACATTTTACGATAGAATTATATAAAATTTCAAACTCGCATATCTCCGTTACTGTTAAAGATACAGAAGTGATTTTACACTCAATGGAATTAGGTCGACCTAACCTAACCTAAACTGACCTGACCTAACCTAACCTAACCTAACTTTACTTAACCTAACCTAACCTAACCTAATAACAATAAAATAAAAACAATCTATTTGTGCCGATTGTAGTCGTTCTCGAGGAGATTTGAAATATAGATTTTGATTGTTGAAACATTATAAAACAATCGAATTCCACACATTTTACCATTTAATTATATAAAATTTCAAACTCGTATATCTCCGTTACTATTGAAGATACAGAAGTGATTTTGCACTCAAGGGAATCAGGTCGACGCTCTCTATTGGCTCATGGGGAAAAATGAAATCCATGTGTAATATTCATGCTTAGTTACCATGGAAACTCTCATAACAATAAATTAAACAATCTTTTTAGGCGCTATTGTAGTCGTCGAGGAGATTCCAAATATAGATTTTGATTTTTGAAACATTATAAAACAATCGAATTCCACACATTTTACCATTTAATTATATAAAATTTCAAACTCGTATATCTCCGTTACTATTGAAGATACAGAAGTGATTTTGCACTCAAGGGAATCAGGTCGACGCTCTCTATTGGCTCATGGGGAAAAATGTAATCCATGTGTAATATTCATGCTTAGTTACCATGGAAACTCTCATAACAATAAATTAAACAATCTATTTAGACGCTATTGTAGTCGTTGTCGAGGAGATTTCAAATATAGATTTTGATTGTTGAAACATTATAAAACAATCGAATTATACACTTTTTACGATAGAATTATATAAAATTTCAAACTCGCATATCTCCGTTACTGTTGAAGATACAGAAGTGATTTTGCACTCAATGGATTCAATTCGACCTAACCTAACCTAAACTGACCTGACCTAACCTAACCTAACCTAACTTTACTTAACCTAATCTAACCTAACCTAATAAAAATAAAATAAAAACAATTTATTTGTGCCGATTGTAGTCGTTCTCGAGGAGATTTGAAATATAGATTTTGATTGTTGAAACATTATAAAACAATCGAATTCCACACATTTTACAATATAATTATATAAAATTTCAAACTCGCATATCTCCGTTACTATTGAAGATACAGAAGTGATTTTGTACTCAATGGAATCAGGTCGACGCTCTCTATTGGCTGATGGGGAAAAATGTAATCCATGTGTAATATTCATGCTTAGTTACCATGGAAACACTCATAACAATAAATTAAACAATCTATTTAGACGCTATTGTAGTCGTTGTCGAGGAGATTTCAAATATAGATTTTGATTGTTGAAACATTATAAAACAATCGAATTAACAACATTTTACGATAGAATTATATAAAATTTCAAACTCGCATATCTCCGTTACTGTTGAAGATACAGAAGTGATTTTGCACTCAATGGATTCAATTCGACCTAACCTAACCTAAACTGACCTGACCTAACCTAACCTAAACTAACTTTACTTAACCTAACCTAACCTAACCTAATAACAATAAAATAAAAACAATCTATTTGTGCCGATTGTAGTCGTTCTCGAGGAGATTTGAAATATAGATTTTGATTGTTGAAACATTATAAAACAATCGAATTCCACACATTTTACCATTTAATTATATAAAATTTCAAACTCGTATATCTCCGTTACTATTGAAGATACAGAAGTGATTTTGCACTCAAGGGAATCAGGTCGACGCTCTCTATTGGCTCATGGGGAAAAATGTAATCCATGTGTAATATTCATGCTTAGTTACCATGGAAACTCTCATAACAATAAATTAAACAATCTTTATAGGCGCTATTGTAGTCGTCGAGGAGATTCCAAATATAGATTTTGATTTTTGAAACATTATAAAACAATCGAATTATACACTTTTTACGATAGAATTATATAAAATTTCAAACTCGCATATCTCCGTTACTGTTGAAGATACAGAAGTGATTTTGCACTCAATGGATTCAATTCGACCTAACCTAACCTAAACTGACCTGACCTAACCTAACCTAACCTAACTTTACTTAACCTAATCTAACCTAACCTAATAACAATAAAATAAAAACAATTTATTTGTGCCGATTGTAGTCGTTCTCGAGGAGATTTGAAATATAGATTTTGATGGTTGAAACATTATAAAACAATCGAATTCCACACATTTTACAATATAATTATATAAAATTTCAAACACGTATATCTCCGTTACTATTGAAGATACAGAAGTGATTTTGCACTCAATGGAATCCTTTCGACGCTCTCTATTGGCTCATGGGGAAAAATGTAATCCATGTGTAATATTCATGCTTAGTTACCATGGAAACTCTCATAACAATAAATTAAACAATCTATTTAGACGCTATTGTAGTCGTTGTCGAGGAGATTTCAAATATAGATTTTGATTGTTGAAACATTATAAAACAATCGAATTATACACATTTTACGATAGAATTATATAAAATTTCAAACTCGCATATCTCCGTTACTGTTGAAGATACAGAAGTGATTTTACACTCAATGGAATTAGGTCGACCTAACCTAACCTAAACTGACCTGACCTAACCTAACCTAACCTAACTTTACTTAACCTAACCTAACCTAACCTAATAACAATAAAATAAAAACAATCTATTTGTGCCGATTGTAGTCGTTCTCGAGGAGATTTGAAATATAGATTTTGATTGTTGAAACATTATAAAACAATCGAATTCCACACATTTTACCATTTAATTATATAAAATTTCAAACTCGTATATCTCCGTTACTATTGAAGATACAGAAGTGATTTTGCACTCAAGGGAATCAGGTCGACGCTCTCTATTGGCTCATGGGGAAAAATGAAATCCATGTGTAATATTCATGCTTAGTTACCATGGAAACTCTCATAACAATAAATTAAACAATCTTTTTAGGCGCTATTGTAGTCGTCGAGGAGATTCCAAATATAGATTTTGATTTTTGAAACATTATAAAACAATCGAATTATACACTTTTTACGATAGAATTATATAAAATTTCAAACTCGCATATCTCCGTTACTGTTGAAGATACAGAAGTGATTTTGCACTCAATGGATTCAATTCGACCTAACCTAACCTAAACTGACCTGTCCTAACCTAACCTAACCTAACCTAATAAAAATAAAATAAAAACAATCTATTTGTGCCGATTGTAGTCGTTCTCGAGGAGATTTGAAATATAGATTTTGATTGTTGAAACATTATAAAACAATCGAATTCCACACATTTTACCATTTAATTATATAAAATTTCAAACTCGTATATCTCCGTTACTATTGAAGATACAGAAGTGATTTTGCACTCAAGGGAATCAGGTCGACGCTCTCTATTGGCTCATGGGGAAAAATGTAATCCATGTGTAATATTCATGCTTAGTTACCATGGAAACTCTCATAAAAATAAATTAAACAATCTTTTTAGGCGCTATTGTAGTCGTCGAGGAAATTCCAAATATAGATTTTGATTTTTGAAACATTATAAAACAATCGAATTATACACTTTTTACGATAGAATTATATAAAATTTCAAACTCGCATATCTCCGTTACTGTTGAAGATACAGAAGTGATTTTGCACTCAATGGATTTAATTCGACCTAACCTAACCTAAACTGACCTGACCTAACCTAACCTAACCTAACTTTACTTAACCTAATCTAACCTAACCTAATAACAATAAAATAAAAACAATTTATTTGTGCCGATTGTAGTCGTTCTCGAGGAGATTTGAAATATAGATTTTGATGGTTGAAACATTATAAAACAATCGAATTCCACACATTTTACCATTTAATTATATAAAATTTCAAACTCGCATATCTCCGTTACTATTGAAGATACAGAAGTGATTTTGTACTCAATGGAATCAGGTCGACGCTCTCTATTGGCTGATGGAGAAAAATGTAATCCATGTGTAATATTCATGCTTAGTTACCATGGAAACTCTCATAACAATAAATTAAACAGTCTATTTAGACGCTATTGTAGTCGTTGTCGAGGAGATTTCAAATATAGATTTTGATTGTTGAAACATTATAAAACAATCGAATTATACACTTTTTACGATAGAATTATATAAAATTTCAAACTCGCATATCTCCGTTACTATTGAAGATACAGAAGTGATTTTGTACTCAATGGAATCAGGTCGACGCTCTCTATTGGCTGATGGGGAAAAATGAAATCCATGTGTAATATTCATGCTTAGTTACCATGGAAACTCTCATAACAATAAATTAAACAATCTATTTAGACGCTATTGTAGTCGTTGTCGAGGAGATTTCAAATATAGATTTTGATTGTTGAAACATTATAAAACAATCGAATTATACACATTTTACGATAGAATTATATAAAATTTCAAACTCGCATATCTCCGTTACTGTTAAAGATACAGAAGTGATTTTGCACTCAATGGATTCAATTCGACCTAACCTAAACTAAACTGACCTGACCTAACCTAACCTAACCTAACTTTACTTAACCTAACCTAACCTAACCTAATAACAATAAAATAAAAACAATCTATTTGTGCCGATTGTAGTCGTTCTCGAGGAGATTTGAAATATAGATTTTGATTGTTGAAACATTATAAAACAATCGAATTCCACACATTTTACCATTTAATTATATAAAATTTCAAACTCGTATATCTCCGTTACTATTGAAGATACAGAAGTGATTTTGCACTCAAGGGAATCAGGTCGACGCTCTCTATTGGCTCATGGGGAAAAATGAAATCCATGTGTAATATTCATGCTTAGTTACCATGGAAACTCTCATAACAATAAATTAAACAATCTTTTTAGGCGCTATTGTAGTCGTCGAGGAGATTCCAAATATAGATTTTGATTTTTGAAACATTATAAAACAATCGAATTATACACTTTTTACGATAGAATTATATAAAATTTCAAACTCGCATATCTCCGTTACTGTTGAAGATACAGAAGTGATTTTGCACTCAATGGATTCAATTCGACCTAACCTAACCTAAACTGACCTGACCTAACCTAACCTAACCTAACTTTACTTAACCTAATCTAACCTAACCTAATAACAATAAAATAAAAACAATTTATTTGTGCCGATTGTAGTCGTTCTCGAGGAGATTTGAAATATAGATTTTGATTGTTGAAACATTATAAAACAATCGAATTCCACAAATTTTACAATATAATTATATAAAATTTCAAACACGTATATCTCCGTTACTATTGAAGATACAGAAGTGATTTTGCACTCAATGGATTTAATTCGACCTAACCTAACCTAAACTGACCTGACCTAACCTAACCTAACCTAACTTTACTTAACCTAATCTAACCTAACCTAATAACAATAAAATAAAAACAATTTATTTGTGCCGATTGTAGTCGTTCTCGAGAAGATTTGAAATATAGATTTTGATGGTTGAAACATTATAAAACAATCGAATTCCACACATTTTACCATTTAATTATATAAAATTTCAAACTCGCATATCTCCGTTACTATTGAAGATACAGAAGTGATTTTGTACTCAATGGAATCAGGTCGACGCTCTCTATTGGCTCATGGGGAAAAATGTAATCCATGTGTAATATTCATGCTTAGTTACCATGGAAACTCTCATAACAATAAATTAAACAATCTATTTAGACGCTATTGTAGTCGTTGTCGAGGAGATTTCAAATATAGATTTTGATTGTTGAAACATTATAAAACAATCGAATTATACACATTTTACGATAGAATTATATAAAATTTCAAACTCGCATATCTCCGTTACTGTTGAAGATACAGAAGTGATTTTACACTCAATGGAATTAGGTCGACCTAACCTAACCTAAACTGACCTGACCTAACCTAACCTAACCTAACTTTACTTAACCTAACCTAACCTAACCTAATAACAATAAAATAAAAACAATCTATTTGTGCCGATTGTAGTCGTTCTCGAGGAGATTTGAAATATAGATTTTGATTGTTGAAACATTATAAAACAATCGAATTCCACACATTTTACCATTTAATTATATAAAATTTCAAACTCGTATATCTCCGTTACTATTGAAGATACAGAAGTGATTTTGCACTCAAGGGAATCAGGTCGACTCTCTCTATTGGCTCATGGGGAAAAATGAAATCCATGTGTAATATTCATGCTTAGTTACCATGGAAACTCTCATAACAATAAATTAAACAATCTATTTAGACGCTATTGTAGTCGTTGTCGAGGAGATTTCAAATATAGATTTTGATTGTTGAAACATTATAAAACAATCGAATTATACACTTTTTACGATAGAATTATATAAAATTTCAAACTCGCATATCTCCGTTACTGTTGAAGATACAGAAGTGATTTTGCACTCAATGGATTCAATTCGACCTAACCTAACCTAAACTGACCTGTCCTAACCTAACCTAACCTAACTTTACTTAACCTAACCTAACCTAACCTAATAAAAATAAAATAAAAACAATCTATTTGTGCCGATTGTAGTCGTTCTCGAGGAGATTTGAAATATAGATTTTGATTGTTGAAACATTATAAAACAATCGAATTCCACACATTTTACCATTTAATTATATAAAATTTCAAACTCGTATATCTCCGTTACTATTGAAGATACAGAAGTGATTTTGCACTCAAGGGAATCAGGTCGACGCTCTCTATTGGCTCATGGGGAAAAATGTAATCCATGTGTAATATTCATGCTTAGTTACCATGGAAACTCTCATAAAAATAAATTAAACAATCTTTTTAGGCGCTATTGTAGTCGTCGAGGAAATTCCAAATATAGATTTTGATTTTTGAAACATTATAAAACAATCGAATTATACACTTTTTACGATAGAATTATATAAAATTTCAAACTCGCATATCTCCGTTACTGTTGAAGATACAGAAGTGATTTTGCACTCAATGGATTTAATTCGACCTAACCTAACCTAAACTGACCTGACCTAACCTAACCTAACCTAACTTTACTTAACCTAATCTAACCTAACCTAATAACAATAAAATAAAAACAATTTATTTGTGCCGATTGTAGTCGTTCTCGAGGAGATTTGAAATATAGATTTTGATGGTTGAAACATTATAAAACAATCGAATTCCACACATTTTACCATTTAATTATATAAAATTTCAAACTCGCATATCTCCGTTACTATTGAAGATACAGAAGTGATTTTGTACTCAATGGAATCAGGTCGACGCTCTCTATTGGCTGATGGAGAAAAATGTAATCCATGTGTAATATTCATGCTTAGTTACCATGGAAACTCTCATAACAATAAATTAAACAGTCTATTTAGACGCTATTGTAGTCGTTGTCGAGGAGATTTCAAATATAGATTTTGATTGTTGAAACATTATAAAACAATCGAATTATACACTTTTTACGATAGAATTATATAAAATTTCAAACTCGCATATCTCCGTTACTATTGAAGATACAGAAGTGATTTTGTACTCAATGGAATCAGGTCGACGCTCTCTATTGGCTGATGGGGAAAAATGTAATCCATGTGTAATATTCATGCTTAGTTACCATGGAAACTCTCATAACAATAAATTAAACAATCTATTTAGACGCTATTGTAGTCGTTGTCGAGGAGATTTCAAATATAGATTTTGATTGTTGAAACATTATAAAACAATCGAATTATACACATTTTACGATAGAATTATATAAAATTTCAAACTCGCATATCTCCGTTACTGTTAAAGATACAGAAGTGATTTTGCACTCAATGGATTCAATTCGACCTAACCTAAACTAAACTGACCTGACCTAACCTAACCTAACCTAACTTTACTTAACTTAACCTAACCTAACCTAACCTAATAACAATAAAATAAAAACAATCTATTTGTGCCGATTGTAGTCGTTCTCGAGGAGATTTGAAATATAGATTTTGATTGTTGAAACATTATAAAACAATCGAATTCCACACATTTTACCATTTAATTATATAAAATTTCAAACTCGTATATCTCCGTTACTATTGAAGATACAGAAGTGATTTTGCACTCAAGGGAATCAGGTCGACGCTCTCTATTGGCTCATGGGGAAAAATGAAATCCATGTGTAATATTCATGCTTAGTTACCATGGAAACTCTCATAACAATAAATTAAACAATCTTTTTAGGCGCTATTGTAGTCGTCGAGGAGATTCCAAATATAGATTTTGATTTTTGAAACATTATAAAACAATCGAATTATACACTTTTTACGATAGAATTATATAAAATTTCAAACTCGCATATCTCCGTTACTGTTGAAGATACAGAAGTGATTTTGCACTCAATGGATTCAATTCGACCTAACCTAACCTAAACTGACCTGACCTAACCTAACCTAACCTAACTTTACTTAACCTAATCTAACCTAACCTAATAACAATAAAATAAAAACAATTTATTTGTGCCGATTGTAGTCGTTCTCGAGGAGATTTGAAATATAGATTTTGATTGTTGAAACATTATAAAACAATCGAATTCCACAAATTTTACAATATAATTATATAAAATTTCAAACACGTATATCTCCGTTACTATTGAAGATACAGAAGTGATTTTGCACTCAATGGAATCAGGTCGACGCTCTCTATTGGCTCATGGGGAAAAATGTAATCCATGTGTAATATTCATGCTTAGTTACCATGGAAACTCTCATAACAATAAATTAAACAATCTATTTAGACGCTATTGTAGTCGTTGTCGAGGAGATTTCAAATATAGATTTTGATTGTTGAAACATTGTAAAACAATCGAATTATACACATTTTACGATAGAATTATATAAAATTTCAAACTCGCATATCTCCGTTACTGTTGAAGATACAGAAGTGATTTTACACTCAATGGAATTAGGTCGACCTAACCTAACCTAAACTGACCTGACCTAACCTAACCTAACCTAACTTTACTTAACCTAACCTAACCTAACCTAATAACAATAAAATAAAAACAATCTATTTGTGCCGATTGTAGTGGTTCTCGAGGAGATTTGAAATATAGATTTTGATTGTTGAAACATTATAAAACAATCGAATTCCACACATTTTACCATTTAATTATATAAAATTTCAAACTCGTATATCTCCGTTACTATTGAAGATACAGAAGTGATTTTGCACTCAAGGGAATCAGGTCGACGCTCTCTATTGGCTCATGGGGAAAAATGTAATCCATGTGTAATATTCATGCTTAGTTACCATGGAAACTCTCATAACAATAAATTAAACAGTCTATTTAGACGCTATTGTAGTCGTTGTCGAGGAGATTTCAAATATAGATTTTGATTGTTGAAACATTATAAAACAATCGAATTATACACATTTTACGATAGAATTATATAAAATTTCAAACTCGCATATCTCCGTTACTGTTGAAGATACAGAAGTGATTTTACACTCAATGGAATTAGGTCGACCTAACCTAACCTAAACTGACCTGACCTAACCTAACCTAACCTAACTTTACTTAACCTAACCTAACCTAACCTAATAACAATAAAATAAAAACAATCTATTTGTGCCGATTGTAGTCGTTCTCGAGGAGATTTGAAATATAGATTTTGATTGTTGAAACATTATAAAACAATCGAATTCCACACATTTTACCATTTAATTATATAAAATTTCAAACTCGTATATCTCCGTTACTATTGAAGATACAGAAGTGATTTTGCACTCAAGGGAATCAGGTCGACGCTCTCTATTGGCTCATGAAGAAAAATGAAATCCATGTGTAATATTCATGCTTAGTTACCATGGAAACTCTCATAACAATAAATTAAACAATCTTTTTAGGCGCTATTGTAGTCGTCGAGGAGATTCCAAATATAGATTTTGATTTTTGAAACATTATAAAACAATCGAATTATACACTTTTTACGATAGAATTATATAAAATTTCAAACTCGCATATCTCCGTTACTGTTGAAGATACAGAAGTGATTTTGCACTCAATAGATTCAATTCGACCTAACCTAACCTAAACTGACCTGACCTAACCTAACCTAACCTAACTTTACTTAACCTAACCTAACCTAACCTAATAACAATAAAATAAAAACAATCTATTTGTGCCGATTGTAGTCGTTCTCGAGGAGATTTGAAATATAGATTTTGATTGTTGAAACATTATAAAACAATCGAATTCCACACATTTTACCATTTAATTATATAAAATTTCAAACTCGTATATCTCCGTTACTATTGAAGATACAGAAGTGATTTTGCACTCAAGGGAATCAGGTCGACGCTCTCTATTGGCTCATGGGGAAAAATGAAATCCATGTGTAATATTCATGCTTAGTTACCATGGAAACTCTCATAACAATAAATTAAACAATCTATTTAGACGCTATTGTAGTCCTTGTCGAGGAGATTTCAAATATAGATTTTGATTGTTGAAACATTATAAAACAATCGAATTATACACTTTTTACGATAGAATTATATAAAATTTCAAACTCGCATATCTCCGTTACTGTTGAAGATACAGAAGTGATTTTGCACTCAATGGATTCAATTCGACCTAACCTAACCTAAACTGACCTGTCCTAACCTAACCTAACCTAACTTTACTTAACCTAACCTAACCTAACCTAATAAAAATAAAATAAAAACAATCTATTTGTGCCGATTGTAGTCGTTCTCGAGGAGATTTGAAATATAGATTTTGATTGTTGAAACATTATAATACAATCGAATTCCACACATTTTACCATTTAATTATATAAAATTTCAAACTCGTATATCTCCGTTACTATTGAAGATACAGAAGTGATTTTGCACTCAAGGGAATCAGGTCGACGCTCTCTATTGGCTCATGGGGAAAAATGTAATCCATGTGTAATATTCATGCTTAGTTACCATGGAAACTCTCATAACAATAAATTAAACAATCTTTTTAGGCGCTATTGTAGTCGTCGAGGAAATTCCAAATATAGATTTTGATTTTTGAAACATTATAAAACAATCGAATTATACACTTTTTACGATAGAATTATATAAAATTTCAAACTCGCATATCTCCGTTACTGTTGAAGATACAGAAGTGATTTTGCACTCAATGGATTTAATTCGACCTAACCTAACCTAAACTGACCTGACCTAACCTAACCTAACCTAACTTTACTTAACCTAATCTAACCTAACCTAATAACAATAAAATAAAAACAATTTATTTGTGCCGATTGTAGTCGTTCTCGAGGAGATTTGAAATATAGATTTTGATGGTTGAAACATTATAAAACAATCGAATTCCACACATTTTACCATTTAATTATATAAAATTTCAAACTCGCATATCTCCGTTACTATTGAAGATACAGAAGTGATTTTGTACTCAATGGAATCAGGTCGACGCTCTCTATTGGCTGATGGGGAAAAATGTAATCCATGTGTAATATTCATGCTTAGTTACCATGGAAACTCTCATAACAATAAATTAAACAATCTATTTAGACGCTATTGTAGTCGTTGTCGAGGAGATTTCAAATATAGATTTTGATTGTTGAAACATTATAAAACAATCGAATTATACACATTTTACGATAGAATTATATAAAATTTCAAACTCGCATATCTCCGTTACTGTTGAAGATACAGAAGTGATTTTGCACTCAATGGATTCAATTCGACCTAACCTAAACTAAACTGACCTGACCTAACCTAACCTAACCTAACTTTACTTAACCTAACCTAACCTAACCTAATAACAATAAAATAAAAACAATCTATTTGTGCCGATTGTAGTCGTTCTCGAGGAGATTTGAAATATAGATTTTGATTGTTGAAACATTATAAAACAATCGAATTCCACACATTTTACCATTTAATTATATAAAATTTCAAACTCGTATATCTCCGTTACTATTGAAGATACAGAAGTGATTTTGCACTCAAGGGAATCAGGTCGACGCTCTCTATTGGCTCATGGGGAAAAATGAAATCCATGTGTAATATTCATGCTTAGTTACCATGGAAACTCTCATAACAATAAATTAAACAATCTTTTTAGGCGCTATTGTAGTCGTCGAGGAGATTCCAAATATAGATTTTGATTTTTGAAACATTATAAAACAATCGAATTATACACTTTTTACGATAGAATTATATAAAATTTCAAACTCGCATATCTCCGTTACTGTTGAAGATACAGAAGTGATTTTGCACTCAATGGATTCAATTCGACCTAACCTAACCTAAACTGACCTGACCTAACCTAACCTAACCTAACTTTACTTAACCTAATCTAACCTAACCTAATAACAATAAAATAAAAACAATTTATTTGTGCCGATTGTAGTCGTTCTCGAGGAGATTTGAAATATAGATTTTGATTGTTGAAACATTATAAAACAATCGAATTCCACACATTTTACCATTTAATTATATAAAATTTCAAACTCGTATATCTCCGTTACTATTGAAGATACAGAAGTGATTTTGCACTCAAGGGAATCAGGTCGACGCTCTCTATTGGCTCATGGGGAAAAATGTAATCCATGTGTAATATTCATGCTTAGTTACCATGGAAACTCTCATAACAATAAATTAAACAATCTATTTAGACGCTATTGTAGTCGTTGTCGAGGAGATTTCAAATATAGATTTTGATTGTTGAAACATTGTAAAACAATCGAATTATACACATTTTACGATAGAATTATATAAAATTTCAAACTCGCATATCTCCGTTACTGTTGAAGATACAGAAGTGATTTTACACTCAATGGAATTAGGTCGACCTAACCTAACCTAAACTGACCTGACCTAACCTAACCTAACCTAACTTTACTTAACCTAACCTAACCTAACCTAATAACAATAAAATAAAAACAATCTATTTGTGCCGATTGTAGTGGTTCTCGAGGAGATTTGAAATATAGATTTTGATTGTTGAAACATTATAAAACAATCGAATTCCACACATTTTACCATTTAATTATATAAAATTTCAAACTCGTATATCTCCGTTACTATTGAAGATACAGAAGTGATTTTGCACTCAAGGGAATCAGGTCGACGCTCTCTATTGCCTCATGGGGAAAAATGTAATCCATGTGTAATATTCATGCTTAGTTACCATGGAAACTCTCATAACAATAAATTAAACAGTCTATTTAGACGCTATTGTAGTCGTTGTCGAGGAGATTTCAAATATAGATTTTGATTGTTGAAACATTATAAAACAATCGAATTATACACATTTTACGATAGAATTATATAAAATTTCAAACTCGCATATCTCCGTTACTGTTGAAGATACAGAAGTGATTTTACACTCAATGGAATTAGGTCGACCTAACCTAACCTAAACTGACCTGACCTAACCTAACCTAACCTAACTTTACTTAACCTAACCTAACCTAACCTAATAACAATAAAATAAAAACAATCTATTTGTGCCGATTGTAGTCGTTCTCGAGGAGATTTGAAATATAGATTTTGATTGTTGAAACATTATAAAACAATCGAATTCCACACATTTTACCATTTAATTATATAAAATTTCAAACTCGTATATCTCCGTTACTATTGAAGATACAGAAGTGATTTTGCACTCATGGGAATCAGGTCGACGCTCTCTATTGGCTCATGAAGAAAAATGAAATCCATGTGTAATATTCATGCTTAGTTACCATGGAAACTCTCATAACAATAAATTAAACAATCTTTTTTGGCGCTATTGTAGTCCTTGTCGAGGAGATTCCAAATATAGATTTTGATTTTTGAAACATTATAAAACAATCGAATTATACACTTTTTACGATAGAATTATATAAAATTTCAAACTCGCATATCTCCGTTACTGTTGAAGATACAGAAGTGATTTTGCACTCAATGGATTCAATTCGACCTAACCTAACCTAAACTGACCTGTCCTAACCTAACCTAACCTAACTTTACTTAACCTAACCTAACCTAACCTAATAAAAATAAAATAAAAACAATCTATTTGTGCCGATTGTAGTCGTTCTCGAGGAGATTTGAAATATAGATTTTGATTGTTGAAACATTATAATACAATCGAATTCCACACATTTTACCATTTAATTATATAAAATTTCAAACTCGTATATCTCCGTTACTATTGAAGATACAGAAGTGATTTTGCACTCAAGGGAATCAGGTCGACGCTCTCTATTGGCTCATGGGGAAAAATGTAATCCATGTGTAATATTCATGCTTAGTTACCATGGAAACTCTCATAACAATAAATTAAACAATCTTTTTAGGCGCTATTGTAGTCGTCGAGGAAATTCCAAATATAGATTTTGATTTTTGAAACATTATAAAACAATCGAATTATACACTTTTTACGATAGAATTATATAAAATTTCAAACTCGCATATCTCCGTTACTGTTGAAGATACAGAAGTGATTTTGCACTCAATGGATTTAATTCGACCTAACCTAACCTAAACTGACCTGACCTAACCTAACCTAACCTAACTTTACTTAACCTAATCTAACCTAACCTAATAACAATAAAATAAAAACAATTTATTTGTGCCGATTGTAGTCGTTCTCGAGGAGATTTGAAATATAGATTTTGATGGTTGAAACATTATAAAACAATCGAATTCCACACATTTTACCATTTAATTATATAAAATTTCAAACTCGCATATCTCCGTTACTATTGAAGATACAGAAGTGATTTTGTATTCAATGGAATCAGGTCGACGCTCTCTATTGGCTCATGGGGAAAAATGTAATCCATGTGTAATATTCATGCTTAGTTACCATGGAAACTCTCATAACAATAAATTAAACAATCTATTTAGACGCTATTGTAGTCGTTGTCGAGGAGATTTCAAATATAGATTTTGATTGTTGAAACATTATAAAACAATCGAATTATACACATTTTACGATAGAATTATATAAAATTTCAAACTCGCATATCTCCGTTACTGTTGAAGATACAGAAGTGATTTTACACTCAATGGAATTAGGTCGACCTAACCTAACCTAAACTGACCTGACCTAACCTAACCTAACCTAACTTTACTTAACCTAACCTAACCTAACCTAATAACAATAAAATAAAAACAATCTATTTGTGCCGATTGTAGTGGTTCTCGAGGAGATTTGAAATATAGATTTTGATTGTTGAAACATTATAAAACAATCGAATTCCACACATTTTACCATTTAATTATATAAAATTTCAAACTCGTATATCTCCGTTACTATTGAAGATACAGAAGTGATTTTGCACTCAAGGGAATCAGGTCGACGCTCTCTATTGGCTCATGGGGAAAAATGTAATCCATGTGTAATATTCATGCTTAGTTACCATGGAAACTCTCATAACAATAAATTAAACAGTCTATTTAGACGCTATTGTAGTCGTTGTCGAGGAGATTTCAAATATAGATTTTGATTGTTGAAACATTATAAAACAATCGAATTATACACATTTTACGATAGAATTATATAAAATTTCAAACTCGCATATCTCCGTTACTGTTGAAGATACAGAAGTGATTTTACACTCAATGGAATTAGGTCGACCTAACCTAACCTAAACTGACCTGACCTAACCTAACCTAACCTAACTTTACTTAACCTAACCTAACCTAACCTAATAACAATAAAATAAAAACAATCTATTTGTGCCGATTGTAGTCGTTCTCGAGGAGATTTGAAATATAGATTTTGATTGTTGAAACATTATAAAACAATCGAATTCCACACATTTTACCATTTAATTATATAAAATTTCAAACTCGTATATCTCCGTTACTATTGAAGATACAGAAGTGATTTTGCACTCATGGGAATCAGGTCGACGCTCTCTATTGGCTCATGAAGAAAAATGAAATCCATGTGTAATATTCATGCTTAGTTACCATGGAAACTCTCATAACAATAAATTAAACAATCTTTTTTGGCGCTATTGTAGTCGTCGAGGAGATTCCAAATATAGATTTTGATTTTTGAAACATTATAAAACAATCGAATTATACACTTTTTACGATAGAATTATATAAAATTTCAAACTCGCATATCTCCGTTACTGTTGAAGATACAGAAGTGATTTTGCACTCAATAGATTCAATTCGACCTAACCTAACCTAAACTGACCTGACCTAACCTAACCTAACCTAACTTTACTTAACCTAACCTAACCTAACCTAATAACAATAAAATAAAAACAATCTATTTGTGCCGATTGTAGTCGTTCTCGAGGAGATTTGAAATATAGATTTTGATTGTTGAAACATTATAAAACAATCGAATTCCACACATTTTACCATTTAATTATATAAAATTTCAAACTCGTATATCTCCGTTACTATTGAAGATACAGAAGTGATTTTGCACTCAAGGGAATCAGGTCGACGCTCTCTATTGGCTCATGGGGAAAAATGTAATCCATGTGTAATATTCATGCTTAGTTACCATGGAAACTCTAATAACAATAAATTAAACAGTCTTTTTAGGCGCTATTGTAGTCGTGGAGGAGATTCCAAATATAGATTTTGATTTTTGAAACATTATAAAACAATCGAATTATACACTTTTTACGATAGAATTATATAAAATTTCAAACTCGCATATCTCCGTTACTGTTGAAGATACAGAAGTGATTTTGCACTCAATGGATTTAATTCGACCTAACCTAACCTAAACTGACCTGACCTAACCTAACGTAACCTAACTTTACTTAACCTAATCTAACCTAACCTAATAACAATAAAATAAAAACAATTTATTTGTGCCGATTGTAGTCGTTCTCGAGGAGATTTGAAATATAGATTTTGATGGTTGAAACATTATAAAACAATCGAATTCCACACATTTTACCATTTAATTATATAAAATTTCAAACTCGCATATCTCCGTTACTATTGAAGATACAGAAGTGATTTTGTACTCAATGGAATCAGGTCGACGCTCTCTATTGGCTGATGGAGAAAAATGTAATCCATGTGTAATATTCATGCTTAGTTACCATGGAAACTCTCATAACAATAAATTAAACAATCTTTTTAGGCGCTATTGTAGTCGTCGAGGAGATTCCAAATATAGATTTTGATTTTTGAAACATTATAAAACAATCGAATTATACACTTTTTACGATAGAATTATATAAAATTTCAAACTCGCATATCTCCGTTACTGTTGAAGATACAGAAGTGATTTTACACTCAATGGAATTAGGTCGACCTAACCTAACCTAAACTGACCTGACCTAACCTAACCTAACCTAACTTTACTTAACCTAACCTAACCTAACCTAATAACAATAAAATAAAAACAATCTATTTGTGCCGATTGTAGTCGTTCTCGAGGAGATTTGAAATATAGATTTTGATTGTTGAAACATTATAAAACAATCGAATTCCACACATTTTACCATTTAATTATATAAAATTTCAAACTCGTATATCTCCGTTACTATTGAAGATACAGAAGTGATTTTGCACTCAAGGGAATCAGGTCGACGCTCTCTATTGGCTCATGGGGAAAAATGAAATCCATGTGTAATATTCATGCTTAGTTACCATGGAAACTCTCATAACAATAAATTAAACAACCTTTTTAGGCGCTTTTGTAGTCGTCGAGGAGATTCCAAATATAGATTTTGATTTTTGAAACATTATAAAACAATCGAATTCCACACATTTTACCATTTAATTATATAAAATTTCAAACTCGTATATCTCCGTTACTATTGAAGATACAGAAGTGATTTTGCACTCAAGGGAATCAGGTCGACGCTCTCTATTGGCTCATGGGGAAAAATGTAATCCATGTGTAATATTCATGCTTAGTTACCATGGAAACTCTCATAACAATAAATTAAACTATCTATTTAGACGCTATTGTAGTCGTTGTCGTGGAGATTTCAAATATAGATTTTGATTGTTGAAACATTATAAAACAATCGAATTATACACATTTTACGATAGAATTATATAAAATTTCAAACTCGCATATCTCCGTTACTGTTGAAGATACAGAAGTGATTTTGCACTCAATAGATTCAATTCGACCTAACCTAACCTAAACTGACCTGACCTAACCTAACCTAACCTAACTTTACTTAACCTAACCTAACCTAACCTAATAAAAATAAAATAAAAACAATCTATTTGTGCCGATTGTAGTCGTTCTCGAGGAGATTTGAAATATAGATTTTGATTGTTGAAACATTATAAAACAATCGAATTCCACACATTTTACCATTTAATTATATAAAATTTCAAACTCGTATATCTCCGTTACTATTGAAGATACAGAAGTGATTTTGCACTCAAGGGAATCAGGTCGACGCTCTCTATTGGCTGATGGGGAAAAATGTAATCCATGTGTAATATTCATGCTTAGTTACCATGGAAACTCTAATAACAATAAATTAAACAATCTTTTTAGGCGCTATTGTAGTCGTCGAGGAGATTCCAAATATAGATTTTGATTTTTGAAACATTATAAAACAATCGAATTATACACTTTTTACGATAGAATTATATGAAATTTCAAACTCGCATATCTCCGTTACTGTTGAAGATACAGAAGTGATTTTGCACTCAATGGATTCAATTCGACCTAACCTAACCTAAACTGACCTGACCTAACCTAACCTAACCTAACTTTACTTAACCTAATCTAACCTAACCTAATAACAATAAAATAAAAACAATTTATTTGTGCCGATTGTAGTCGTTCTCGAGGAGATTCGAAATATAGATTTTGATTGTTGAAACATTATAAAACAATCGAATTCCACACATTTTACAATATAATTATATAAAATTTCAAACACGTATATCTCCGTTACTATTGAAGATACAGAAGTGATTTTGCACTCAATGGAATCAGGTCGACGCTCTCTATTGGCTCATGGGGAAAAATGTAATCCATGTGTAATATTCATGCTTAGTTACCATGGAAACTCTCATAACAATAAATTAAACAATCTATTTAGACGCTATTGTAGTCGTTGTCGAGGAGATTTCAAATATAGATTTTGATTGTTGAAACATTATAAAACAATCGAATTATACACATTTTACGATAGAATTATATAAAATTTCAAACTCGCATATCTCCGTTACTGTTGAAGATACAGAAGTGATTTTACACTCAATGGAATTAGGTCGACCTAACCTAACCTAAACTGACCTGACCTAACCTAACCTAACTTTACTTAACCTAACCTAACCTAACCTAATAACAATAAAATAAAAACAATCTATTTGTGCCGATTGTAGTCGTTCTCGAGGAGATTTGAAATATAGATTTTGATTGTTGAAACATTATAAAACAATCGAATTCCACACATTTTGCCATTTAATTATATAAAATTTCAAACTCGTATATCTCCGTTACTATTGAAGATACAGAAGTGATTTTGCACTCAAGGGAATCAGGTCGACGCTCTCTATTGGCTCATGGGGAAAAATGAAATCCATGTGTAATATTCATGCTTAGTTACCATGGAAACTCTCATAACAATAAATTAAACAACCTTTTTAGGCGCTTTTGTAGTCGTCGAGGAGATTCCAAATATAGATTTTGATTTTTGAAACATTATAAAACAATCGAATTCCACACATTTTACCATTTAATTATATAAAATTTCAAACTCGTATATCTCCGTTACTATTGAAGATACAGAAGTGATTTTGCACTCAAGGGAATCAGGTCGACGCTCTCTATTGGCTCATGGGGAAAAATGTAATCCATGTGTAATATTCATGCTTAGTTACCATGGAAACTCTCATAACAATAAATTAAACAGTCTATTTAGACGCTATTGTAGTCGTTGTCGAGGAGATTTCAAATATAGATTTTGATTGTTGAAACATTATAAAACAATCGAATTATACACATTTTACGCTAGAATTATATAAAATTTCAAACTCGCATATCTCCGTTACTGTTGAAGATACAGAAGTGATTTTGCACTCAATGGATTTAATTCGACCTAACCTAACCTAAACTGACCTGACCTAACCTAACCTAACCTAACTTTACTTAACCTAATCTAACCTAACCTAATAACAATAAAATAAAAACAATTTATTTGTGCCGATTGTAGTCGTTCTCGAGGAGATTTGAAATATAGATTTTGATGGTTGAAACATTATAAAACAATCGAATTCCACACATTTTACCATTTAATTATATAAAATTTCAAACTCGCATATCTCCGTTACTATTGAAGATACAGAAGTGATTTTGTACTCAATGGAATCAGGTCGACGCTCTCTATTGGCTCATGGGGAAAAATGTAATCCATGTGTAATATTCATGCTTAGTTACCATGGAAACTCTCATAACAATAAATTAAACTATCTATTTAGACGCTATTGTAGTCGTTGTCGTGGAGATTTCAAATATAGATTTTGATTGTTGAAACATTATAAAACAATCGAATTATACACATTTTACGATAGAATTATATAAAATTTCAAACTCGCAGATCTCCGTTACTGTTGAAGATACAGAAGTGATTTTGCACTCAATAGATTCAATTCGACCTAACCTAACCTAAACTGACCTGACCTAACCTAACCTAACCTAACTTTACTTAACCTAACCTAACCTAACCTAATAACAATAAAATAAAAACAATCTATTTGTGCCGATTGTAGTCGTTCTCGAGGAGATTTGAAATATAGATTTTGATTGTTGAAACATTATAAAACAATCGAATTCCACACATTTTACCATTTAATTATATAAAATTTCAAACTCGTATATCTCCGTTACTATTGAAGATACAGAAGTGATTTTGCACTCAAGGGAATCAGGTCGACGCTCTCTATTGGCTGATGGGGAAAAATGTAATCCATGTGTAATATTCATGCTTAGTTACCATGGAAACTCTAATAACAATAAATTAAACAATCTTTTTAGGCGCTATTGTAGTCGTCGAGGAGATTCCAAATATAGATTTTGATTTTTGAAACATTATAAAACAATCGAATTATACACTTTTTACGATAGAATTATATGAAATTTCAAACTCGCATATCTCCGTTACTGTTGAAGATACAGAAGTGATTTTGCACTCAATGGATTCAATTCGACCTAACCTAACCTAAACTGACCTGACCTAACCTAACCTAACCTAACTTTACTTAACCTAATCTAACCTAACCTAATAACAATAAAATAAAAACAATTTATTTGTGCCGATTGTAGTCGTTCTCGAGGAGATTCGAAATATAGATTTTGATTGTTGAAACATTATAAAACAATCGAATTCCACACATTTTACAATATAATTATATAAAATTTCAAACACGTATATCTCCGTTACTATTGAAGATACAGAAGTGATTTTGCACTCAATGGAATCAGGTCGACGCTCTCTATTGGCTCATGGGGAAAAATGTAATCCATGTGTAATATTCATGCTTAGTTACCATGGAAACTCTCATAACAATAAATTAAACAATCTATTTAGACGCTATTGTAGTCGTTGTCGAGGAGATTTCAAATATAGATTTTGATTGTTGAAACATTATAAAACAATCGAATTATACACATTTTACGATAGAATTATATAAAATTTCAAACTCGCATATCTCCGTTACTGTTGAAGATACAGAAGTGATTTTACACTCAATGGAATTAGGTCGACCTAACCTAACCTAAACTGACCTGACCTAACCTAACCTAACCTAACTTTACTTAACCTAACCTAACCTAACCTAATAACAATAAAATAAAAACAATCTATTTGTGCCGATTGTAGTCGTTCTCGAGGAGATTTGAAATATAGATTTTGATTGTTGAAACATTATAAAACAATCGAATTCCACACATTTTGCCATTTAATTATATAAAATTTCAAACTCGTATATCTCCGTTACTATTGAAGATACAGAAGTGATTTTGCACTCAAGGGAATCAGGTCGACGCTCTCTATTGGCTCATGGGGAAAAATGAAATCCATGTGTAATATTCATGCTTAGTTACCATGGAAACTCTCATAACAATAAATTAAACAACCTTTTTAGGCGCTTTTGTAGTCGTCGAGGAGATTCCAAATATAGATTTTGATTTTTGAAACATTATAAAACAATCGAATTCCACACATTTTACCATTTAATTATATAAAATTTCAAACTCGTATATCTCCGTTACTATTGAAGATACAGAAGTGATTTTGCACTCAAGGGAATCAGGTCGACGCTCTCTATTGGCTCATGGGGAAAAATGTAATCCATGTGTAATATTCATGCTTAGTTACCATGGAAACTCTCATAACAATAAATTAAACAGTCTATTTAGACGCTATTGTAGTCGTTGTCGAGGAGATTTCAAATATAGATTTTGATTGTTGAAACATTATAAAACAATCGAATTATACACATTTTACGATAGAATTATATAAAATTTCAAACTCGCATATCTCCGTTACTGTTGAAGATACAGAAGTGATTTTGCACTCAATGGATTTAATTCGACCTAACCTAACCTAAACTGACCTGACCTAACCTAACCTAACCTAACTTTACTTAACCTAATCTAACCTAACCTAATAACAATAAAATAAAAACAATTTATTTGTGCCGATTGTAGTCGTTCTCGAGGAGATTTGAAATATAGATTTTGATGGTTGAAACATTATAAAACAATCGAATTCCACACATTTTACCATTTAATTATATAAAATTTCAAACTCGCATATCTCCGTTACTATTGAAGATACAGAAGTGATTTTGTACTCAATGGAATCAGGTCGACGCTCTCTATTGGCTCATGGGGAAAAATGTAATCCATGTGTAATATTCATGCTTAGTTACCATGGAAACTCTCATAACAATAAATTAAACTATCTATTTAGACGCTATTGTAGTCGTTGTCGTGGAGATTTCAAATATAGGTTTTGATTGTTGAAACATTATAAAACAATCGAATTATACACATTTTACGATAGAATTATATAAAATTTCAAACTCGCATATCTCCGTTACTGTTGAAGATACAGAAGTGATTTTGCACTCATGGGAATCAGGTCGACGCTCTCTATTGGCTCATGAAGAAAAATGAAATCCATGTGTAATATTCATGCTTAGTTACCATGGAAACTCTCATAACAATAAATTAAACAATCTATTTAGACGCTATTGTAGTCGTTGTCGAGGAGATTTCAAATATAGATTTTGATTGTTGAAACATTGTAAAACAATCGAATTATACACATTTTACGATAGAATTATATAAAATTTCAAACTCGCATATCTCCGTTACTGTTGAAGATACAGAAGTGATTTTACACTCAATGGAATTAGGTCGACCTAACCTAACCTAAACTGACCTGACCTAACCTAACCTAACCTAACTTTACTTAACCTAACCTAACCTAACCTAATAACAATAAAATAAAAACAATCTATTTGTGCCGATTGTAGTGGTTCTCGAGGAGATTTGAAATATAGATTTTGATTGTTGAAACATTATAAAACAATCGAATTCCACACATTTTACCATTTAATTATATAAAATTTCAAACTCGTATATCTCCGTTACTATTGAAGATACAGAAGTGATTTTGCACTCAAGGGAATCAGGTCGACGCTCTCTATTGGCTCATGGGGAAAAATGTAATCCATGTGTAATATTCATGCTTAGTTACCATGGAAACTCTCATAACAATAAATTAAACAGTCTATTTAGACGCTATTGTAGTCGTTGTCGAGGAGATTTCAAATATAGATTTTGATTGTTGAAACATTATAAAACAATCGAATTATACACATTTTACGATAGAATTATATAAAATTTCAAACTCGCATATCTCCGTTACTGTTGAAGATACAGAAGTGATTTTACACTCAATGGAATTAGGTCGACCTAACCTAACCTAAACTGACCTGACCTAACCTAACCTAACCTAACTTTACTTAACCTAACCTAACCTAACCTAATAACAATAAAATAAAAACAATCTATTTGTGCCGATTGTAGTCGTTCTCGAGGAGATTTGAAATATAGATTTTGATTGTTGAAACATTATAAAACAATCGAATTCCACACATTTTACCATTTAATTATATAAAATTTCAAACTCGTATATCTCCGTTACTATTGAAGATACAGAAGTGATTTTGCACTCATGGGAATCAGGTCGACGCTCTCTATTGGCTCATGAAGAAAAATGAAATCCATGTGTAATATTCATGCTTAGTTACCATGGAAACTCTCATAACAATAAATTAAACAATCTTTTTTGGCGCTATTGTAGTCCTTGTCGAGGAGATTCCAAATATAGATTTTGATTTTTGAAACATTATAAAACAATCGAATTATACACTTTTTACGATAGAATTATATAAAATTTCAAACTCGCATATCTCCGTTACTGTTGAAGATACAGAAGTGATTTTGCACTCAATGGATTCAATTCGACCTAACCTAACCTAAACTGACCTGTCCTAACCTAACCTAACCTAACTTTACTTAACCTAACCTAACCTAACCTAATAAAAATAAAATAAAAACAATCTATTTGTGCCGATTGTAGTCGTTCTCGAGGAGATTTGAAATATAGATTTTGATTGTTGAAACATTATAATACAATCGAATTCCACACATTTTACCATTTAATTATATAAAATTTCAAACTCGTATATCTCCGTTACTATTGAAGATACAGAAGTGATTTTGCACTCAAGGGAATCAGGTCGACGCTCTCTATTGGCTCATGGGGAAAAATGTAATCCATGTGTAATATTCATGCTTAGTTACCATGGAAACTCTCATAACAATAAATTAAACAATCTTTTTAGGCGCTATTGTAGTCGTCGAGGAAATTCCAAATATAGATTTTGATTTTTGAAACATTATAAAACAATCGAATTATACACTTTTTACGATAGAATTATATAAAATTTCAAACTCGCATATCTCCGTTACTGTTGAAGATACAGAAGTGATTTTGCACTCAATGGATTTAATTCGACCTAACCTAACCTAAACTGACCTGACCTAACCTAACCTAACCTAACTTTACTTAACCTAATCTAACCTAACCTAATAACAATAAAATAAAAACAATTTATTTGTGCCGATTGTAGTCGTTCTCGAGGAGATTTGAAATATAGATTTTGATGGTTGAAACATTATAAAACAATCGAATTCCACACATTTTACCATTTAATTATATAAAATTTCAAACTCGCATATCTCCGTTACTATTGAAGATACAGAAGTGATTTTGTATTCAATGGAATCAGGTCGACGCTCTCTATTGGCTCATGGGGAAAAATGTAATCCATGTGTAATATTCATGCTTAGTTACCATGGAAACTCTCATAACAATAAATTAAACAATCTATTTAGACGCTATTGTAGTCGTTGTCGAGGAGATTTCAAATATAGATTTTGATTGTTGAAACATTATAAAACAATCGAATTATACACATTTTACGATAGAATTATATAAAATTTCAAACTCGCATATCTCCGTTACTGTTGAAGATACAGAAGTGATTTTGCACTCAATGGATTCAATTCGACCTAACCTAAACTAAACTGACCTGACCTAACCTAACCTAACCTAACTTTACTTAACCTAACCTAACCTAACCTAATAACAATAAAATAAAAACAATCTATTTGTGCCGATTGTAGTCGTTCTCGAGGAGATTTGAAATATAGATTTTGATTGTTGAAACATTATAAAACAATCGAATTCCACACATTTTACCATTTAATTATATAAAATTTCAAACTCGTATATCTCCGTTACTATTGAAGATACAGAAGTGATTTTGCACTCAAGGGAATCAGGTCGACGCTCTCTATTGGCTCATGGGGAAAAATGAAATCCATGTGTAATATTCATGCTTAGTTACCATGGAAACTCTCATAACAATAAATTAAACAATCTTTTTAGGCGCTATTGTAGTCGTCGAGGAGATTCCAAATATAGATTTTGATTTTTGAAACATTATAAAACAATCGAATTATACACTTTTTACGATAGAATTATATAAAATTTCAAACTCGCATATCTCCGTTACTGTTGAAGATACAGAAGTGATTTTGCACTCAATGGATTCAATTCGACCTAACCTAACCTAAACTGACCTGACCTAACCTAACCTAACCTAACTTTACTTAACCTAATCTAACCTAACCTAATAACAATAAAATAAAAACAATTTATTTGTGCCGATTGTAGTCGTTCTCGAGGAGATTTGAAATATAGATTTTGATTGTTGAAACATTATAAAACAATCGAATTCCACAAATTTTACAATATAATTATATAAAATTTCAAACACGTATATCTCCGTTACTATTGAAGATACAGAAGTGATTTTGCACTCAATGGAATCAGGTCGACGCTCTCTATTGGCTCATGGGGAAAAATGTAATCCATGTGTAATATTCATGCTTAGTTACCATGGAAACTCTCATAACAATAAATTAAACAATCTATTTAGACGCTATTGTAGTCGTTGTCGAGGAGATTTCAAATATAGATTTTGATTGTTGAAACATTGTAAAACAATCGAATTATACACATTTTACGATAGAATTATATAAAATTTCAAACTCGCATATCTCCGTTACTGTTGAAGATACAGAAGTGATTTTACACTCAATGGAATTAGGTCGACCTAACCTAACCTAAACTGACCTGACCTAACCTAACCTAACCTAACTTTACTTAACCTAACCTAACCTAACCTAATAACAATAAAATAAAAACAATCTATTTGTGCCGATTGTAGTGGTTCTCGAGGAGATTTGAAATATAGATTTTGATTGTTGAAACATTATAAAACAATCGAATTCCACACATTTTACCATTTAATTATATAAAATTTCAAACTCGTATATCTCCGTTACTATTGAAGATACAGAAGTGATTTTGCACTCAAGGGAATCAGGTCGACGCTCTCTATTGGCTCATGGGGAAAAATGTAATCCATGTGTAATATTCATGCTTAGTTACCATGGAAACTCTCATAACAATAAATTAAACAGTCTATTTAGACGCTATTGTAGTCGTTGTCGAGGAGATTTCAAATATAGATTTTGATTGTTGAAACATTATAAAACAATCGAATTATACACATTTTACGATAGAATTATATAAAATTTCAAACTCGCATATCTCCGTTACTGTTGAAGATACAGAAGTGATTTTACACTCAATGGAATTAGGTCGACCTAACCTAACCTAAACTGACCTGACCTAACCTAACCTAACCTAACTTTACTTAACCTAACCTAACCTAACCTAATAACAATAAAATAAAAACAATCTATTTGTGCCGATTGTAGTCGTTCTCGAGGAGATTTGAAATATAGATTTTGATTGTTGAAACATTATAAAACAATCGAATTCCACACATTTTACCATTTAATTATATAAAATTTCAAACTCGTATATCTCCGTTACTATTGAAGATACAGAAGTGATTTTGCACTCATGGGAATCAGGTCGACGCTCTCTATTGGCTCATGAAGAAAAATGAAATCCATGTGTAATATTCATGCTTAGTTACCATGGAAACTCTCATAACAATAAATTAAACAATCTTTTTTGGCGCTATTGTAGTCGTCGAGGAGATTCCAAATATAGATTTTGATTTTTGAAACATTATAAAACAATCGAATTATACACTTTTTACGATAGAATTATATAAAATTTCAAACTCGCATATCTCCGTTACTGTTGAAGATACAGAAGTGATTTTGCACTCAATAGATTCAATTCGACCTAACCTAACCTAAACTGACCTGACCTAACCTAACCTAACCTAACTTTACTTAACCTAACCTAACCTAACCTAATAACAATAAAATAAAAACAATCTATTTGTGCCGATTGTAGTCGTTCTCGAGGAGATTTGAAATATAGATTTTGATTGTTGAAACATTATAAAACAATCGAATTCCACACATTTTACCATTTAATTATATAAAATTTCAAACTCGTATATCTCCGTTACTATTGAAGATACAGAAGTGATTTTGCACTCAAGGGAATCAGGTCGACGCTCTCTATTGGCTCATGGGGAAAAATGTAATCCATGTGTAATATTCATGCTTAGTTACCATGGAAACTCTAATAACAATAAATTAAACAGTCTTTTTAGGCGCTATTGTAGTCGTGGAGGAGATTCCAAATATAGATTTTGATTTTTGAAACATTATAAAACAATCGAATTATACACTTTTTACGATAGAATTATATAAAATTTCAAACTCGCATATCTCCGTTACTGTTGAAGATACAGAAGTGATTTTGCACTCAATGGATTTAATTCGACCTAACCTAACCTAAACTGACCTGACCTAACCTAACGTAACCTAACTTTACTTAACCTAATCTAACCTAACCTAATAACAATAAAATAAAAACAATTTATTTGTGCCGATTGTAGTCGTTCTCGAGGAGATTTGAAATATAGATTTTGATGGTTGAAACATTATAAAACAATCGAATTCCACACATTTTACCATTTAATTATATAAAATTTCAAACTCGCATATCTCCGTTACTATTGAAGATACAGAAGTGATTTTGTACTCAATGGAATCAGGTCGACGCTCTCTATTGGCTGATGGAGAAAAATGTAATCCATGTGTAATATTCATGCTTAGTTACCATGGAAACTCTCATAACAATAAATTAAACAATCTTTTTAGGCGCTATTGTAGTCGTCGAGGAGATTCCAAATATAGATTTTGATTTTTGAAACATTATAAAACAATCGAATTATACACTTTTTACGATAGAATTATATAAAATTTCAAACTCGCATATCTCCGTTACTGTTGAAGATACAGAAGTGATTTTACACTCAATGGAATTAGGTCGACCTAACCTAACCTAAACTGACCTGACCTAACCTAACCTAACCTAACTTTACTTAACCTAACCTAACCTAACCTAATAACAATAAAATAAAAACAATCTATTTGTGCCGATTGTAGTCGTTCTCGAGGAGATTTGAAATATAGATTTTGATTGTTGAAACATTATAAAACAATCGAATTCCACACATTTTACCATTTAATTATATAAAATTTCAAACTCGTATATCTCCGTTACTATTGAAGATACAGAAGTGATTTTGCACTCAAGGGAATCAGGTCGACGCTCTCTATTAGCTCATGGGGAAAAATGAAATCCATGTGTAATATTCATGCTTAGTTACCATGGAAACTCTCATAACAATAAATTAAACAACCTTTTTAGGCGCTTTTGTAGTCGTCGAGGAGATTCCAAATATAGATTTTGATTTTTGAAACATTATAAAACAATCGAATTCCACACATTTTACCATTTAATTATATAAAATTTCAAACTCGTATATCTCCGTTACTATTGAAGATACAGAAGTGATTTTGCACTCAAGGGAATCAGGTCGACGCTCTCTATTGGCTCATGGGGAAAAATGTAATCCATGTGTAATATTCATGCTTAGTTACCATGGAAACTCTCATAACAATAAATTAAACTATCTATTTAGACGCTATTGTAGTCGTTGTCGTGGAGATTTCAAATATAGATTTTGATTGTTGAAACATTATAAAACAATCGAATTATACACATTTTACGATAGAATTATATAAAATTTCAAACTCGCATATCTCCGTTACTGTTGAAGATACAGAAGTGATTTTGCACTCAATAGATTCAATTCGACCTAACCTAACCTAAACTGACCTGACCTAACCTAACCTAACCTAACTTTACTTAACCTAACCTAACCTAACCTAATAACAATAAAATAAAAACAATCTATTTGTGCCGATTGTAGTCGTTCTCGAGGAGATTTGAAATATAGATTTTGATTGTTGAAACATTATAAAACAATCGAATTCCACACATTTTACCATTTAATTATATAAAATTTCAAACTCGTATATCTCCGTTACTATTGAAGATACAGAAGTGATTTTGCACTCAAGGGAATCAGGTCGACGCTCTCTATTGGCTGATGGGGAAAAATGTAATCCATGTGTAATATTCATGCTTAGTTACCATGGAAACTCTAATAACAATAAATTAAACAATCTTTTTAGGCGCTATTGTAGTCGTCGAGGAGATTCCAAATATAGATTTTGATTTTTGAAACATTATAAAACAATCGAATTATACACTTTTTACGATAGAATTATATGAAATTTCAAACTCGCATATCTCCGTTACTGTTGAAGATACAGAAGTGATTTTGCACTCAATGGATTCAATTCGACCTAACCTAACCTAAACTGACCTGACCTAACCTAACCTAACCTAACTTTACTTAACCTAATCTAACCTAACCTAATAACAATAAAATAAAAACAATTTATTTGTGCCGATTGTAGTCGTTCTCGAGGAGATTCGAAATATAGATTTTGATTGTTGAAACATTATAAAACAATCGAATTCCACACATTTTACAATATAATTATATAAAATTTCAAACACGTATATCTCCGTTACTATTGAAGATACAGAAGTGATTTTGCACTCAATGGAATCAGGTCGACGCTCTCTATTGGCTCATGGGGAAAAATGTAATCCATGTGTAATATTCATGCTTAGTTACCATGGAAACTCTCATAACAATAAATTAAACAATCTATTTAGACGCTATTGTAGTCGTTGTCGAGGAGATTTCAAATATAGATTTTGATTGTTGAAACATTATAAAACAATCGAATTATACACATTTTACGATAGAATTATATAAAATTTCAAACTCGCATATCTCCGTTACTGTTGAAGATACAGAAGTGATTTTACACTCAATGGAATTAGGTCGACCTAACCTAACCTAAACTGACCTGACCTAACCTAACCTAACCTAACTTTACTTAACCTAACCTAACCTAACCTAATAACAATAAAATAAAAACAATCTATTTGTGCCGATTGTAGTCGTTCTCGAGGAGATTTGAAATATAGATTTTGATTGTTGAAACATTATAAAACAATCGAATTCCACACATTTTGCCATTTAATTATATAAAATTTCAAACTCGTATATCTCCGTTACTATTGAAGATACAGAAGTGATTTTGCACTCAAGGGAATCAGGTCGACGCTCTCTATTGGCTCATGGGGAAAAATGAAATCCATGTGTAATATTCATGCTTAGTTACCATGGAAACTCTCATAACAATAAATTAAACAACCTTTTTAGGCGCTTTTGTAGTCGTCGAGGAGATTCCAAATATAGATTTTGATTTTTGAAACATTATAAAACAATCGAATTCCACACATTTTACCATTTAATTATATAAAATTTCAAACTCGTATATCTCCGTTACTATTGAAGATACAGAAGTGATTTTGCACTCAAGGGAATCAGGTCGACGCTCTCTATTGGCTCATGGGGAAAAATGTAATCCATGTGTAATATTCATGCTTAGTTACCATGGAAACTCTCATAACAATAAATTAAACAGTCTATTTAGACGCTATTGTAGTCGTTGTCGAGGAGATTTCAAATATAGATTTTGATTGTTGAAACATTATAAAACAATCGAATTATACACATTTTACGCTAGAATTATATAAAATTTCAAACTCGCATATCTCCGTTACTGTTGAAGATACAGAAGTGATTTTGCACTCAATGGATTTAATTCGACCTAACCTAACCTAAACTGACCTGACCTAACCTAACCTAACCTAACTTTACTTAACCTAATCTAACCTAACCTAATAACAATAAAATAAAAACAATTTATTTGTGCCGATTGTAGTCGTTCTCGAGGAGATTTGAAATATAGATTTTGATGGTTGAAACATTATAAAACAATCGAATTCCACACATTTTACCATTTAATTATATAAAATTTCAAACTCGCATATCTCCGTTACTATTGAAGATACAGAAGTGATTTTGTACTCAATGGAATCAGGTCGACGCTCTCTATTGGCTCATGGGGAAAAATGTAATCCATGTGTAATATTCATGCTTAGTTACCATGGAAACTCTCATAACAATAAATTAAACTATCTATTTAGACGCTATTGTAGTCGTTGTCGTGGAGATTTCAAATATAGATTTTGATTGTTGAAACATTATAAAACAATCGAATTATACACATTTTACGATAGAATTATATAAAATTTCAAACTCGCAGATCTCCGTTACTGTTGAAGATACAGAAGTGATTTTGCACTCAATAGATTCAATTCGACCTAACCTAACCTAAACTGACCTGACCTAACCTAACCTAACCTAACTTTACTTAACCTAACCTAACCTAACCTAATAACAATAAAATAAAAACAATCTATTTGTGCCGATTGTAGTCGTTCTCGAGGAGATTTGAAATATAGATTTTGATTGTTGAAACATTATAAAACAATCGAATTCCACACATTTTACCATTTAATTATATAAAATTTCAAACTCGTATATCTCCGTTACTATTGAAGATACAGAAGTGATTTTGCACTCAAGGGAATCAGGTCGACGCTCTCTATTGGCTGATGGGGAAAAATGTAATCCATGTGTAATATTCATGCTTAGTTACCATGGAAACTCTAATAACAATAAATTAAACAATCTTTTTAGGCGCTATTGTAGTCGTCGAGGAGATTCCAGATATAGATTTTGATTTTTGAAACATTATAAAACAATCGAATTATACACTTTTTACGATAGAATTATATGAAATTTCAAACTCGCATATCTCCGTTACTGTTGAAGATACAGAAGTGATTTTGCACTCAATGGATTCAATTCGACCTAACCTAACCTAAACTGACCTGACCTAACCTAACCTAACCTAACTTTACTTAACCTAATCTAACCTAACCTAATAACAATAAAATAAAAACAATTTATTTGTGCCGATTGTAGTCGTTCTCGAGGAGATTCGAAATATAGATTTTGATTGTTGAAACATTATAAAACAATCGAATTCCACACATTTTACAATATAATTATATAAAATTTCAAACACGTATATCTCCGTTACTATTGAAGATACAGAAGTGATTTTGCACTCAATGGAATCAGGTCGACGCTCTCTATTGGCTCATGGGGAAAAATGTAATCCATGTGTAATATTCATGCTTAGTTACCATGGAAACTCTCATAACAATAAATTAAACAATCTATTTAGACGCTATTGTAGTCGTTGTCGAGGAGATTTCAAATATAGATTTTGATTGTTGAAACATTATAAAACAATCGAATTATACACATTTTACGATAGAATTATATAAAATTTCAAACTCGCATATCTCCGTTACTGTTGAAGATACAGAAGTGATTTTACACTCAATGGAATTAGGTCGACCTAACCTAACCTAAACTGACCTGACCTAACCTAACCTAACCTAACTTTACTTAACCTAACCTAACCTAACCTAATAACAATAAAATAAAAACAATCTATTTGTGCCGATTGTAGTCGTTCTCGAGGAGATTTGAAATATAGATTTTGATTGTTGAAACATTATAAAACAATCGAATTCCACACATTTTGCCATTTAATTATATAAAATTTCAAACTCGTATATCTCCGTTACTATTGAAGATACAGAAGTGATTTTGCACTCAAGGGAATCAGGTCGACGCTCTCTATTGGCTCATGGGGAAAAATGAAATCCATGTGTAATATTCATGCTTAGTTACCATGGAAACTCTCATAACAATAAATTAAACAACCTTTTTAGGCGCTTTTGTAGTCGTCGAGGAGATTCCAAATATAGATTTTGATTTTTGAAACATTATAAAACAATCGAATTCCACACATTTTACCATTTAATTATATAAAATTTCAAACTCGTATATCTCCGTTACTATTGAAGATACAGAAGTGATTTTGCACTCAAGGGAATCAGGTCGACGCTCTCTATTGGCTCATGGGGAAAAATGTAATCCATGTGTAATATTCATGCTTAGTTACCATGGAAACTCTCATAACAATAAATTAAACAGTCTATTTAGACGCTATTGTAGTCGTTGTCGAGGAGATTTCAAATATAGATTTTGATTGTTGAAACATTATAAAACAATCGAATTATACACATTTTACGATAGAATTATATAAAATTTCAAACTCGCATATCTCCGTTACTGTTGAAGATACAGAAGTGATTTTGCACTCAATGGATTTAATTCGACCTAACCTAACCTAAACTGACCTGACCTAACCTAACCTAACCTAACTTTACTTAACCTAATCTAACCTAACCTAATAACAATAAAATAAAAACAATTTATTTGTGCCGATTGTAGTCGTTCTCGAGGAGATTTGAAATATAGATTTTGATGGTTGAAACATTATAAAACAATCGAATTCCACACATTTTACCATTTAATTATATAAAATTTCAAACTCGCATATCTCCGTTACTATTGAAGATACAGAAGTGATTTTGTACTCAATGGAATCAGGTCGACGCTCTCTATTGGCTCATGGGGAAAAATGTAATCCATGTGTAATATTCATGCTTAGTTACCATGGAAACTCTCATAACAATAAATTAAACTATCTATTTAGACGCTATTGTAGTCGTTGTCGTGGAGATTTCAAATATAGGTTTTGATTGTTGAAACATTATAAAACAATCGAATTATACACATTTTACGATAGAATTATATAAAATTTCAAACTCGCATATCTCCGTTACTGTTGAAGATACAGAAGTGATTTTGCACTCAATAGATTCAATTCGACCTAACCTAACCTAAACTGACCTGACCTAACCTAACCTAACCTAACTTTACTTAACCTAACCTAACCTAACCTAATAACAATAAAGTAAAAACAATCTATTTGTGCCGATTGTAGTCGTTCTCGAGGAGATTTGAAATATAGATTTTGATTGTTGAAACATTATAAAACAATCGAATTCCACACATTTTACCATTTAATTATATAAAATTTCAAACTCGTATATCTCCGTTACTATTGAAGATACAGAAGTGATTTTGCACTCAAGGGAATCAGGTCGACGCTCTCTATTGGCTCATGGGGAAAAATGTAATCCATGTGTAATATTCATGCTTAGTTACCATGGAAACTCTAATAACAATAAATTAGACAATCTTTTTAGGCGCTATTGTAGTCGTGGAGGAGATTCCAAATATAGATTTTGATTTTTGAAACATTATAAAACAATCGAATTATACACTTTTTACGATAGAATTATATAAAATTTCAAACTCGCATATCTCCGTTACTGTTGAAGATACAGAAGTGATTTTGCACTCAATGGATTTAATTCGACCTAACCTAACCTAAACTGACCTGACCTAACCTAACCTAACCTAACTTTACTTAACCTAATCTAACCTAACCTAATAACAATAAAATAAAAACAATTTATTTGTGCCGATTGTAGTCGTTCTCGAGGAGATTTGAAATATAGATTTTGATGGTTGAAACATTATAAAACAATCGAATTCCACACATTTCACCATTTAATTATATAAAATTTCAAACTCGCATATCTCCGTTACTATTGAAGATACAGAAGTGATTTTGTACTCAATGGAATCAGGTCGACGCTCTCTATTGGCTGATGGAGAAAAATGTAATCCATGTGTAATATTCATGCTTAGTTACCATGGAAACTCTCATAACAATAAATTAAACAATCTTTTTAGGCGCTATTGTAGTCGTCGAGGAGATTCCAAATATAGATTTTGATTTTTGAAACATTATAAAACAATCGAATTATACACTTTTTACGATAGAATTATATAAAATTTCAAACTCGCATATCTCCGTTACTGTTGAAGATACAGAAGTGATTTTGCACTCAATGGATTCAATTCGACCTAACCTAACCTAAACTGACCTGACCTAACCTAACCTAACCTAACTTTACTTAACCTAATCTAACCTAACCTAATAACAATAAAATAAAAACAATTTATTTGTGCCGATTGTAGTCGTTCTCGAGGAGATTTGAAATATAGATTTTGATTGTTGAAACATTATAAAACAATCGAATTCCACACATTTTACAATATAATTATATAAAATTTCAAACACGTATATCTCCGTTACTATTGAAGATACAGAAGTGATTTTGCACTCAATGGAATCAGGTCGACCTAACCTAACCTAAACTGACCTGACCTAACCTAACCTAACCTAACTTTACTTAACCTAACCTAACCTAACCTAATAACAATAAAATAAAAACAATCTATTTGTGCCGATTGTAGTCGTTCTCGAGGAGATTTGAAATATAGATTTTGATTGTTGAAACATTATAAAACAATCGAATTCCACACATTTTACCATTTAATTATATAAAATTTCAAACTCGTATATCTCCGTTACTATTGAAGATACAGAAGTGATTTTGCACTCAAGGGAATCAGGTCGACGCTCTCTATTGGCTCATGGGGAAAAATGTAATCCATGTGTAATATTCATGCTTAGTTACCATGGAAACTCTAATAACAATAAATTAAACAATCTTTTTAGGCGCTATTGTAGTCGTGGAGGAGATTCCAAATATAGATTTTGATTTTTGAAACATTATAAAACAATCGAATTATACACTTTTTACGATAGAATTATATAAAATTTCAAACTCGCATATCTCCGTTACTGTTGAAGATACAGAAGTGATTTTGCACTCAATGGATTTAATTCGACCTAACCTAACCTAAACTGACCTGACCTAACCTAACCTAACCTAACTTTACTTAACCTAATCTAACCTAACCTAATAACAATAAAATAAAAACAATTTATTTGTGCCGATTGTAGTCGTTCTCGAGGAGATTTGAAATATAGATTTTGATGGTTGAAACATTATAAAACAATCGAATTCCACACATTTCACCATTTAATTATATAAAATTTCAAACTCGCATATCTCCGTTACTATTGAAGATACAGAAGTGATTTTGTACTCAATGGAATCAGGTCGACGCTCTCTATTGGCTGATGGAGAAAAATGTAATCCATGTGTAATATTCATGCTTAGTTACCATGGAAACTCTCATAACAATAAATTAAACAATCTTTTTAGGCGCTATTGTAGTCGTCGAGGAGATTCCAAATATAGATTTTGATTTTTGAAACATTATAAAACAATCGAATTATACACTTTTTACGATAGAATTATATGAAATTTCAAACTCGCATATCTCCGTTACTGTTGAAGATACAGAAGTGATTTTGCACTCAATGGATTCAATTCGACCTAACCTAACCTAAACTGACCTGACCTAATCTAACCTAACCTAACTTTACTTAACCTAATCTAACCTAACCTAATAACAATAAAATAAAAACAATTTATTTGTGCCGATTGTAGTCGTTCTCGAGGAGATTTGAAATATAGATTTTGATTGTTGAAACATTATAAAACAATCGAATTCCACACATTTTACAATATAATTATATAAAATTTCAAACACGTATATCTCCGTTACTATTGAAGATACAGAAGTGATTTTGCACTCAATGGAATCAGGTCGACGCTCTCTATTGGCTCATGGGGAAAAATGTAATCCATGTGTAATATTCATGCTTAGTTACCATGGAAACTCTCATAACAATAAATTAAACAATCTATTTAGACGCTATTGTAGTCGTTGTCGAGGAGATTTCAAATATAGGTTTTGATTGTTGAAACATTATAAAACAATCGAATTATACACATTTTACGATAGAATTATATAAAATTTCAAACTCGCATATCTCCGTTACTGTTGAAGATACAGAAGTGATTTTGCACTCAATAGATTCAATTCGACCTAACCTAACCTAAACTGACCTGACCTAACCTAACCTAACCTAACTTTACTTAACCTAACCTAACCTAACCTAATAACAATAAAGTAAAAACAATCTATTTGTGCCGATTGTAGTCGTTCTCGAGGAGATTTGAAATATAGATTTTGATTGTTGAAACATTATAAAACAATCGAATTCCACACATTTTACCATTTAATTATATAAAATTTCAAACTCGTATATCTCCGTTACTATTGAAGATACAGAAGTGATTTTGCACTCAAGGGAATCAGGTCGACGCTCTCTATTGGCTCATGGGGAAAAATGTAATCCATGTGTAATATTCATGCTTAGTTACCATGGAAACTCTAATAACAATAAATTAGACAATCTTTTTAGGCGCTATTGTAGTCGTGGAGGAGATTCCAAATATAGATTTTGATTTTTGAAACATTATAAAACAATCGAATTATACACTTTTTACGATAGAATTATATAAAATTTCAAACTCGCATATCTCCGTTACTGTTGAAGATACAGAAGTGATTTTGCACTCAATGGATTTAATTCGACCTAACCTAACCTAAACTGACCTGACCTAACCTAACCTAACCTAACTTTACTTAACCTAATCTAACCTAACCTAATAACAATAAAATAAAAACAATTTATTTGTGCCGATTGTAGTCGTTCTCGAGGAGATTTGAAATATAGATTTTGATGGTTGAAACATTATAAAACAATCGAATTCCACACATTTCACCATTTAATTATATAAAATTTCAAACTCGCATATCTCCGTTACTATTGAAGATACAGAAGTGATTTTGTACTCAATGGAATCAGGTCGACGCTCTCTATTGGCTGATGGAGAAAAATGTAATCCATGTGTAATATTCATGCTTAGTTACCATGGAAACTCTCATAACAATAAATTAAACAATCTTTTTAGGCGCTATTGTAGTCGTCGAGGAGATTCCAAATATAGATTTTGATTTTTGAAACATTATAAAACAATCGAATTATACACTTTTTACGATAGAATTATATAAAATTTCAAACTCGCATATCTCCGTTACTGTTGAAGATACAGAAGTGATTTTGCACTCAATGGATTCAATTCGACCTAACCTAACCTAAACTGACCTGACCTAACCTAACCTAACCTAACTTTACTTAACCTAATCTAACCTAACCTAATAACAATAAAATAAAAACAATTTATTTGTGCCGATTGTAGTCGTTCTCGAGGAGATTTGAAATATAGATTTTGATTGTTGAAACATTATAAAACAATCGAATTCCACACATTTTACAATATAATTATATAAAATTTCAAACACGTATATCTCCGTTACTATTGAAGATACAGAAGTGATTTTGCACTCAATGGAATCAGGTCGACCTAACCTAACCTAAACTGACCTGACCTAACCTAACCTAACCTAACTTTACTTAACCTAACCTAACCTAACCTAATAACAATAAAATAAAAACAATCTATTTGTGCCGATTGTAGTCGTTCTCGAGGAGATTTGAAATATAGATTTTGATTGTTGAAACATTATAAAACAATCGAATTCCACACATTTTACCATTTAATTATATAAAATTTCAAACTCGTATATCTCCGTTACTATTGAAGATACAGAAGTGATTTTGCACTCAAGGGAATCAGGTCGACGCTCTCTATTGGCTCATGGGGAAAAATGTAATCCATGTGTAATATTCATGCTTAGTTACCATGGAAACTCTAATAACAATAAATTAAACAATCTTTTTAGGCGCTATTGTAGTCGTGGAGGAGATTCCAAATATAGATTTTGATTTTTGAAACATTATAAAACAATCGAATTATACACTTTTTACGATAGAATTATATAAAATTTCAAACTCGCATATCTCCGTTACTGTTGAAGATACAGAAGTGATTTTGCACTCAATGGATTTAATTCGACCTAACCTAACCTAAACTGACCTGACCTAACCTAACCTAACCTAACTTTACTTAACCTAATCTAACCTAACCTAATAACAATAAAATAAAAACAATTTATTTGTGCCGATTGTAGTCGTTCTCGAGGAGATTTGAAATATAGATTTTGATGGTTGAAACATTATAAAACAATCGAATTCCACACATTTCACCATTTAATTATATAAAATTTCAAACTCGCATATCTCCGTTACTATTGAAGATACAGAAGTGATTTTGTACTCAATGGAATCAGGTCGACGCTCTCTATTGGCTGATGGAGAAAAATGTAATCCATGTGTAATATTCATGCTTAGTTACCATGGAAACTCTCATAACAATAAATTAAACAATCTTTTTAGGCGCTATTGTAGTCGTCGAGGAGATTCCAAATATAGATTTTGATTTTTGAAACATTATAAAACAATCGAATTATACACTTTTTACGATAGAATTATATGAAATTTCAAACTCGCATATCTCCGTTACTGTTGAAGATACAGAAGTGATTTTGCACTCAATGGATTCAATTCGACCTAACCTAACCTAAACTGACCTGACCTAATCTAACCTAACCTAACTTTACTTAACCTAATCTAACCTAACCTAATAACAATAAAATAAAAACAATTTATTTGTGCCGATTGTAGTCGTTCTCGAGGAGATTTGAAATATAGATTTTGATTGTTGAAACATTATAAAACAATCGAATTCCACACATTTTACAATATAATTATATAAAATTTCAAACACGTATATCTCCGTTACTATTGAAGATACAGAAGTGATTTTGCACTCAATGGAATCAGGTCGACGCTCTCTATTGGCTCATGGGGAAAAATGTAATCCATGTGTAATATTCATGCTTAGTTACCATGGAAACTCTCATAACAATAAATTAAACAATCTATTTAGACGCTATTGTAGTCGTTGTCGAGGAGATTTCAAATATAGATTTTGATTGTTGAAACATTATAAAACAATCGAATTATACACATTTTACGATAGAATTATATAAAATTTCAAACTCGCATATCTCCGTTACTGTTGAAGATACAGAAGTGATTTTGCACTCAATGGATTCAATTCGACCTAACCTAAACTAAACTGACCTGACCTAACCTAACCTAACCTAACTTTACTTAACCTAACCTATCCTAACCTAATAACAATAAAATAAAAACAATCTATTTGTGCCGATTGTAGTCGTTCTCGTGGAGATTTGAAATATAGATTTTGATTGTTGAAACATTATAAAACAATCGAATTCCACACATTTTACCATTTAATTATATAAAATTTCAAACTCGTATATCTCCGTTACTATTGAAGATACAGAAGTGATTTTGCACTCAAGGGAATCAGGTCGACGCTCTCTATTGGCTCATGGGGAAAAATGAAATCCATGTGTAATATTCATGCTTAGTTACCATGGAAACTCTCATAACAATAAATTAAACAATCTTTTTAGGCGCTATTGTAGTCGTCGAGGAGATTCCAAATATAGATTTTGATTTTTGAAACATTATAAAACAATCGAATTATACACTTTTTACGATAGAATTATATAAAATTTCAAACTCGCATATCTCCGTTACTGTTGAAGATACAGAAGTGATTTTGCACTCAATGGATTCAATTCGACCTAACCTAACCTAAACTGACCTGACCTAACCTAACCTAACCTAACTTTACTTAACCTAATCTAACCTAAACTAATAACAATAAAATAAAAACAATTTATTTGTGCCGATTGTAGTCGTTCTCGAGGAGATTTGAAATATAGATTTTGATTGTTGAAACATTATAAAACAATCGAATTCCACACATTTTACAATATAATTATATAAAATTTCAAACACGTATATCTCCGTTACTATTGAAGATACAGAAGTGATTTTGCACTCAATGGAATCAGGTCGACGCTCTCTATTGGCTCATGGGGAAAAATGTAATCCATGTGTAATATTCATGCTTAGTTACCATGGAAACTCTCATAACAATTAATTAAACAATCTATTTAGACGCTATTGTAGTCGTTGTCGAGGAGATTTCAAATATAGATTTTGATTGTTGAAACATTGTAAAACAATCGAATTATACACATTTTACGATAGAATTATATAAAATTTCAAACTCGCATATCTCCGTTACTGTTGAAGATACAGAAGTGATTTTACACTCAATGGAATTAGGTCGACCTAACCTAACCTAAACTGACCTGACCTAACCTAACCTAACCTAACTTTACTTAACCTAACCTAACCTAACCTAATAACAATAAAATAAAAACAATCTATTTGTGCCGATTGTAGTCGTTCTCGAGGAGATTTGAAATATAGATTTTGATTGTTGAAACATTATAAAACAATCGAATTCCACACATTTTGCCATTTAATTATATAAAATTTCAAACTCGTATATCTCCGTTACTATTGAAGATACAGAAGTGATTTTGCACTCAAGGGAATCAGGTCGACGCTCTCTATTGGCTCATGGGGAAAAATGAAATCCATGTGTAATATTCATGCTTAGTTACCATGGAAACTCTCATAACAATAAATTAAACAACCTTTTTAGGCGCTTTTGTAGTCGTCGAGGAGATTCCAAATATAGATTTTGATTTTTGAAACATTATAAAACAATCGAATTCCACACATTTTACCATTTAATTATATAAAATTTCAAACTCGTATATCTCCGTTACTATTGAAGATACAGAAGTGATTTTGCACTCAAGGGAATCAGGTCGACGCTCTCTATTGGCTCATGGGGAAAAATGTAATCCATGTGTAATATTCATGCTTAGTTACCATGGAAACTCTCATAACAATAAATTAAACAGTCTATTTAGACGCTATTGTAGTCGTTGTCGAGGAGATTTCAAATATAGATTTTGATTGTTGAAACATTATAAAACAATCGAATTATACACATTTTACGATAGAATTATATAAAATTTCAAACTCGCATATCTCCGTTACTGTTGAAGATACAGAAGTGATTTTGCACTCAATGGATTTAATTCGACCTAACCTAACCTAAACTGACCTGACCTAACCTAACCTAACCTAACTTTACTTAACCTAATCTAACCTAACCTAATAACAATAAAATAAAAACAATTTATTTGTACCGATTGTAGTCGTTCTCGAGGAGATTTGAAATATAGATTTTGATGGTTGAAACATTATAAAACAATCGAATTCCACACATTTTACCATTTAATTATATAAAATTTCAAACTCGCATATCTCCGTTACTATTGAAGATACAGAAGTGATTTTGTACTCAATGGAATCAGGTCGACGCTCTCTATTGGCTCATGGGGAAAAATGTAATCCATGTGTAATATTCATGCTTAGTTACCATGGAAACTCTCATAACAATAAATTAAACTATCTATTTAGACGCTATTGTAGTCGTTGTCGTGGAGATTTCAAATATAGATTTTGATTGTTGAAACATTATAAAACAATCGAATTATACACATTTTACGATAGAATTATATAAAATTTCAAACTCGCATATCTCCGTTACTGTTGAAGATACAGAAGTGATTTTGCACTCAATAGATTCAATTCGACCTAACCTAACCTAAACTGACCTGACCTAACCTAACCTAACCTAACTTTACTTAACCTAACCTAACCTAACCTAATAACAATAAAATAAAAACAATCTATTTGTGCCGATTGTAGTCGTTCTCGAGGAGATTTTAAATATAGATTTTGATTGTTGAAACATTATAAAACAATCGAATTCCACACATTTTACCATTTAATTATATAAAATTTCAAACTCGTATATCTCCGTTACTATTGAAGATACAGAAGTGATTTTGCACTCAAGGGAATCAGGTCGACGCTCTCTATTGGCTGATGGGGAAAAATGTAATCCATGTGTAATATTCATGCTTAGTTACCATGGAAACTCTAATAACAATAAATTAAACAATCTTTTTAGGCGCTATTGTAGTCGTCGAGGAGATTCCAAATATAGATTTTGATTTTTGAAACATTATAAAACAATCGAATTATACACTTTTTACGATAGAATTATATAAAATTTCAAACTCGCATATCTCCGTTACTGTTGAAGATACAGAAGTGATTTTGCACTCAATGGATTCAATTCGACCTAACCTAACCTAAACTGACCTGACCTAACCTAACCTAACCTAACTTTACTTAACCTAATCTAACCTAACCTAATAACAATAAAATAAAAACAATTTATTTGTGCCGATTGTAGTCGTTCTCGAGGAGATTTGAAATATAGATTTTGATTGTTGAAACATTATAAAACAATCGAATTCCACACATTTTACAATATAATTATATAAAATTTCAAACACGTATATCTCCGTTACTATTGAAGATACAGAAGTGATTTTGCACTCAATGGAATCAGGTCGACGCTCTCTATTGGCTCATGGGGAAAAATGTAATCCATGTGTAATATTCATGCTTAGTTACCATGGAAACTCTCATAACAATAAATTAAACAATCTATTTAGACGCTATTGTAGTCGTTGTCGAGGAGATTTCAAATATAGATTTTGATTGTTGAAACATTATAAAACAATCGAATTATACACATTTTACGATAGAATTATATAAAATTTCAAACTCGCATATCTCCGTTACTGTTGAAGATACAGAAGTGATTTTACACTCAATGGAATTAGGTCGACCTAACCTAACCTAAACTGACCTGACCTAACCTAACCTAACCTAACTTTACTTAACCTAACCTAACCTAACCTAATAACAATAAAATAAAAACAATCTATTTGTGCCGATTGTAGTCGTTCTCGAGGAGATTTGAAATATAGATTTTGATTGTTGAAACATTATAAAACAATCGAATTCCACACATTTTGCCATTTAATTATATAAAATTTCAAACTCGTATATCTCCGTTACTATTGAAGATACAGAAGTGATTTTGCACTCAAGGGAATCAGGTCGACGCTCTCTATTGGCTCATGGGGAAAAATGAAATCCATGTGTAATATTCATGCTTAGTTACCATGGAAACTCTCATAACAATAAATTAAACAACCTTTTTAGGCGCTTTTGTAGTCGTCGAGGAGATTCCAAATATAGATTTTGATTTTTGAAACATTATAAAACAATCGAATTCCACACATTTTACCATTTAATTATATAAAATTTCAAACTCGTATATCTCCGTTACTATTGAAGATACAGAAGTGATTTTGCACTCAAGGGAATCAGGTCGACGCTCTCTATTGGCTCATGGGGAAAAATGTAATCCATGTGTAATATTCATGCTTAGTTACCATGGAAACTCTCATAACAATAAATTAAACAGTCTATTTAGACGCTATTGTAGTCGTTGTCGAGGAGATTTCAAATATAGATTTTGATTGTTGAAACATTATAAAACAATCGAATTATACACATTTTACGATAGAATTATATAAAATTTCAAACTCGCATATCTCTGTTACTGTTGAAGATACAGAAGTGATTTTGCACTCAATGGATTCAATTCGACCTAACCTAAACTAAACTGACCTGACCTAACCTAACCTAACCTAACTTTACTTAACCTAACCTAACCTAACCTAATAACAATAAAATAAAAACAATCTATTTGTGCCGATTGTAGTCGTTCTCGAGGAGATTTGAAATATAGATTTTGATTGTTGAAACATTATAAAACAATCGAATTCCACACATTTTACCATTTAATTATATAAAATTTCAAACTCGTATATCTCCGTTACTATTGAAGATACAGAAGTGATTTTGCACTCAAGGGAATCAGGTCGACGCTCTCTATTGGCTCATGGGGAAAAATGAAATCCATGTGTAATATTCATGCTTAGTTACCATGGAAACTCTCATAACAATAAATTAAACAATCTATTTAGACGCTATTGTAGTCGTTGTCGAGGAGATTTCAAATATAGATTTTGATTGTTGAAACATTGTAAAACAATCGAATTATACACATTTTACGATAGAATTATATAAAATTTCAAACTCGCATATCTCCGTTACTGTTGAAGATACAGAAGTGATTTTACACTCAATGGAATTAGGTCGACCTAACCTAACCTAACCTAACCTAACTTTACTTAACCTAACCTAACCTAACCTAATAACAATAAAATAAAAACAATCTATTTGTGCCGATTGTAGTGGTTCTCGAGGAGATTTGAAATATAGATTTTGATTGTTGAAACATTATAAAACAATCGAATTCCACACATTTTACCATTTAATTATATAAAATTTCAAACTCGTATATCTCCGTTACTATTGAAGATACAGAAGTGATTTTGCACTCAAGGGAATCAGGTCGACGCTCTCTATTGGCTCATGGGGAAAAATGTAATCCATGTGTAATATTCATGCTTAGTTACCATGGAAACTCTCATAACAATAAATTAAACAGTCTATTTAGACGCTATTGTAGTCGTTGTCGAGGAGATTTCAAATATAGATTTTGATTGTTGAAACATTATAAAACAATCGAATTATACACATTTTACGATAGAATTATATAAAATTTCAAACTCGCATATCTCCGTTACTATTGAAGATACAGAAGTGATTTTGCACTCAATGGAATCAGGTCGACGCTCTCTATTGGCTCATGGGGAAAAATGTAATCCATGTGTAATATTCATGCTTAGTTACCATGGAAACTCTCATAACAATAAATTAAACAATCTTTTTAGGCGCTATTGTAGTCGTCGAGGAGATTCCAAATATAGATTTTGATTTTTGAAACATTATAAAACAATCGAATTATACACTTTTTACGATAGAATTATATGAAATTTCAAACTCGCATATCTCCGTTACTGTTGAAGATACAGAAGTGATTTTGCACTCAATGGATTCAATTCGACCTAACCTAACCTAAACTGACCTGACCTAACCTAACCTAACCTAACTTTACTTAACCTAATCTAACCTAACCTAATAACAATAAAATAAAAACAATTTATTTGTGCCGATTGTAGTCGTTCTCGAGGAGATTTGAAATATAGATTTTGATTGTTGAAACATTATAAAACAATCGAATTCCACACATTTTACAATATAATTATATAAAATTTCAAACACGTATATCTCCGTTACTATTGAAGATACAGAAGTGATTTTGCACTCAATGGAATCAGGTCGACGCTCTCTATTGGCTCATGGGGAAAAATGTAATCCATGTGTAATATTCATGCTTAGTTACCATGGAAACTCTCATAACAATAAATTAAACAATCTATTTAGACGCTATTGTAGTCGTTGTCGAGGAGATTTCAAATATAGATTTTGATTGTTGAAACATTATAAAACAATCGAATTATACACATTTTACGATAGAATTATATAAAATTTCAAACTCGCATATCTCCGTTACTGTTGAAGATACAGAAGTGATTTTGCACTCAATGGATTCAATTCGACCTAACCTAAACTAAACTGACCTGACCTAACCTAACCTAACCTAACTTTACTTAACCTAACCTATCCTAACCTAATAACAATAAAATAAAAACAATCTATTTGAGCCGATTGTAGTCGTTCTCGTGGAGATTTGAAATATAGATTTTGATTGTTGAAACATTATAAAACAATCGAATTCCACACATTTTACCATTTAATTATATAAAATTTCAAACTCGTATATCTCCGTTACTATTGAAGATACAGAAGTGATTTTGCACTCAAGGGAATCAGGTCGACGCTCTCTATTGGCTCATGGGGAAAAATGAAATCCATGTGTAATATTCATGCTTAGTTACCATGGAAACTCTCATAACAATAAATTAAACAATCTTTTTAGGCGCTATTGTAGTCGTCGAGGAGATTCCAAATATAGATTTTGATTTTTGAAACATTATAAAACAATCGAATTATACACTTTTTACGATAGAATTATATAAAATTTCAAACTCGCATATCTCCGTTACTGTTGAAGATACAGAAGTGATTTTGCACTCAATGGATTCAATTCGACCTAACCTAACCTAAACTGACCTGACCTAACCTAACCTAACCTAACTTTACTTAACCTAATCTAACCTAAACTAATAACAATAAAATAAAAACAATTTATTTGTGCCGATTGTAGTCGTTCTCGAGGAGATTTGAAATATAGATTTTGATTGTTGAAACATTATAAAACAATCGAATTCCACACATTTTACAATATAATTATATAAAATTTCAAACACGTATATCTCCGTTACTATTGAAGATACAGAAGTGATTTTGCACTCAATGGAATCAGGTCGACGCTCTCTATTGGCTCATGGGGAAAAATGTAATCCATGTGTAATATTCATGCTTAGTTACCATGGAAACTCTCATAACAATAAATTAAACAATCTATTTAGACGCTATTGTAGTCGTTGTCGAGGAGATTTCAAATATAGATTTTGATTGTTGAAACATTGTAAAACAATCGAATTATACACATTTTACGATAGAATTATATAAAATTTCAAACTCGCATATCTCCGTTACTGTTGAAGATACAGAAGTGATTTTACACTCAATGGAATTAGGTCGACCTAACCTAACCTAAACTGACCTGACCTAACCTAACCTAACCTAACTTTACTTAACCTAACCTAACCTAACCTAATAACAATAAAATAAAAACAATCTATTTGTGCCGATTGTAGTCGTTCTCGAGGAGATTTGAAATATAGATTTTGATTGTTGAAACATTATAAAACAATCGAATTCCACACATTTTGCCATTTAATTATATAAAATTTCAAACTCGTATATCTCCGTTACTATTGAAGATACAGAAGTGATTTTGCACTCAAGGGAATCAGGTCGACGCTCTCTATTGGCTCATGGGGAAAAATGAAATCCATGTGTAATATTCATGCTTAGTTACCATGGAAACTCTCATAACAATAAATTAAACAACCTTTTTAGGCGCTTTTGTAGTCGTCGAGGAGATTCCAAATATAGATTTTGATTTTTGAAACATTATAAAACAATCGAATTCCACACATTTTACCATTTAATTATATAAAATTTCAAACTCGTATATCTCCGTTACTATTGAAGATACAGAAGTGATTTTGCACTCAAGGGAATCAGGTCGACGCTCTCTATTGGCTCATGAAGAAAAATGTAATCCATGTGTAATATTCATGCTTAGTTACCATGGAAACTCTCATAACAATAAATTAAACAGTCTATTTAGACGCTATTGTAGTCGTTGTCGAGGAGATTTCAAATATAGATTTTGATTGTTGAAACATTATAAAACAATCGAATTATACACATTTTACGATAGAATTATATAAAATTTCAAACTCGCATATCTCCGTTACTGTTGAAGATACAGAAGTGATTTTGCACTCAATGGATTTAATTCGACCTAACCTAACCTAAACTGACCTGACCTAACCTAACCTAACCTAACTTTACTTAACCTAATCTAACCTAACCTAATAACAATAAAATAAAAACAATTTATTTGTACCGATTGTAGTCGTTCTCGAGGAGATTTGAAATATAGATTTTGATGGTTGAAACATTATAAAACAATCGAATTCCACACATTTTACCATTTAATTATATAAAATTTCAAACTCGCATATCTCCGTTACTATTGAAGATACAGAAGTGATTTTGTACTCAATGGAATCAGGTCGACGCTCTCTATTGGCTCATGGGGAAAAATGTAATCCATGTGTAATATTCATGCTTAGTTACCATGGAAACTCTCATAACAATAAATTAAACTATCTATTTAGACGCTATTGTAGTCGTTGTCGTGGAGATTTCAAATATAGATTTTGATTGTTGAAACATTATAAAACAATCGAATTATACACATTTTACGATAGAATTATATAAAATTTCAAACTCGCATATCTCCGTTACTGTTGAAGATACAGAAGTGATTTTGCACTCAATAGATTCAATTCGACCTAACCTAACCTAAACTGACCTGACCTAACCTAACCTAACCTAACTTTACTTAACCTAACCTAACCTAACCTAATAACAATAAAATAAAAACAATCTATTTGTGCCGATTGTAGTCGTTCTCGAGGAGATTTTAAATATAGATTTTGATTGTTGAAACATTATAAAACAATCGAATTCCACACATTTTACCATTTAATTATATAAAATTTCAAACTCGTATATCTCCGTTACTATTGAAGATACAGAAGTGATTTTGCACTCAAGGGAATCAGGTCGACGCTCTCTATTGGCTGATGGGGAAAAATGTAATCCATGTGTAATATTCATGCTTAGTTACCATGGAAACTCTAATAACAATAAATTAAACAATCTTTTTAGGCGCTATTGTAGTCGTCGAGGAGATTCCAAATATAGATTTTGATTTTTGAAACATTATAAAACAATCGAATTATACACTTTTTACGATAGAATTATATAAAATTTCAAACTCGCATATCTCCGTTACTGTTGAAGATACAGAAGTGATTTTGCACTCAATGGATTCAATTCGACCTAACCTAACCTAAACTGACCTGACCTAACCTAACCTAACCTAACTTTACTTAACCTAATCTAACCTAACCTAATAACAATAAAATAAAAACAATTTATTTGTGCCGATTGTAGTCGTTCTCGAGGAGATTTGAAATATAGATTTTGATTGTTGAAACATTATAAAACAATCGAATTCCACACATTTTACAATATAATTATATAAAATTTCAAACACGTATATCTCCGTTACTATTGAAGATACAGAAGTGATTTTGCACTCAATGGAATCAGGTCGACGCTCTCTATTGGCTCATGGGGAAAAATGTAATCCATGTGTAATATTCATGCTTAGTTACCATGGAAACTCTCATAACAATAAATTAAACAATCTATTTAGACGCTATTGTAGTCGTTGTCGAGGAGATTTCAAATATAGATTTTGATTGTTGAAACATTATAAAACAATCGAATTATACACATTTTACGATAGAATTATATAAAATTTCAAACTCGCATATCTCCGTTACTGTTGAAGATACAGAAGTGATTTTACACTCAATGGAATTAGGTCGACCTAACCTAACCTAAACTGACCTGACCTAACCTAACCTAACCTAACTTTACTTAACCTAACCTAACCTAACCTAATAACAATAAAATAAAAACAATCTATTTGTGCCGATTGTAGTCGTTCTCGAGGAGATTTGAAATATAGATTTTGATTGTTGAAACATTATAAAACAATCGAATTCCACACATTTTGCCATTTAATTATATAAAATTTCAAACTCGTATATCTCCGTTACTATTGAAGATACAGAAGTGATTTTGCACTCAAGGGAATCAGGTCGACGCTCTCTATTGGCTCATGGGGAAAAATGAAATCCATGTGTAATATTCATGCTTAGTTACCATGGAAACTCTCATAACAATAAATTAAACAACCTTTTTAGGCGCTTTTGTAGTCGTCGAGGAGATTCCAAATATAGATTTTGATTTTTGAAACATTATAAAACAATCGAATTCCACACATTTTACCATTTAATTATATAAAATTTCAAACTCGTATATCTCCGTTACTATTGAAGATACAGAAGTGATTTTGCACTCAAGGGAATCAGGTCGACGCTCTCTATTGGCTCATGGGGAAAAATGTAATCCATGTGTAATATTCATGCTTAGTTACCATGGAAACTCTCATAACAATAAATTAAACAGTCTATTTAGACGCTATTGTAGTCGTTGTCGAGGAGATTTCAAATATAGATTTTGATTGTTGAAACATTATAAAACAATCGAATTATACACATTTTACGATAGAATTATATAAAATTTCAAACTCGCATATCTCTGTTACTGTTGAAGATACAGAAGTGATTTTGCACTCAATGGATTCAATTCGACCTAACCTAAACTAAACTGACCTGACCTAACCTAACCTAACCTAACTTTACTTAACCTAACCTAACCTAACCTAATAACAATAAAATAAAAACAATCTATTTGTGCCGATTGTAGTCGTTCTCGAGGAGATTTGAAATATAGATTTTGATTGTTGAAACATTATAAAACAATCGAATTCCACACATTTTACCATTTAATTATATAAAATTTCAAACTCGTATATCTCCGTTACTATTGAAGATACAGAAGTGATTTTGCACTCAAGGGAATCAGGTCGACGCTCTCTATTGGCTCATGGGGAAAAATGAAATCCATGTGTAATATTCATGCTTAGTTACCATGGAAACTCTCATAACAATAAATTAAACAATCTTTTTAGGCGCTATTGTAGTCGTCGAGGAGATTCCAAATATAGATTTTGATTTTTGAAACATTATAAAACAATCGAATTATACACTTTTTACGATAGAATTATATAAAATTTCAAACTCGCATATCTCCGTTACTGTTGAAGATACAGAAGTGATTTTGCACTCAATGGATTCAATTCGACCTAACCTAACCTAAACTGACCTGACCTAACCTAACCTAACCTAACTTTACTTAACCTAATCTAACCTAACCTAATAACAATAAAATAAAAACAATTTATTTGTGCCGATTGTAGTCGTTCTCGAGGAGATTTGAAATATAGATTTTGATTGTTGAAACATTATAAAACAATCGAATTCCACAAATTTTACAATATAATTATATAAAATTTCAAACACGTATATCTCCGTTACTATTGAAGATACAGAAGTGATTTTGCACTCAATGGAATCAGGTCGACGCTCTCTATTGGCTCATGGGGAAAAATGTAATCCATGTGTAATATTCATGCTTAGTTACCATGGAAACTCTCATAACAATAAATTAAACAATCTATTTAGACGCTATTGTAGTCGTTGTCGAGGAGATTTCAAATATAGATTTTGATTGTTGAAACATTGTAAAACAATCGAATTATACACATTTTACGATAGAATTATATAAAATTTCAAACTCGCATATCTCCGTTACTGTTGAAGATACAGAAGTGATTTTACACTCAATGGAATTAGGTCGACCTAACCTAACCTAAACTGACCTGACCTAACCTAACCTAACCTAACTTTACTTAACCTAACCTAACCTAACCTAATAACAATAAAATAAAAACAATCTATTTGTGCCGATTGTAGTGGTTCTCGAGGAGATTTGAAATATAGATTTTGATTGTTGAAACATTATAAAACAATCGAATTCCACACATTTTACCATTTAATTATATAAAATTTCAAACTCGTATATCTCCGTTACTATTGAAGATACAGAAGTGATTTTGCACTCAAGGGAATCAGGTCGACGCTCTCTATTGGCTCATGGGGAAAAATGTAATCCATGTGTAATATTCATGCTTAGTTACCATGGAAACTCTCATAACAATAAATTAAACAGTCTATTTAGACGCTATTGTAGTCGTTGTCGAGGAGATTTCAAATATAGATTTTGATTGTTGAAACATTATAAAACAATCGAATTATACACATTTTACGATAGAATTATATAAAATTTCAAACTCGCATATCTCCGTTACTGTTGAAGATACAGAAGTGATTTTACACTCAATGGAATTAGGTCGACCTAACCTAACCTAAACTGACCTGACCTAACCTAACCTAACCTAACTTTACTTAACCTAACCTAACCTAACCTAATAACAATAAAATAAAAACAATCTATTTGTGCCGATTGTAGTCGTTCTCGAGGAGATTTGAAATATAGATTTTGATTGTTGAAACATTATAAAACAATCGAATTCCACACATTTTACCATTTAATTATATAAAATTTCAAACTCGTATATCTCCGTTACTATTGAAGATACAGAAGTGATTTTGCACTCATGGGAATCAGGTCGACGCTCTCTATTGGCTCATGAAGAAAAATGAAATCCATGTGTAATATTCATGCTTAGTTACCATGGAAACTCTCATAACAATAAATTAAACAATCTTTTTTGGCGCTATTGTAGTCGTCGAGGAGATTCCAAATATAGATTTTGATTTTTGAAACATTATAAAACAATCGAATTATACACTTTTTACGATAGAATTATATAAAATTTCAAACTCGCATATCTCCGTTACTGTTGAAGATACAGAAGTGATTTTGCACTCAATAGATTCAATTCGACCTAACCTAACCTAAACTGACCTGACCTAACCTAACCTAACCTAACTTTACTTAACCTAACCTAACCTAACCTAATAACAATAAAATAAAAACAATCTATTTGTGCCGATTGTAGTCGTTCTCGAGGAGATTTGAAATATAGATTTTGATTGTTGAAACATTATAAAACAATCGAATTCCACACATTTTACCATTTAATTATATAAAATTTCAAACTCGTATATCTCCGTTACTATTGAAGATACAGAAGTGATTTTGCACTCAAGGGAATCAGGTCGACGCTCTCTATTGGCTCATGGGGAAAAATGTAATCCATGTGTAATATTCATGCTTAGTTACCATGGAAACTCTAATAACAATAAATTAAACAGTCTTTTTAGGCGCTATTGTAGTCGTGGAGGAGATTCCAAATATAGATTTTGATTTTTGAAACATTATAAAACAATCGAATTATACACTTTTTACGATAGAATTATATAAAATTTCAAACTCGCATATCTCCGTTACTGTTGAAGATACAGAAGTGATTTTGCACTCAATGGATTTAATTCGACCTAACCTAACCTAAACTGACCTGACCTAACCTAACGTAACCTAACTTTACTTAACCTAATCTAACCTAACCTAATAACAATAAAATAAAAACAATTTATTTGTGCCGATTGTAGTCGTTCTCGAGGAGATTTGAAATATAGATTTTGATGGTTGAAACATTATAAAACAATCGAATTCCACACATTTTACCATTTAATTATATAAAATTTCAAACTCGCATATCTCCGTTACTATTGAAGATACAGAAGTGATTTTGTACTCAATGGAATCAGGTCGACGCTCTCTATTGGCTGATGGAGAAAAATGTAATCCATGTGTAATATTCATGCTTAGTTACCATGGAAACTCTCATAACAATAAATTAAACAATCTTTTTAGGCGCTATTGTAGTCGTCGAGGAGATTCCAAATATAGATTTTGATTTTTGAAACATTATAAAACAATCGAATTATACACTTTTTACGATAGAATTATATAAAATTTCAAACTCGCATATCTCCGTTACTGTTGAAGATACAGAAGTGATTTTACACTCAATGGAATTAGGTCGACCTAACCTAACCTAAACTGACCTGACCTAACCTAACCTAACCTAACTTTACTTAACCTAACCTAACCTAACCTAATAACAATAAAATAAAAACAATCTATTTGTGCCGATTGTAGTCGTTCTCGAGGAGATTTGAAATATAGATTTTGATTGTTGAAACATTATAAAACAATCGAATTCCACACATTTTACCATTTAATTATATAAAATTTCAAACTCGTATATCTCCGTTACTATTGAAGATACAGAAGTGATTTTGCACTCAAGGGAATCAGGTCGACGCTCTCTATTGGCTCATGGGGAAAAATGAAATCCATGTGTAATATTCATGCTTAGTTACCATGGAAACTCTCATAACAATAAATTAAACAACCTTTTTAGGCGCTTTTGTAGTCGTCGAGGAGATTCCAAATATAGATTTTGATGTTTGAAACATTATAAAACAATCGAATTCCACACATTTTACCATTTAATTATATAAAATTTCAAACTCGTATATCTCCGTTACTATTGAAGATACAGAAGTGATTTTGCACTCAAGGGAATCAGGTCGACGCTCTCTATTGGCTCATGGGGAAAAATGTAATCCATGTGTAATATTCATGCTTAGTTACCATGGAAACTCTCATAACAATAAATTAAACTATCTATTTAGACGCTATTGTAGTCGTTGTCGTGGAGATTTCAAATATAGATTTTGATTGTTGAAACATTATAAAACAATCGAATTATACACATTTTACGATAGAATTATATAAAATTTCAAACTCGCATATCTCCGTTACTGTTGAAGATACAGAAGTGATTTTGCACTCAATAGATTCAATTCGACCTAACCTAACCTAAACTGACCTGACCTAACCTAACCTAACTTTACTTAACCTAACCTAACCTAACCTAATAACAATAAAATAAAAACAATCTATTTGTGCCGATTGTAGTCGTTCTCGAGGAGATTTGAAATATAGATTTTGATTGTTGAAACATTATAAAACAATCGAATTCCACACATTTTACCATTTAATTATATAAAATTTCAAACTCGTATATCTCCGTTACTATTGAAGATACAGAAGTGATTTTGCACTCAAGGGAATCAGGTCGACGCTCTCTATTGGCTGATGGGGAAAAATGTAATCCATGTGTAATATTCATGCTTAGTTACCATGGAAACTCTAATAACAATAAATTAAACAATCTTTTTAGGCGCTATTGTAGTCGTCGAGGAGATTCCAAATATAGATTTTGATTTTTGAAACATTATAAAACAATCGAATTATACACTTTTTACGATAGAATTATATGAAATTTCAAACTCGCATATCTCCGTTACTGTTGAAGATACAGAAGTGATTTTGCACTCAATGGATTCAATTCGACCTAACCTAACCTAAACTGACCTGACCTAACCTAACCTAACCTAACTTTACTTAACCTAATCTAACCTAACCTAATAACAATAAAATAAAAACAATTTATTTGTGCCGATTGTAGTCGTTCTCGAGGAGATTCGAAATATAGATTTTGATTGTTGAAACATTATAAAACAATCGAATTCCACACATTTTACCATTTAATTATATAAAATTTCAAACTCGTATATCTCCGTTACTATTGAAGATACAGAAGTGATTTTGCACTCAAGGGAATCAGGTCGACGCTCTCTATTGGCTCATGGGGAAAAATGTAATCCATGTGTAATATTCATGCTTAGTTACCATGGAAACTCTCATAACAATAAATTAAACAGTCTATTTAGACGCTATTGTAGTCGTTGTCGAGGAGATTTCAAATATAGATTTTGATTGTTGAAACATTATAAAACAATCGAATTATACACATTTTACGATAGAATTATATAAAATTTCAAACTCGCATATCTCCGTTACTGTTGAAGATACAGAAGTGATTTTGCACTCAATGGATTTAATTCGACCTAACCTAACCTAAACTGACCTGACCTAACCTAACCTAACCTAACTTTACTTAACCTAATCTAACCTAACCTAATAACAATAAAATAAAAACAATTTATTTGTGCCGATTGTAGTCGTTCTCGAGGAGATTTGAAATATAGATTTTGATGGTTGAAACATTATAAAACAATCGAATTCCACACATTTTACCATTTAATTATATAAAATTTCAAACTCGCATATCTCCGTTACTGTTGAAGATACAGAAGTGATTTTACACTCAATGGAATTAGGTCGACCTAACCTAACCTAAACTGACCTGACCTAACCTAACCTAACCTAACTTTACTTAACCTAACCTAACCTAACCTAATAACAATAAAATAAAAACAATCTATTTGTGCCGATTGTAGTGGTTCTCGAGGAGATTTGAAATATAGATTTTGATTGTTGAAACATTATAAAACAATCGAATTCCACACATTTTACCATTTAATTATATAAAATTTCAAACTCGTATATCTCCGTTACTATTGAAGATACAGAAGTGATTTTGCACTCAAGGGAATCAGGTCGACGCTCTCTATTGGCTCATGGGGAAAAATGTAATCCATGTGTAATATTCATGCTTAGTTACCATGGAAACTCTCATAACAATAAATTAAACAGTCTATTTAGACGCTATTGTAGTCGTTGTCGAGGAGATTTCAAATATAGATTTTGATTGTTGAAACATTATAAAACAATCGAATTATACACATTTTACGATAGAATTATATAAAATTTCAAACTCGCATATCTCCGTTACTGTTGAAGATACAGAAGTGATTTTACACTCAATGGAATTAGGTCGACCTAACCTAACCTAAACTGACCTGACCTAACCTAACCTAACCTAACTTTACTTAACCTAACCTAACCTAACCTAATAACAATAAAATAAAAACAATCTATTTGTGCCGATTGTAGTCGTTCTCGAGGAGATTTGAAATATAGATTTTGATTGTTGAAACATTATAAAACAATCGAATTCCACACATTTTACCATTTAATTATATAAAATTTCAAACTCGTATATCTCCGTTACTATTGAAGATACAGAAGTGATTTTGCACTCATGGGAATCAGGTCGACGCTCTCTATTGGCTCATGAAGAAAAATGAAATCCATGTGTAATATTCATGCTTAGTTACCATGGAAACTCTCATAACAATAAATTAAACAATCTTTTTTGGCGCTATTGTAGTCGTCGAGGAGATTCCAAATATAGATTTTGATTTTTGAAACATTATAAAACAATCGAATTATACACTTTTTACGATAGAATTATATGAAATTTCAAACTCGCATATCTCCGTTACTGTTGAAGATACAGAAGTGATTTTGCACTCAATGGATTCAATTCGACCTAACCTAACCTAAACTGACCTGACCTAACCTAACCTAACCTAACTTTACTTAACCTAATCTAACCTAACCTAATAACAATAAAATAAAAACAATTTATTTGTGCCGATTGTAGTCGTTCTCGAGGAGATTCGAAATATAGATTTTGATTGTTGAAACATTATAAAACAATCGAATTCCACACATTTTACAATATAATTATATAAAATTTCAAACACGTATATCTCCGTTACTATTGAAGATACAGAAGTGATTTTGCACTCAATGGAATCAGGTCGACGCTCTCTATTGGCTCATGGGGAAAAATGTAATCCATGTGTAATATTCATGCTTAGTTACCATGGAAACTCTCATAACAATAAATTAAACAATCTATTTAGACGCTATTGTAGTCGTTGTCGAGGAGATTTCAAATATAGATTTTGATTGTTGAAACATTATAAAACAATCGAATTATACACATTTTACGATAGAATTATATAAAATTTCAAACTCGCATATCTCCGTTACTGTTGAAGATACAGAAGTGATTTTACACTCAATGGAATTAGGTCGACCTAACCTAACCTAAACTGACCTGACCTAACCTAACCTAACCTAACTTTACTTAACCTAACCTAACCTAACCTAATAACAATAAAATAAAAACAATCTATTTGTGCCGATTGTAGTCGTTCTCGAGGAGATTTGAAATATAGATTTTGATTGTTGAAACATTATAAAACAATCGAATTCCACACATTTTGCCATTTAATTATATAAAATTTCAAACTCGTATATCTCCGTTACTATTGAAGATACAGAAGTGATTTTGCACTCAAGGGAATCAGGTCGACGCTCTCTATTGGCTCATGGGGAAAAATGAAATCCATGTGTAATATTCATGCTTAGTTACCATGGAAACTCTCATAACAATAAATTAAACAACCTTTTTAGGCGCTTTTGTAGTCGTCGAGGAGATTCCAAATATAGATTTTGATTTTTGAAACATTATAAAACAATCGAATTCCACACATTTTACCATTTAATTATATAAAATTTCAAACTCGTATATCTCCGTTACTATTGAAGATACAGAAGTGAATTTGCACTCAAGGGAATCAGGTCGACGCTCTCTATTGGCTCATGGGGAAAAATGTAATCCATGTGTAATATTCATGCTTAGTTACCATGGAAACTCTCATAACAATAAATTAAACAGTCTATTTAGACGCTATTGTAGTCGTTGTCGAGGAGATTTCAAATATAGATTTTGATTGTTGAAACATTATAAAACAATCGAATTATACACATTTTACGATAGAATTATATAAAATTTCAAACTCGCATATCTCCGTTACTGTTGAAGATACAGAAGTGATTTTGCACTCAATGGATTTAATTCGACCTAACCTAACCTAAACTGACCTGACCTAACCTAACCTAACCTAACTTTACTTAACCTAATCTAACCTAACCTAATAACAATAAAATAAAAACAATTTATTTGTGCCGATTGTAGTCGTTCTCGAGGAGATTTGAAATATAGATTTTGATGGTTGAAACATTATAAAACAATCGAATTCCACACATTTTACCATTTAATTATATAAAATTTCAAACTCGCATATCTCCGTTACTATTGAAGATACAGAAGTGATTTTGTACTCAATGGAATCAGGTCGACGCTCTCTATTGGCTCATGGGGAAAAATGTAATCCATGTGTAATATTCATGCTTAGTTACCATGGAAACTCTCATAACAATAAAATAAACTATCTATTTAGACGCTATTGTAGTCGTTGTCGTGGAGATTTCAAATATAGGTTTTGATTGTTGAAACATTATAAAACAATCGAATTATACACATTTTACGATAGAATTATATAAAATTTCAAACTCGCATATCTCCGTTACTGTTGAAGATACAGAAGTGATTTTGCACTCAATAGATTCAATTCGACCTAACCTAACCTAAACTGACCTGACCTAACCTAACCTAACCTAACTTTACTTAACCTAACCTAACCTAACCTAATAACAATAAAGTAAAAACAATCTATTTGTGCCGATTGTAGTCGTTCTCGAGGAGATTTGAAATATAGATTTTGATTGTTGAAACATTATAAAACAATCGAATTCCACACATTTTACCATTTAATTATATAAAATTTCAAACTCGTATATCTCCGTTACTATTGAAGATACAGAAGTGATTTTGCACTCAAGGGAATCAGGTCGACGCTCTCTATTGGCTCATGGGGAAAAATGTAATCCATGTGTAATATTCATGCTTAGTTACCATGGAAACTCTAATAACAATAAATTAGACAATCTTTTTAGGCGCTATTGTAGTCGTGGAGGAGATTCCAAATATAGATTTTGATTTTTGAAACATTATAAAACAATCGAATTATACACTTTTTACGATAGAATTATATAAAATTTCAAACTCGCATATCTCCGTTACTGTTGAAGATACAGAAGTGATTTTGCACTCAATGGATTTAATTCGACCTAACCTAACCTAAACTGACCTGACCTAACCTAACCTAACCTAACTTTACTTAACCTAATCTAACCTAACCTAATAACAATAAAATAAAAACAATTTATTTGTGCCGATTGTAGTCGTTCTCGAGGAGATTTGAAATATAGATTTTGATGGTTGAAACATTATAAAACAATCGAATTCCACACATTTCACCATTTAATTATATAAAATTTCAAACTCGCATATCTCCGTTACTATTGAAGATACAGAAGTGATTTTGTACTCAATGGAATCAGGTCGACGCTCTCTATTGGCTCATGGGGAAAAATGAAATCCATGTGTAATATTCATGCTTAGTTACCATGGAAACTCTCATAACAATAAATTAAACAATCTTTTTAGGCGCTATTGTAGTCGTCGAGGAGATTCCAAATATAGATTTTGATTTTTGAAACATTATAAAACAATCGAATTATACACTTTTTACGATAGAATTATATAAAATTTCAAACTCGCATATCTCCGTTACTGTTGAAGATACAGAAGTGATTTTGCACTCAATGGATTCAATTCGACCTAACCTAACCTAAACTGACCTGACCTAACCTAACCTAACCTAACTTTACTTAACCTAATCTAACCTAACCTAATAACAATAAAATAAAAACAATTTATTTGTGCCGATTGTAGTCGTTCTCGAGGAGATTTGAAATATAGATTTTGATTGTTGAAACATTATAAAACAATCGAATTCCACACATTTTACAATATAATTATATAAAATTTCAAACACGTATATCTCCGTTACTATTGAACATACAGAAGTGATTTTGCACTCAATGGAATCAGGTCGACCTAACCTAACCTAAACTGACCTGACCTAACCTAACCTAACCTAACTTTACTTAACCTAACCTAACCTAACCTAATAACAATAAAATAAAAACAATCTATTTGTGCCGATTGTAGTCGTTCTCGAGGAGATTTGAAATATAGATTTTGATTGTTGAAACATTATAAAACAATCGAATTCCACACATTTTACCATTTAATTATATAAAATTTCAAACTCGTATATCTCCGTTACTATTGAAGATACAGAAGTGATTTTGCACTCAAGGGAATCAGGTCGACGCTCTCTATTGGCTCATGGGGAAAAATGTAATCCATGTGTAATATTCATGCTTAGTTACCATGGAAACTCTAATAACAATAAATTAAACAATCTTTTTAGGCGCTATTGTAGTCGTGGAGGAGATTCCAAATATAGATTTTGATTTTTGAAACATTATAAAACAATCGAATTATACACTTTTTACGATAGAATTATATAAAATTTCAAACTCGCATATCTCCGTTACTGTTGAAGATACAGAAGTGATTTTGCACTCAATGGATTTAATTCGACCTAACCTAACCTAAACTGACCTGACCTAACCTAACCTAACCTAACTTTACTTAACCTAATCTAACCTAACCTAATAACAATAAAATAAAAACAATTTATTTGTGCCGATTGTAGTCGTTCTCGAGGAGATTTGAAATATAGATTTTGATGGTTGAAACATTATAAAACAATCGAATTCCACACATTTCACCATTTAATTATATAAAATTTCAAACTCGCATATCTCCGTTACTATTGAAGATACAGAAGTGATTTTGTACTCAATGGAATCAGGTCGACGCTCTCTATTGGCTGATGGAGAAAAATGTAATCCATGTGTAATATTCATGCTTAGTTACCATGGAAACTCTCATAACAATAAATTAAACAATCTTTTTAGGCGCTATTGTAGTCGTCGAGGAGATTCCAAATATAGATTTTGATTTTTGAAACATTATAAAACAATCGAATTATACACTTTTTACGATAGAATTATATAAAATTTCAAACTCGCATATCTCCGTTACTGTTGAAGATACAGAAGTGATTTTGCACTCAATGGATTCAATTCGACCTAACCTAACCTAAACTGACCTGACCTAACCTAACCTAACCTAACTTTACTTAACCTAATCTAACCTAACCTAATAACAATAAAATAAAAACAATTTATTTGTGCCGATTGTAGTCGTTCTCGAGGAGATTTGAAATATAGATTTTGATTGTTGAAACATTATAAAACAATCGAATTCCACACATTTTACAATATAATTATATAAAATTTCAAACACGTATATCTCCGTTACTATTGAAGATACAGAAGTGATTTTGCACTCAATGGAATCAGGTCGACGCTCTCTATTGGCTCATGGGGAAAAATGTAATCCATGTGTAATATTCATGCTTAGTTACCATGGAAACTCTCATAACAATAAATTAAACAATCTATTTAGACGCTATTGTAGTCGTTGTCGAGGAGATTTCAAATATAGATTTTGATTGTTGAAACATTATAAAACAATCGAATTTTACACATTTTACGATAGAATTATATAAAATTTCAAACTCGCATATCTCCGTTACTGTTGAAGATACAGAAGTGATTTTGCACTCAATGGATTCAATTCGACCTAACCTAAACTAAACTGACCTGACCTAACCTAACCTAACCTAACTTTACTTAACCTAACCTATCCTAACCTAATAACAATAAAATAAAAACAATCTATTTGTGCCGATTGTAGTCGTTCTCGTGGAGATTTGAAATATAGATTTTGATTGTTGAAACATTATAAAACAATCGAATTCCACACATTTTACCATTTAATTATATAAAATTTCAAACTCGTATATCTCCGTTACTATTGAAGATACAGAAGTGATTTTGCACTCAAGGGAATCAGGTCGACGCTCTCTATTGGCTCATGGGGAAAAATGAAATCCATGTGTAATATTCATGCTTAGTTACCATGGAAACTCTCATAACAATAAATTAAACAATCTTTTTAGGCGCTATTGTAGTCGTCGAGGAGATTCCAAATATAGATTTTGATTTTTGAAACATTATAAAACAATCGAATTATACACTTTTTACGATAGAATTATATAAAATTTCAAACTCGCATATCTCCGTTACTGTTGAAGATACAGAAGTGATTTTGCACTCAATGGATTCAATTCGACCTAACCTAACCTAAACTGACCTGACCTAACCTAACCTAACCTAACTTTACTTAACCTAATCTAACCTAAACTAATAACAATAAAATAAAAACAATTTATTTGTGCCGATTGTAGTCGTTCTCGAGGAGATTTGAAATATAGATTTTGATTGTTAAACATTATAAAACAATCGAATTCCACACATTTTACAATATAATTATATAAAATTTCAAACACGTATATCTCCGTTACTATTGAAGATACAGAAGTGATTTTGCACTCAATGGAATCAGGTCGACGCTCTCTATTGGCTCATGGGGAAAAATGTAATCCATGTGTAATATTCATGCTTAGTTACCATGGAAACTCTCATAACAATAAATTAAACAATCTATTTAGACGCTATTGTAGTCGTTGTCGAGGAGATTTCAAATATAGATTTTGATTGTTGAAACATTGTAAAACAATCGAATTATACACATTTTACGATAGAATTATATAAAATTTCAAACTCGCATATCTCCGTTACTGTTGAAGATACAGAAGTGATTTTACACTCAATGGAATTAGGTCGACCTAACCTAACCTAAACTGACCTGACCTAACCTAACCTAACCTAACTTTACTTAACCTAACCTAACCTAACCTAATAACAATAAAATAAAAACAATCTATTTGTGCCGATTGTAGTCGTTCTCGAGGAGATTTGAAATATAGATTTTGATTGTTGAAACATTATAAAACAATCGAATTCCACACATTTTGCCATTTAATTATATAAAATTTCAAACTCGTATATCTCCGTTACTATTGAAGATACAGAAGTGATTTTGCACTCAAGGGAATCAGGTCGACGCTCTCTATTGGCTCATGGGGAAAAATGAAATCCATGTGTAATATTCATGCTTAGTTACCATGGAAACTCTCATAACAATAAATTAAACAACCTTTTTAGGCGCTTTTGTAGTCGTCGAGGAGATTCCAAATATAGATTTTGATTTTTGAAACATTATAAAACAATCGAATTCCACACATTTTACCATTTAATTATATAAAATTTCAAACTCGTATATCTCCGTTACTATTGAAGATACAGAAGTGATTTTGCACTCAAGGGAATCAGGTCGACGCTCTCTATTGGCTCATGGGGAAAAATGTAATCCATGTGTAATATTCATGCTTAGTTACCATGGAAACTCTCATAACAATAAATTAAACAGTCTATTTAGACGCTATTGTAGTCGTTGTCGAGGAGATTTCAAATATAGATTTTGATTGTTGAAACATTATAAAACAATCGAATTATACACATTTTACGATAGAATTATATAAAATTTCAAACTCGCATATCTCCGTTACTGTTGAAGATACAGAAGTGATTTTGCACTCAATGGATTTAATTCGACCTAACCTAACCTAAACTGACCTGACCTAACCTAACCTAACCTAACTTTACTTAACCTAATCTAACCTAACCTAATAACAATAAAATAAAAACAATTTATTTGTACCGATTGTAGTCGTTCTCGAGGAGATTTGAAATATAGATTTTGATGGTTGAAACATTATAAAACAATCGAATTCCACACATTTTACCATTTAATTATATAAAATTTCAAACTCGCATATCTCCGTTACTATTGAAGATACAGAAGTGATTTTGTACTCAATGGAATCAGGTCGACGCTCTCTATTGGCTCATGGGGAAAAATGTAATCCATGTGTAATATTAATGCTTAGTTACCATGGAAACTCTCATAACAATAAATTAAACTATCTATTTAGACGCTATTGTAGTCGTTGTCGTGGAGATTTCAAATATAGATTTTGATTGTTGAAACATTATAAAACAATCGAATTATACACATTTTACGATAGAATTATATAAAATTTCAAACTCGCATATCTCCGTTACTGTTGAAGATACAGAAGTGATTTTGCACTCAATAGATTCAATTCGACCTAACCTAACCTAAACTGACCTGACCTAACCTAACCTAACCTAACTTTACTTAACCTAACCTAACCTAACCTAATAACAATAAAATAAAAACAATCTATTTGTGCCGATTGTAGTCGTTCTCGAGGAGATTTTAAATATAGATTTTGATTGTTGAAACATTATAAAACAATCGAATTCCACACATTTTACCATTTAATTATATAAAATTTCAAACTCGTATATCTCCGTTACTATTGAAGATACAGAAGTGATTTTGCACTCAAGGGAATCAGGTCGACGCTCTCTATTGGCTGATGGGGAAAAATGTAATCCATGTGTAATATTCATGCTTAGTTACCATGGAAACTCTAATAACAATAAATTAAACAATCTTTTTAGGCGCTATTGTAGTCGTCGAGGAGATTCCAAATATAGATTTTGATTTTTGAAACATTATAAAACAATCGAATTATACACTTTTTACGATAGAATTATATAAAATTTCAAACTCGCATATCTCCGTTACTGTTGAAGATACAGAAGTGATTTTGCACTCAATGGATTCAATTCGACCTAACCTAACCTAAACTGACCTGACCTAACCTAACCTAACCTAACTTTACTTAACCTAATCTAACCTAACCTAATAACAATAAAATAAAAACAATTTATTTGTGCCGATTGTAGTCGTTCTCGAGGAGATTTGAAATATAGATTTTGATTGTTGAAACATTATAAAACAATCGAATTCCACACATTTTACAATATAATTATATAAAATTTCAAACACGTATATCTTCGTTACTATTGAAGATACAGAAGTGATTTTGCACTCAATGGAATCAGGTCGACGCTCTCTATTGGCTCATGGGGAAAAATGTAATCCATGTGTAATATTCATGCTTAGTTACCATGGAAACTCTCATAACAATAAATTAAACAATCTATTTAGACGCTATTGTAGTCGTTGTCGAGGAGATTTCAAATATAGATTTTGATTGTTGAAACATTATAAAACAATCGAATTTTACACATTTTACGATAGAATTATATAAAATTTCAAACTCGCATATCTCCGTTACTGTTGAAGATACAGAAGTGATTTTGCACTCAATGGATTCAATTCGACCTAACCTAAACTAAACTGACCTGACCTAACCTAACCTAACCTAACTTTACTTAACCTAACCTATCCTAACCTAATAACAATAAAATAAAAACAATCTATTTGTGCCGATTGTAGTCGTTCTCGTGGAGATTTGAAATATAGATTTTGATTGTTGAAACATTATAAAACAATCGAATTCCACACATTTTACCATTTAATTATATAAAATTTCAAACTCGTATATCTCCGTTACTATTGAAGATACAGAAGTGATTTTGCACTCAAGGGAATCAGGTCGACGCTCTCTATTGGCTCATGGGGAAAAATGAAATCCATGTGTAATATTCATGCTTAGTTACCATGGAAACTCTCATAACAATAAATTAAACAATCTTTTTAGGCGCTATTGTAGTCGTCGAGGAGATTCCAAATATAGATTTTGATTTTTGAAACATTATAAAACAATCGAATTATACACTTTTTACGATAGAATTATATAAAATTTCAAACTCGCATATCTCCGTTACTGTTGAAGATACAGAAGTGATTTTGCACTCAATGGATTCAATTCGACCTAACCTAACCTAAACTGACCTGACCTAACCTAACCTAACCTAACTTTACTTAACCTAATCTAACCTAAACTAATAACAATAAAATAAAAACAATTTATTTGTGCCGATTGTAGTCGTTCTCGAGGAGATTTGAAATATAGATTTTGATTGTTAAACATTATAAAACAATCGAATTCCACACATTTTACAATATAATTATATAAAATTTCAAACACGTATATCTCCGTTACTATTGAAGATACAGAAGTGATTTTGCACTCAATGGAATCAGGTCGACGCTCTCTATTGGCTCATGGGGAAAAATGTAATCCATGTGTAATATTCATGCTTAGTTACCATGGAAACTCTCATAACAATAAATTAAACAATCTATTTAGACGCTATTGTAGTCGTTGTCGAGGAGATTTCAAATATAGATTTTGATTGTTGAAACATTGTAAAACAATCGAATTATACACATTTTACGATAGAATTATATAAAATTTCAAACTCGCATATCTCCGTTACTGTTGAAGATACAGAAGTGATTTTACACTCAATGGAATTAGGTCGACCTAACCTAACCTAAACTGACCTGACCTAACCTAACCTAACCTAACTTTACTTAACCTAACCTAACCTAACCTAATAACAATAAAATAAAAACAATCTATTTGTGCCGATTGTAGTCGTTCTCGAGGAGATTTGAAATATAGATTTTGATTGTTGAAACATTATAAAACAATCGAATTCCACACATTTTGCCATTTAATTATATAAAATTTCAAACTCGTATATCTCCGTTACTATTGAAGATACAGAAGTGATTTTGCACTCAAGGGAATCAGGTCGACGCTCTCTATTGGCTCATGGGGAAAAATGAAATCCATGTGTAATATTCATGCTTAGTTACCATGGAAACTCTCATAACAATAAATTAAACAACCTTTTTAGGCGCTTTTGTAGTCGTCGAGGAGATTCCAAATATAGATTTTGATTTTTGAAACATTATAAAACAATCGAATTCCACACATTTTACCATTTAATTATATAAAATTTCAAACTCGTATATCTCCGTTACTATTGAAGATACAGAAGTGATTTTGCACTCAAGGGAATCAGGTCGACGCTCTCTATTGGCTCATGGGGAAAAATGTAATCCATGTGTAATATTCATGCTTAGTTACCATGGAAACTCTCATAACAATAAATTAAACAGTCTATTTAGACGCTATTGTAGTCGTTGTCGAGGAGATTTCAAATATAGATTTTGATTGTTGAAACATTATAAAACAATCGAATTATACACATTTTACGATAGAATTATATAAAATTTCAAACTCGCATATCTCCGTTACTGTTGAAGATACAGAAGTGATTTTGCACTCAATGGATTTAATTCGACCTAACCTAACCTAAACTGACCTGACCTAACCTAACCTAACCTAACTTTACTTAACCTAATCTAACCTAACCTAATAACAATAAAATAAAAACAATTTATTTGTACCGATTGTAGTCGTTCTCGAGGAGATTTGAAATATAGATTTTGATGGTTGAAACATTATAAAACAATCGAATTCCACACATTTTACCATTTAATTATATAAAATTTCAAACTCGCATATCTCCGTTACTATTGAAGATACAGAAGTGATTTTGTACTCAATGGAATCAGGTCGACGCTCTCTATTGGCTCATGGGGAAAAATGTAATCCATGTGTAATATTCATGCTTAGTTACCATGGAAACTCTCATAACAATAAATTAAACTATCTATTTAGACGCTATTGTAGTCGTTGTCGTGGAGATTTCAAATATAGATTTTGATTGTTGAAACATTATAAAACAATCGAATTATACACATTTTACGATAGAATTATATAAAATTTCAAACTCGCATATCTCCGTTACTGTTGAAGATACAGAAGTGATTTTGCACTCAATAGATTCAATTCGACCTAACCTAACCTAAACTGACCTGACCTAACCTAACCTAACCTAACTTTACTTAACCTAACCTAACCTAACCTAATAACAATAAAATAAAAACAATCTATTTGTGCCGATTGTAGTCGTTCTCGAGGAGATTTTAAATATAGATTTTGATTGTTGAAACATTATAAAACAATCGAATTCCACACATTTTACCATTTAATTATATAAAATTTCAAACTCGTATATCTCCGTTACTATTGAAGATACAGAAGTGATTTTGCACTCAAGGGAATCAGGTCGACGCTCTCTATTGGCTGATGGGGAAAAATGTAATCCATGTGTAATATTCATGCTTAGTTACCATGGAAACTCTAATAACAATAAATTAAACAATCTTTTTAGGCGCTATTGTAGTCGTCGAGGAGATTCCAAATATAGATTTTGATTTTTGAAACATTATAAAACAATCGAATTATACACTTTTTACGATAGAATTATATAAAATTTCAAACTCGCATATCTCCGTTACTGTTGAAGATACAGAAGTGATTTTGCACTCAATGGATTCAATTCGACCTAACCTAACCTAAACTGACCTGACCTAACCTAACCTAACCTAACTTTACTTAACCTAATCTAACCTAACCTAATAACAATAAAATAAAAACAATTTATTTGTGCCGATTGTAGTCGTTCTCGAGGAGATTTGAAATATAGATTTTGATTGTTGAAACATTATAAAACAATCGAATTCCACACATTTTACAATATAATTATATAAAATTTCAAACACGTATATCTCCGTTACTATTGAAGATACAGAAGTGATTTTGCACTCAATGGAATCAGGTCGACGCTCTCTATTGGCTCATGGGGAAAAATGTAATCCATGTGTAATATTCATGCTTAGTTACCATGGAAACTCTCATAACAATAAATTAAACAATCTATTTAGACGCTATTGTAGTCGTTGTCGAGGAGATTTCAAATATAGATTTTGATTGTTGAAACATTATAAAACAATCGAATTATACACATTTTACGATAGAATTATATAAAATTTCAAACTCGCATATCTCCGTTACTGTTGAAGATACAGAAGTGATTTTACACTCAATGGAATTAGGTCGACCTAACCTAACCTAAACTGACCTGACCTAACCTAACCTAACCTAACTTTACTTAACCTAACCTAACCTAACCTAATAACAATAAAATAAAAACAATCTATTTGTGCCGATTGTAGTCGTTCTCGAGGAGATTTGAAATATAGATTTTGATTGTTGAAACATTATAAAACAATCGAATTCCACACATTTTGCCATTTAATTATATAAAATTTCAAACTCGTATATCTCCGTTACTATTGAAGATACAGAAGTGATTTTGCACTCAAGGGAATCAGGTCGACGCTCTCTATTGGCTCATGGGGAAAAATGAAATCCATGTGTAATATTCATGCTTAGTTACCATGGAAACTCTCATAACAATAAATTAAACAACCTTTTTAGGCGCTTTTGTAGTCGTCGAGGAGATTCCAAATATAGATTTTGATTTTTGAAACATTATAAAACAATCGAATTCCACACATTTTACCATTTAATTATATAAAATTTCAAACTCGTATATCTCCGTTACTATTGAAGATACAGAAGTGATTTTGCACTCAAGGGAATCAGGTCGACGCTCTCTATTGGCTCATGGGGAAAAATGTAATCCATGTGTAATATTCATGCTTAGTTACCATGGAAACTCTCATAACAATAAATTAAACAGTCTATTTAGACGCTATTGTAGTCGTTGTCGAGGAGATTTCAAATATAGATTTTGATTGTTGAAACATTATAAAACAATCGAATTATACACATTTTACGATAGAAATATATAAAATTTCAAACTCGCATATCTCCGTTACTGTTGAAGATACAGAAGTGATTTTGCACTCAATGGATTTAATTCGACCTAACCTAACCTAAACTGACCTGACCTAACCTAACCTAACCTAACTTTACTTAACCTAATCTAACCTAACCTAATAACAATAAAATAAAAACAATTTATTTGTGCCGATTGTAGTCGTTCTCGAGGAGATTTGAAATATAGATTTTGATGGTTGAAACATTATAAAACAATCGAATTCCACACATTTTACCATTTAATTATATAAAATTTCAAACTCGCATATCTCCGTTACTATTGAAGATACAGAAGTGATTTTGTACTCAATGGAATCAGGTCGACGCTCTCTATTGGCTCATGGGGAAAAATGTAATCCATGTGTAATATTCATGCTTAGTTACCATGGAAACTCTCATAACAATAAATTAAACTATCTATTTAGACGCTATTGTAGTCGTTGTCGTGGAGATTTCAAATATAGATTTTGATTGTTGAAACATTATAAAACAAATCGAATTATACACATTTTACGATAGAATTATATAAAATTTCAAACTCGCATATCTCCGTTACTGTTGAAGATACAGAAGTGATTTTGCACTCAATAGATTCAATTCGACCTAACCTAACCTAAACTGACCTGACCTAACCTAACCTAACCTAACTTTACTTAACCTAACCTAACCTAACCTAATAACAATAAAGTAAAAACAATCTATTTGTGCCGATTGTAGTCGTTCTCGAGGAGATTTGAAATATAGATTTTGATTGTTGAAACATTATAAAACAATCGAATTCCACACATTTTACCATTTAATTATATAAAATTTCAAACTCGTATATCTCCGTTACTATTGAAGATACAGAAGTGATTTTGCACTCAAGGGAATCAGGTCGACGCTCTCTATTGGCTCATGGGGAAAAATGTAATCCATGTGTAATATTCATGCTTAGTTACCATGGAAACTCTAATAACAATAAATTAAACAATCTTTTTAGGCGCTATTGTAGTCGTGGAGGAGATTCCAAATATAGATTTTGATTTTTGAAACATTATAAAACAATCGAATTATACACTTTTTACGATAGAATTATATAAAATTTCAAACTCGCATATCTCCGTTACTGTTGAAGATACAGAAGTGATTTTGCACTCAATGGATTTAATTCGACCTAACCTAACCTAAACTGACCTGACCTAACCTAACCTAACCTAACTTTACTTAACCTAATCTAACCTAACCTAATAACAATAAAATAAAAACAATTTATTTGTGCCGATTGTAGTCGTTCTCGAGGAGATTTGAAATATAGATTTTGATGGTTGAAACATTATAAAACAATCGAATTCCACACATTTCACCATTTAATTATATAAAATTTCAAACTCGCATATCTCCGTTACTGTTGAAGATACAGAAGTGATTTTGCACTCAATGGATTCAATTCGACCTAACCTAACCTAAACTGACCTGACCTAACCTAACCTAACCTAACTTTACTTAACCTAATCTAACCTAACCTAATAACAATAAAATAAAAACAATCTATTTGTGCCGATTGTAGTCGTTCTCGAGGAGATTTGAAATATAGATTTTGATTGTTGAAACATTATAAAACAATCGAATTCCACACATTTTACCATTTAATTATATAAAATTTCAAACTCGTATATCTCCGTTACTATTGAAGATACAGAAGTGATTTTGCACTCAAGGGAATCAGGTCGACGCTCTCTATTGGCTCATGGGGAAAAATGAAATCCATGTGTAATATTCATGCTTAGTTACCATGGAAACTCTCATAACAATAAATTAAACAATCTTTTTAGGCGCTATTGTAGTCGTCGAGGAGATTCCAAATATAGATTTTGATTTTTGAAACATTATAAAACAATCGAATTATACACTTTTTACGATAGAATTATATAAAATTTCAAACTCGCATATCTCCGTTACTGTTGAAGATACAGAAGTGATTTTGCACTCAATGGATTCAATTCGACCTAACCTAACCTAAACTGACCTGACCTAACCTAACCTAACCTAACTTTACTTAACCTAATCTAACCTAACCTAATAACAATAAAATAAAAACAATTTATTTGTGCCGATTGTAGTCGTTCTCGAGGAGATTTGAAATATAGATTTTGATTGTTGAAACATTATAAAACAATCGAATTCCACACATTTTACAATATAATTATATAAAATTTCAAACACGTATATCTCCGTTACTATTGAAGATACAGAAGTGATTTTGCACTCAATGGAATCAGGTCGACGCTCTCTATTGGCTCATGGGGAAAAATGTAATCCATGTGTAATATTCATGCTTAGTTACCATGGAAACTCTCATAACAATAAATTAAACAATCTATTTAGACGCTATTGTAGTCGTTGTCGAGGAGATTTCAAATATAGATTTTGATTGTTGAAACATTGTAAAACAATCGAATTATACACATTTTACGATAGAATTATATAAAATTTCAAACTCGCATATCTCCGTTACTGTTGAAGATACAGAAGTGATTTTACACTCAATGGAATTAGGTCGACCTAACCTAACCTAAACTGACCTGACCTAACCTAACCTAACCTAACTTTACTTAACCTAACCTAACCTAACCTAATAACAATAAAATAAAAACAATCTATTTGTGCCGATTGTAGTCGTTCTCGAGGAGATTTGAAATATAGATTTTGATTGTTGAAACATTATAAAACAATCGAATTCCACACATTTTGCCATTTAATTATATAAAATTTCAAACTCGTATATCTCCGTTACTATTGAAGATACAGAAGTGATTTTGCACTCAAGGGAATCAGGTCGACGCTCTCTATTGGCTCATGGGGAAAAATGAAATCCATGTGTAATATTCATGCTTAGTTACCATGGAAACTCTCATAACAATAAATTAAACAACCTTTTTAGGCGCTTTTGTAGTCGTCGAGGAGATTCCAAATATAGATTTTGATTTTTGAAACATTATAAAACAATCGAATTCCACACATTTTACCATTTAATTATATAAAATTTCAAACTCGTATATCTCCGTTACTATTGAAGATACAGAAGTGATTTTGCACTCAAGGGAATCAGGTCGACGCTCTCTATTGGCTGATGGAGAAAAATGTAATCCATGTGTAATATTCATGCTTAGTTACCATGGAAACTCTCATAACAATAAATTAAACAATCTTTTTAGGCGCTATTGTAGTCGTCGAGGAGATTCCAAATATAGATTTTGATTTTTGAAACATTATAAAACAATCGAATTATACACTTTTTACGATAGAATTATATAAAATTTCAAACTCGCATATCTCCGTTACTGTTGAAGATACAGAAGTGATTTTGCACTCAATGGATTCAATTCGACCTAACCTAACCTAAACTGACCTGACCTAACCTAACCTAACCTAACTTTACTTAACCTAATCTAACCTAACCTAATAACAATAAAATAAAAACAATCTATTTGTGCCGATTGTAGTCGTTCTCGAGGAGATTTGAAATATAGATTTTGATTGTTGAAACATTATAAAACAATCGAATTCCACACATTTTACCATTTAATTATATAAAATTTCAAACTCGTATATCTCCGTTACTATTGAAGATACAGAAGTGATTTTGCACTCAAGGGAATCAGGTCGACGCTCTCTATTGGCTCATGGGGAAAAATGAAATCCATGTGTAATATTCATGCTTAGTTACCATGGAAACTCTCATAACAATAAATTAAACAATCTTTTTAGGCGCTATTGTAGTCGTCGAGGAGATTCCAAATATAGATTTTGATTTTTGAAACATTATAAAACAATCGAATTATACACTTTTTACGATAGAATTATATAAAATTTCAAACTCGCATATCTCCGTTACTGTTGAAGATACAGAAGTGATTTTGCACTCAATGGATTCAATTCGACCTAACCTAACCTAAACTGACCTGACCTAACCTAACCTAACCTAACTTTACTTAACCTAATCTAACCTAACCTAATAACAATAAAATAAAAACAATTTATTTGTGCCGATTGTAGTCGTTCTCGAGGAGATTTGAAATATAGATTTTGATTGTTGAAACATTATAAAACAATCGAATTCCACACATTTTACAATATAATTATATAAAATTTCAAACACGTATATCTCCGTTACTATTGAAGCTACAGAAGTGATTTTGCACTCAATGGAATCAGGTCGACGCTCTCTATTGGCTCATGGGGAAAAATGTAATCCATGTGTAATATTCATGCTTAGTTACCATGGAAACTCTCATAACAATAAATTAAACAATCTATTTAGACGCTATTGTAGTCGTTGTCGAGGAGATTTCAAATATAGATTTTGATTGTTGAAACATTGTAAAACAATCGAATTATACACATTTTACGATAGAATTATATAAAATTTCAAACTCGCATATCTCCGTTACTGTTGAAGATACAGAAGTGATTTTACACTCAATGGAATCAGGTCGACGCTCTCTATTGGCTCATGGGGAAAAATGTAATCCATGTGTAATATTCATGCTTAGTTACCATGGAAACTCTCATAACAATAAATTAAACTATCTATTTAGACGCTATTGTAGTCGTTGTCGTGGAGATTTCAAATATAGATTTTGATTGTTGAAACATTATAAAACAATCGAATTATACACATTTTACGATAGAATTATATAAAATTTCAAACTCGCATATCTCCGTTACTGTTGAAGATACAGAAGTGATTTTGCACTCAATAGATTCAATTCGACCTAACCTAACCTAAACTGACCTGACCTAACCTAACCTAACCTAACTTTACTTAACCTAACCTAACCTAACCTAATAACAATAAAATAAAAACAATCTATTTGTGCCGATTGTAGTCGTTCTCGAGGAGATTTTAAATATAGATTTTGATTGTTGAAACATTATAAAACAATCGAATTCCACACATTTTACCATTTAATTATATAAAATTTCAAACTCGTATATCTCCGTTACTATTGAAGATACAGAAGTGATTTTGCACTCAAGGGAATCAGGTCGACGCTCTCTATTGGCTGATGGGGAAAAATGTAATCCATGTGTAATATTCATGCTTAGTTACCATGGAAACTCTAATAACAATAAATTAAACAATCTTTTTAGGCGCTATTGTAGTCGTCGAGGAGATTCCAAATATAGATTTTGATTTTTGAAACATTATAAAACAATCGAATTATACACTTTTTACGATAGAATTATATAAAATTTCAAACTCGCATATCTCCGTTACTGTTGAAGATACAGAAGTGATTTTGCACTCAATGGATTCAATTCGACCTAACCTAACCTAAACTGACCTGACCTAACCTAACCTAACCTAACTTTACTTAACCTAATCTAACCTAACCTAATAACAATAAAATAAAAACAATTTATTTGTGCCGATTGTAGTCGTTCTCGAGGAGATTTGAAATATAGATTTTGATTGTTGAAACATTATAAAACAATCGAATTCCACACATTTTACAATATAATTATATAAAATTTCAAACACGTATATCTCCGTTACTATTGAAGATACAGAAGTGATTTTGCACTCAATGGAATCAGGTCGACGCTCTCTATTGGCTCATGGGGAAAAATGTAATCCATGTGTAATATTCATGCTTAGTTACCATGGAAACTCTCATAACAATAAATTAAACAATCTATTTAGACGCTATTGTAGTCGTTGTCGAGGAGATTTCAAATATAGATTTTGATTGTTGAAACATTATAAAACAATCGAATTATACACATTTTACGATAGAATTATATAAAATTTCAAACTCGCATATCTCCGTTACTGTTGAAGATACAGAAGTGATTTTACACTCAATGGAATTAGGTCGACCTAACCTAACCTAAACTGACCTGACCTAACCTAACCTAACCTAACTTTACTTAACCTAACCTAACCTAACCTAATAACAATAAAATAAAAACAATCTATTTGTGCCGATTGTAGTCGTTCTCGAGGAGATTTGAAATATAGATTTTGATTGTTGAAACATTATAAAACAATCGAATTCCACACATTTTGCCATTTAATTATATAAAATTTCAAACTCGTATATCTCCGTTACTATTGAAGATACAGAAGTGATTTTGCACTCAAGGGAATCAGGTCGACGCTCTCTATTGGCTCATGGGGAAAAATGAAATCCATGTGTAATATTCATGCTTAGTTACCATGGAAACTCTCATAACAATAAATTAAACAACCTTTTTAGGCGCTTTTGTAGTCGTCGAGGAGATTCCAAATATAGATTTTGATTTTTGAAACATTATAAAACAATCGAATTCCACACATTTTACCATTTAATTATATAAAATTTCAAACTCGTATATCTCCGTTACTATTGAAGATACAGAAGTGATTTTGCACTCAAGGGAATCAGGTCGACGCTCTCTATTGGCTCATGGGGAAAAATGTAATCCATGTGTAATATTCATGCTTAGTTACCATGGAAACTCTCATAACAATAAATTAAACAGTCTATTTAGACGCTATTGTAGTCGTTGTCGAGGAGATTTCAAATATAGATTTTGATTGTTGAAACATTATAAAACAATCGAATTATACACATTTTACGATAGAAATATATAAAATTTCAAACTCGCATATCTCCGTTACTGTTGAAGATACAGAAGTGATTTTGCACTCAATGGATTTAATTCGACCTAACCTAACCTAAACTGACCTGACCTAACCTAACCTAACCTAACTTTACTTAACCTAATCTAACCTAACCTAATAACAATAAAATAAAAACAATTTATTTGTGCCGATTGTAGTCGTTCTCGAGGAGATTTGAAATATAGATTTTGATGGTTGAAACATTATAAAACAATCGAATTCCACACATTTTACCATTTAATTATATAAAATTTCAAACTCGCATATCTCCGTTACTATTGAAGATACAGAAGTGATTTTGTACTCAATGGAATCAGGTCGACGCTCTCTATTGGCTCATGGGGAAAAATGTAATCCATGTGTAATATTCATGCTTAGTTACCATGGAAACTCTCATAACAATAAATTAAACTATCTATTTAGACGCTATTGTAGTCGTTGTCGTGGAGATTTCAAATATAGATTTTGATTGTTGAAACATTATAAAACAAATCGAATTATACACATTTTACGATAGAATTATATAAAATTTCAAACTCGCATATCTCCGTTACTGTTGAAGATACAGAAGTGATTTTGCACTCAATAGATTCAATTCGACCTAACCTAACCTAAACTGACCTGACCTAACCTAACCTAACCTAACTTTACTTAACCTAACCTAACCTAACCTAATAACAATAAAGTAAAAACAATCTATTTGTGCCGATTGTAGTCGTTCTCGAGGAGATTTGAAATATAGATTTTGATTGTTGAAACATTATAAAACAATCGAATTCCACACATTTTACCATTTAATTATATAAAATTTCAAACTCGTATATCTCCGTTACTATTGAAGATACAGAAGTGATTTTGCACTCAAGGGAATCAGGTCGACGCTCTCTATTGGCTCATGGGGAAAAATGTAATCCATGTGTAATATTCATGCTTAGTTACCATGGAAACTCTAATAACAATAAATTAAACAATCTTTTTAGGCGCTATTGTAGTCGTGGAGGAGATTCCAAATATAGATTTTGATTTTTGAAACATTATAAAACAATCGAATTATACACTTTTTACGATAGAATTATATAAAATTTCAAACTCGCATATCTCCGTTACTGTTGAAGATACAGAAGTGATTTTGCACTCAATGGATTTAATTCGACCTAACCTAACCTAAACTGACCTGACCTAACCTAACCTAACCTAACTTTACTTAACCTAATCTAACCTAACCTAATAACAATAAAATAAAAACAATTTATTTGTGCCGATTGTAGTCGTTCTCGAGGAGATTTGAAATATAGATTTTGATGGTTGAAACATTATAAAACAATCGAATTCCACACATTTCACCATTTAATTATATAAAATTTCAAACTCGCATATCTCCGTTACTGTTGAAGATACAGAAGTGATTTTGCACTCAATGGATTCAATTCGACCTAACCTAACCTAAACTGACCTGACCTAACCTAACCTAACCTAACTTTACTTAACCTAATCTAACCTAACCTAATAACAATAAAATAAAAACAATCTATTTGTGCCGATTGTAGTCGTTCTCGAGGAGATTTGAAATATAGATTTTGATTGTTGAAACATTATAAAACAATCGAATTCCACACATTTTACCATTTAATTATATAAAATTTCAAACTCGTATATCTCCGTTACTATTGAAGATACAGAAGTGATTTTGCACTCAAGGGAATCAGGTCGACGCTCTCTATTGGCTCATGGGGAAAAATGAAATCCATGTGTAATATTCATGCTTAGTTACCATGGAAACTCTCATAACAATAAATTAAACAATCTTTTTAGGCGCTATTGTAGTCGTCGAGGAGATTCCAAATATAGATTTTGATTTTTGAAACATTATAAAACAATCGAATTATACACTTTTTACGATAGAATTATATAAAATTTCAAACTCGCATATCTCCGTTACTGTTGAAGATACAGAAGTGATTTTGCACTCAATGGATTCAATTCGACCTAACCTAACCTAAACTGACCTGACCTAACCTAACCTAACCTAACTTTACTTAACCTAATCTAACCTAACCTAATAACAATAAAATAAAAACAATTTATTTGTGCCGATTGTAGTCGTTCTCGAGGAGATTTGAAATATAGATTTTGATTGTTGAAACATTATAAAACAATCGAATTCCACACATTTTACAATATAATTATATAAAATTTCAAACACGTATATCTCCGTTACTATTGAAGATACAGAAGTGATTTTGCACTCAATGGAATCAGGTCGACGCTCTCTATTGGCTCATGGGGAAAAATGTAATCCATGTGTAATATTCATGCTTAGTTACCATGGAAACTCTCATAACAATAAATTAAACAATCTATTTAGACGCTATTGTAGTCGTTGTCGAGGAGATTTCAAATATAGATTTTGATTGTTGAAACATTGTAAAACAATCGAATTATACACATTTTACGATAGAATTATATAAAATTTCAAACTCGCATATCTCCGTTACTGTTGAAGATACAGAAGTGATTTTACACTCAATGGAATTAGGTCGACCTAACCTAACCTAAACTGACCTGACCTAACCTAACCTAACCTAACTTTACTTAACCTAACCTAACCTAACCTAATAACAATAAAATAAAAACAATCTATTTGTGCCGATTGTAGTCGTTCTCGAGGAGATTTGAAATATAGATTTTGATTGTTGAAACATTATAAAACAATCGAATTCCACACATTTTGCCATTTAATTATATAAAATTTCAAACTCGTATATCTCCGTTACTATTGAAGATACAGAAGTGATTTTGCACTCAAGGGAATCAGGTCGACGCTCTCTATTGGCTCATGGGGAAAAATGAAATCCATGTGTAATATTCATGCTTAGTTACCATGGAAACTCTCATAACAATAAATTAAACAACCTTTTTAGGCGCTTTTGTAGTCGTCGAGGAGATTCCAAATATAGATTTTGATTTTTGAAACATTATAAAACAATCGAATTCCACACATTTTACCATTTAATTATATAAAATTTCAAACTCGTATATCTCCGTTACTATTGAAGATACAGAAGTGATTTTGCACTCAAGGGAATCAGGTCGACGCTCTCTATTGGCTGATGGAGAAAAATGTAATCCATGTGTAATATTCATGCTTAGTTACCATGGAAACTCTCATAACAATAAATTAAACAATCTTTTTAGGCGCTATTGTAGTCGTCGAGGAGATTCCAAATATAGATTTTGATTTTTGAAACATTATAAAACAATCGAATTATACACTTTTTACGATAGAATTATATAAAATTTCAAACTCGCATATCTCCGTTACTGTTGAAGATACAGAAGTGATTTTGCACTCAATGGATTCAATTCGACCTAACCTAACCTAAACTGACCTGACCTAACCTAACCTAACCTAACTTTACTTAACCTAATCTAACCTAACCTAATAACAATAAAATAAAAACAATCTATTTGTGCCGATTGTAGTCGTTCTCGAGGAGATTTGAAATATAGATTTTGATTGTTGAAACATTATAAAACAATCGAATTCCACACATTTTACCATTTAATTATATAAAATTTCAAACTCGTATATCTCCGTTACTATTGAAGATACAGAAGTGATTTTGCACTCAAGGGAATCAGGTCGACGCTCTCTATTGGCTCATGGGGAAAAATGAAATCCATGTGTAATATTCATGCTTAGTTACCATGGAAACTCTCATAACAATAAATTAAACAATCTTTTTAGGCGCTATTGTAGTCGTCGAGGAGATTCCAAATATAGATTTTGATTTTTGAAACATTATAAAACAATCGAATTATACACTTTTTACGATAGAATTATATAAAATTTCAAACTCGCATATCTCCGTTACTGTTGAAGATACAGAAGTGATTTTGCACTCAATGGATTCAATTCGACCTAACCTAACCTAAACTGACCTGACCTAACCTAACCTAACCTAACTTTACTTAACCTAATCTAACCTAACCTAATAACAATAAAATAAAAACAATTTATTTGTGCCGATTGTAGTCGTTCTCGAGGAGATTTGAAATATAGATTTTGATTGTTGAAACATTATAAAACAATCGAATTCCACACATTTTACAATATAATTATATAAAATTTCAAACACGTATATCTCCGTTACTATTGAAGCTACAGAAGTGATTTTGCACTCAATGGAATCAGGTCGACGCTCTCTATTGGCTCATGGGGAAAAATGTAATCCATGTGTAATATTCATGCTTAGTTACCATGGAAACTCTCATAACAATAAATTAAACAATCTATTTAGACGCTATTGTAGTCGTTGTCGAGGAGATTTCAAATATAGATTTTGATTGTTGAAACATTGTAAAACAATCGAATTATACACATTTTACGATAGAATTATATAAAATTTCAAACTCGCATATCTCCGTTACTGTTGAAGATACAGAAGTGATTTTACACTCAATGGAATTAGGTCGACCTAACCTAACCTAAACTGACCTGACCTAACCTAACCTAACCTAACTTTACTTAACCTAACCTAACCTAACCTAATAACAATAAAATAAAAACAATCTATTTGTGCCGATTGTAGTCGTTCTCGAGGAGATTTGAAATATAGATTTTGATTGTTGAAACATTATAAAACAATCGAATTCCACACATTTTGCCATTTAATTATATAAAATTTCAAACTCGTATATCTCCGTTACTATTGAAGATACAGAAGTGATTTTGCACTCAAGGGAATCAGGTCGACGCTCTCTATTGGCTCATGGGGAAAAATGAAATCCATGTGTAATATTCATGCTTAGTTACCATGGAAACTCTCATAACAATAAATTAAACAACCTTTTTAGGCGCTTTTGTAGTCGTCGAGGAGATTCCAAATATAGATTTTGATTTTTGAAACATTATAAAACAATCGAATTCCACACATTTTACCATTTAATTATATAAAATTTCAAACTCGTATATCTCCGTTACTATTGAAGATACAGAAGTGATTTTGCACTCAAGGGAATCAGGTCGACGCTCTCTATTGGCTCATGGGGAAAAATGTAATCCATGTGTAATATTCATGCTTAGTTACCATGGAAACTCTCATAACAATAAATTAAACAGTCTATTTAGACGCTATTGTAGTCGTTGTCGAGGAGATTTCAAATATAGATTTTGATTGTTGAAACATTATAAAACAATCGAATTATACACATTTTACGATAGAATTATATAAAATTTCAAACTCGCATATCTCCGTTACTGTTGAAGATACAGAAGTGATTTTGCACTCAATGGATTTAATTCGACCTAACCTAACCTAAACTGACCTGACCTAACCTAACCTAACCTAACTTTACTTAACCTAATCTAACCTAACCTAATAACAATAAAATAAAAACAATTTATTTGTGCCGATTGTAGTCGTTCTCGAGGAGATTTGAAATATAGATTTTGATGGTTGAAACATTATAAAACAATCGAATTCCACACATTTTACCATTTAATTATATAAAATTTCAAACTCGCATATCTCCGTTACTATTGAAGATACAGAAGTGATTTTGCACTCAATGGAATCAGGTCGACGCTCTCTATTGGCTCATGGGGAAAAATGTAATCCATGTGTAATATTCATGCTTAGTTACCATGGAAACTCTCATAACAATAAATTAAACTATCTATTTAGACGCTATTGTAGTCGTTGTCGTGGAGATTTCAAATATAGATTTTGATTGTTGAAACATTATAAAACAATCGAATTATACACATTTTACGATAGAATTATATAAAATTTCAAACTCGCATATCTCCGTTACTGTTGAAGATACAGAAGTGATTTTGCACTCAATAGATTCAATTCGACCTAACCTAACCTAAACTGACCTGACCTAACCTAACCTAACCTAACTTTACTTAACCTAACCTAACCTAACCTAATAACAATAAAGTAAAAACAATCTATTTGTGCCGATTGTAGTCGTTCTCGAGGAGATTTGAAATATAGATTTTGATTGTTGAAACATTATAAAACAATCGAATTCCACACATTTTACCATTTAATTATATAAAATTTCAAACTCGTATATCTCCGTTACTATTGAAGATACAGAAGTGATTTTGCACTCAAGGGAATCAGGTCGACGCTCTCTATTGGCTCATGGGGAAAAATGTAATCCATGTGTAATATTCATGCTTAGTTACCATGGAAACTCTAATAACAATAAATTAAACAATCTTTTTAGGCGCTATTGTAGTCGTGGAGGAGATTCCAAATATAGATTTTGATTTTTGAAACATTATAAAACAATCGAATTATACACTTTTTACGATAGAATTATATAAAATTTCAAACTCGCATATCTCCGTTACTGTTGAAGATACAGAAGTGATTTTGCACTCAATGGATTTAATTCGACCTAACCTAACCTAAACTGACCTGACCTAACCTAACCTAACCTAACTTTACTTAACCTAATCTAACCTAACCTAATAACAATAAAATAAAAACAATTTATTTGTGCCGATTGTAGTCGTTCTCGAGGAGATTTGAAATATAGATTTTGATGGTTGAAACATTATAAAACAATCGAATTCCACACATTTCACCATTTAATTATATAAAATTTCAAACTCGCATATCTCCGTTACTATTGAAGATACAGAAGTGATTTTGTACTCAATGGAATCAGGTCGACGCTCTCTATTGGCTGATGGAGAAAAATGTAATCCATGTGTAATATTCATGCTTAGTTACCATGGAAACTCTCATAACAATAAATTAAACAATCTTTTTAGGCGCTATTGTAGTCGTCGAGGAGATTCCAAATATAGATTTTGATTTTTGAAACATTATAAAACAATCGAATTATACACTTTTTACGATAGAATTATATAAAATTTCAAACTCGCATATCTCCGTTACTGTTGAAGATACAGAAGTGATTTTGCACTCAATGGATTCAATTCGACCTAACCTAACCTAAACTGACCTGACCTAACCTAACCTAACCTAACTTTACTTAACCTAATCTAACCTAACCTAATAACAATAAAATAAAAACAATTTATTTGTGCCGATTGTAGTCGTTCTCGAGGAGATTTGAAATATAGATTTTGATTGTTGAAACATTATAAAACAATCGAATTCCACACATTTTACAATATAATTATATAAAATTTCAAACACGTATATCTCCGTTACTATTGAAGATACAGAAGTGATTTTGCACTCAATGGAATCAGGTCGACGCTCTCTATTGGCTCATGGGGAAAAATGTAATCCATGTGTAATATTCATGCTTAGTTACCATGGAAACTCTCATAACAATAAATTAAACAATCTATTTAGACGCTATTGTAGTCGTTGTCGAGGAGATTTCAAATATAGATTTTGATTGTTGAAACATTATAAAACAATCGAATTATACACATTTTACGATAGAATTATATAAAATTTCAAACTCGCATATCTCCGTTACTGTTGAAGATACAGAAGTGATTTTACACTCAATGGAATTAGGTCGACCTAACCTAACCTAAACTGACCTGACCTAACCTAACCTAACCTAACTTTACTTAACCTAACCTAACCTAACCTAATAACAATAAAATAAAAACAATCTATTTGTGCCGATTGTAGTCGTTCTCGAGGAGATTTGAAATATAGATTTTGATTGTTGAAACATTATAAAACAATCGAATTCCACACATTTTGCCATTTAATTATATAAAATTTCAAACTCGTATATCTCCGTTACTATTGAAGATACAGAAGTGATTTTGCACTCAAGGGAATCAGGTCGACGCTCTCTATTGGCTCATGGGGAAAAATGAAATCCATGTGTAATATTCATGCTTAGTTACCATGGAAACTCTCATAACAATAAATTAAACAACCTTTTTAGGCGCTTTTGTAGTCGTCGAGGAGATTCCAAATATAGATTTTGATTTTTGAAACATTATAAAACAATCGAATTCCACACATTTTACCATTTAATTATATAAAATTTCAAACTCGTATATCTCCGTTACTATTGAAGATACAGAAGTGATTTTGCACTCAAGGGAATCAGGTCGACGCTCTCTATTGGCTCATGGGGAAAAATGTAATCCATGTGTAATATTCATGCTTAGTTACCATGGAAACTCTCATAACAATAAATTAAACAGTCTATTTAGACGCTATTGTAGTCGTTGTCGAGGAGATTTCAAATATAGATTTTGATTGTTGAAACATTATAAAACAATCGAATTATACACATTTTACGATAGAAATATATAAAATTTCAAACTCGCATATCTCCGTTACTGTTGAAGATACAGAAGTGATTTTGCACTCAATGGATTTAATTCGACCTAACCTAACCTAAACTGACCTGACCTAACCTAACCTAACCTAACTTTACTTAACCTAATCTAACCTAACCTAATAACAATAAAATAAAAACAATTTATTTGTGCCGATTGTAGTCGTTCTCGAGGAGATTTGAAATATAGATTTTGATGGTTGAAACATTATAAAACAATCGAATTCCACACATTTTACCATTTAATTATATAAAATTTCAAACTCGCATATCTCCGTTACTATTGAAGATACAGAAGTGATTTTGTACTCAATGGAATCAGGTCGACGCTCTCTATTGGCTCATGGGGAAAAATGTAATCCATGTGTAATATTCATGCTTAGTTACCATGGAAACTCTCATAACAATAAATTAAACTATCTATTTAGACGCTATTGTAGTCGTTGTCGTGGAGATTTCAAATATAGATTTTGATTGTTGAAACATTATAAAACAAATCGAATTATACACATTTTACGATAGAATTATATAAAATTTCAAACTCGCATATCTCCGTTACTGTTGAAGATACAGAAGTGATTTTGCACTCAATAGATTCAATTCGACCTAACCTAACCTAAACTGACCTGACCTAACCTAACCTAACCTAACTTTACTTAACCTAACCTAACCTAACCTAATAACAATAAAGTAAAAACAATCTATTTGTGCCGATTGTAGTCGTTCTCGAGGAGATTTGAAATATAGATTTTGATTGTTGAAACATTATAAAACAATCGAATTCCACACATTTTACCATTTAATTATATAAAATTTCAAACTCGTATATCTCCGTTACTATTGAAGATACAGAAGTGATTTTGCACTCAAGGGAATCAGGTCGACGCTCTCTATTGGCTCATGGGGAAAAATGTAATCCATGTGTAATATTCATGCTTAGTTACCATGGAAACTCTAATAACAATAAATTAAACAATCTTTTTAGGCGCTATTGTAGTCGTGGAGGAGATTCCAAATATAGATTTTGATTTTTGAAACATTATAAAACAATCGAATTATACACTTTTTACGATAGAATTATATAAAATTTCAAACTCGCATATCTCCGTTACTGTTGAAGATACAGAAGTGATTTTGCACTCAATGGATTTAATTCGACCTAACCTAACCTAAACTGACCTGACCTAACCTAACCTAACCTAACTTTACTTAACCTAATCTAACCTAACCTAATAACAATAAAATAAAAACAATTTATTTGTGCCGATTGTAGTCGTTCTCGAGGAGATTTGAAATATAGATTTTGATGGTTGAAACATTATAAAACAATCGAATTCCACACATTTCACCATTTAATTATATAAAATTTCAAACTCGCATATCTCCGTTACTATTGAAGATACAGAAGTGATTTTGTACTCAATGGAATCAGGTCGACGCTCTCTATTGGCTGATGGAGAAAAATGTAATCCATGTGTAATATTCATGCTTAGTTACCATGGAAACTCTCATAACAATAAATTAAACAATCTTTTTAGGCGCTATTGTAGACGTCGAGGAGATTCCAAATATAGATTTTGATTTTTGAAACATTATAAAACAATCGAATTATACACTTTTTACGATAGAATTATATAAAATTTCAAACTCGCATATCTCCGTTACTGTTGAAGATACAGAAGTGATTTTGCACTCAATGGATTCAATTCGACCTAACCTAACCTAAACTGACCTGACCTAACCTAACCTAACCTAACTTTACTTAACCTAATCTAACCTAACCTAATAACAATAAAATAAAAACAATCTATTTGTGCCGATTGTAGTCGTTCTCGAGGAGATTTGAAATATAGATTTTGATTGTTGAAACATTATAAAACAATCGAATTCCACACATTTTACCATTTAATTATATAAAATTTCAAACTCGTATATCTCCGTTACTATTGAAGATACAGAAGTGATTTTGCACTCAAGGGAATCAGGTCGACGCTCTCTATTGGCTCATGGGGAAAAATGAAATCCATGTGTAATATTCATGCTTAGTTACCATGGAAACTCTCATAACAATAAATTAAACAATCTTTTTAGGCGCTATTGTAGTCGTCGAGGAGATTCCAAATATAGATTTTGATTTTTGAAACATTATAAAACAATCGAATTATACACTTTTTACGATAGAATTATATAAAATTTCAAACTCGCATATCTCCGTTACTGTTGAAGATACAGAAGTGATTTTGCACTCAATGGATTCAATTCGACCTAACCTAACCTAAACTGACCTGACCTAACCTAACCTAACCTAACTTTACTTAACCTAATCTAACCTAACCTAATAACAATAAAATAAAAACAATTTATTTGTGCCGATTGTAGTCGTTCTCGAGGAGATTTGAAATATAGATTTTGATTGTTGAAACATTATAAAACAATCGAATTCCACACATTTTACAATATAATTATATAAAATTTCAAACACGTATATCTCCGTTACTATTGAAGATACAGAAGTGATTTTGCACTCAATGGAATCAGGTCGACGCTCTCTATTGGCTCATGGGGAAAAATGTAATCCATGTGTAATATTCATGCTTAGTTACCATGGAAACTCTCATAACAATAAATTAAACAATCTATTTAGACGCTATTGTAGTCGTTGTCGAGGAGATTTCAAATATAGATTTTGATTGTTGAAACATTGTAAAACAATCGAATTATACACATTTTACGATAGAATTATATAAAATTTCAAACTCGCATATCTCCGTTACTGTTGAAGATACAGAAGTGATTTTACACTCAATGGAATTAGGTCGACCTAACCTAACCTAAACTGACCTGACCTAACCTAACCTAACCTAACTTTACTTAACCTAACCTAACCTAACCTAATAACAATAAAATAAAAACAATCTATTTGTGCCGATTGTAGTCGTTCTCGAGGAGATTTGAAATATAGATTTTGATTGTTGAAACATTATAAAACAATCGAATTCCACACATTTTGCCATTTAATTATATAAAATTTCAAACTCGTATATCTCCGTTACTATTGAAGATACAGAAGTGATTTTGCACTCAAGGGAATCAGGTCGACGCTCTCTATTGGCTCATGGGGAAAAATGAAATCCATGTGTAATATTCATGCTTAGTTACCATGGAAACTCTCATAACAATAAATTAAACAACCTTTTTAGGCGCTTTTGTAGTCGTCGAGGAGATTCCAAATATAGATTTTGATTTTTGAAACATTATAAAACAATCGAATTCCACACATTTTACCATTTAATTATATAAAATTTCAAACTCGTATATCTCCGTTACTATTGAAGATACAGAAGTGATTTTGCACTCAAGGGAATCAGGTCGACGCTCTCTATTGGCTCATGGGGAAAAATGTAATCCATGTGTAATATTCATGCTTAGTTACCATGGAAACTCTCATAACAATAAATTAAACAGTCTATTTAGACGCTATTGTAGTCGTTGTCGAGGAGATTTCAAATATAGATTTTGATTGTTGAAACATTATAAAACAATCGAATTATACACATTTTACGATAGAATTATATAAAATTTCAAACTCGCATATCTCCGTTACTGTTGAAGATACAGAAGTGATTTTGCACTCAATAGATTCAATTCGACCTAACCTAACCTAAACTGACCTGACCTAACCTAACCTAACCTAACTTTACTTAACCTAACCTAACCTAACCTAATAACAATAAAGTAAAAACAATCTATTTGTGCCGATTGTAGTCGTTCTCGAGGAGATTTGAAATATAGATTTTGATTGTTGAAACATTATAAAACAATCGAATTCCACACATTTTACCATTTAATTATATAAAATTTCAAACTCGTATATCTCCGTTACTATTGAAGATACAGAAGTGATTTTGCACTCAAGGGAATCAGGTCGACGCTCTCTATTGGCTCATGGGGAAAAATGTAATCCATGTGTAATATTCATGCTTAGTTACCATGGAAACTCTAATAACAATAAATTAAACAATCTTTTTAGGCGCTATTGTAGTCGTGGAGGAGATTCCAAATATAGATTTTGATTTTTGAAACATTATAAAACAATCGAATTATACACTTTTTACGATAGAATTATATAAAATTTCAAACTCGCATATCTCCGTTACTGTTGAAGATACAGAAGTGATTTTGCACTCAATGGATTTAATTCGACCTAACCTAACCTAAACTGACCTGACCTAACCTAACCTAACCTAACTTTACTTAACCTAATCTAACCTAACCTAATAACAATAAAATAAAAACAATTTATTTGTGCCGATTGTAGTCGTTCTCGAGGAGATTTGAAATATAGATTTTGATGGTTGAAACATTATAAAACAATCGAATTCCACACATTTCACCATTTAATTATATAAAATTTCAAACTCGCATATCTCCGTTACTATTGAAGATACAGAAGTGATTTTGTACTCAATGGAATCAGGTCGACGCTCTCTATTGGCTGATGGAGAAAAATGTAATCCATGTGTAATATTCATGCTTAGTTACCATGGAAACTCTCATAACAATAAATTAAACAATCTTTTTAGGCGCTATTGTAGTCGTCGAGGAGATTCCAAATATAGATTTTGATTTTTGAAACATTATAAAACAATCGAATTATACACTTTTTACGATAGAATTATATAAAATTTCAAACTCGCATATCTCCGTTACTGTTGAAGATACAGAAGTGATTTTGCACTCAATGGATTCAATTCGACCTAACCTAACCTAAACTGACCTGACCTAACCTAACCTAACCTAACTTTACTTAACCTAATCTAACCTAACCTAATAACAATAAAATAAAAACAATCTATTTGTGCCGATTGTAGTCGTTCTCGAGGAGATTTGAAATATAGATTTTGATGGTTGAAACATTATAAAACAATCGAATTCCACACATTTTACCATTTAATTATATAAAATTTCAAACTCGTATATCTCCGTTACTATTGAAGATACAGAAGTGATTTTGCACTCAAGGGAATCAGGTCGACGCTCTCTATTGGCTCATGGGGAAAAATGAAATCCATGTGTAATATTCATGCTTAGTTACCATGGAAACTCTCATAACAATAAATTAAACAATCTTTTTAGGCGCTATTGTAGTCGTCGAGGAGATTCCAAATATAGATTTTGATTTTTGAAACATTATAAAACAATCGAATTATACACTTTTTACGATAGAATTATATAAAATTTCAAACTCGCATATCTCCGTTACTGTTGAAGATACAGAAGTGATTTTGCACTCAATGGATTCAATTCGACCTAACCTAACCTAAACTGACCTGACCTAACCTAACCTAACCTAACTTTACTTAACCTAATCTAACCTAACCTAATAACAATAAAATAAAAACAATTTATTTGTGCCGATTGTAGTCGTTCTCGAGGAGATTTGAAATATAGATTTTGATTGTTGAAACATTATAAAACAATCGAATTCCACACATTTTACAATATAATTATATAAAATTTCAAACACGTATATCTCCGTTACTATTGAAGATACAGAAGTGATTTTGCACTCAATGGAATCAGGTCGACGCTCTCTATTGGCTCATGGGGAAAAATGTAATCCATGTGTAATATTCATGCTTAGTTACCATGGAAACTCTCATAACAATAAATTAAACAATCTATTTAGACGCTATTGTAGTCGTTGTCGAGGAGATTTCAAATATAGATTTTGATTGTTGAAACATTGTAAAACAATCGAATTATACACATTTTACGATAGAATTATATAAAATTTCAAACTCGCATATCTCCGTTACTGTTGAAGATACAGAAGTGATTTTACACTCAATGGAATAAGGTCGACCTAACCTAACCTAAACTGACCTGACCTAACCTAACCTAACCTAACTTTACTTAACCTAACCTAACCTAACCTAATAACAATAAAATAAAAACAATCTATTTGTGCCGATTGTAGTCGTTCTCGAGGAGATTTGAAATATAGATTTTGATTGTTGAAACATTATAAAACAATCGAATTCCACACATTTTGCCATTTAATTATATAAAATTTCAAACTCGTATATCTCCGTTACTATTGAAGATACAGAAGTGATTTTGCACTCAAGGGAATCAGGTCGACGCTCTCTATTGGCTCATGGGGAAAAATGAAATCCATGTGTAATATTCATGCTTAGTTACCATGGAAACTCTCATAACAATAAATTAAACAACCTTTTTAGGCGCTTTTGTAGTCGTCGAGGAGATTCCAAATATAGATTTTGATTTTTGAAACATTATAAAACAATCGAATTCCACACATTTTACCATTTAATTATATAAAATTTCAAACTCGTATATCTCCGTTACTATTGAAGATACAGAAGTGATTTTGCACTCAAGGGAATCAGGTCGACGCTCTCTATTGGCTCATGGGGAAAAATGAAATCCATGTGTAATATTCATGCTTAGTTACCATGGAAACTCTCATAACAATAAATTAAACAATCTTTTTAGGCGCTATTGTAGTCGTCGAGGAGATTCCAAATATAGATTTTGATTTTTGAAACATTATAAAACAATCGAATTATACACTTTTTACGATAGAATTATATAAAATTTCAAACTCGCATATCTCCGTTACTGTTGAAGATACAGAAGTGATTTTGCACTCAATGGATTCAATTCGACCTAACCTAACCTAAACTGACCTGACCTAACCTAACCTAACCTAACTTTACTTAACCTAATCTAACCTAACCTAATAACAATAAAATAAAAACAATTTATTTGTGCCGATTGTAGTCGTTCTCGAGGAGATTTGAAATATAGATTTTGATTGTTGAAACATTATAAAACAATCGAATTCCACACATTTTACAATATAATTATATAAAATTTCAAACACGTATATCTCCGTTACTATTGAAGATACAGAAGTGATTTTGCACTCAATGGAATCAGGTCGACGCTCTCTATTGGCTCATGGGGAAAAATGTAATCCATGTGTAATATTCATGCTTAGTTACCATGGAAACTCTCATAACAATAAATTAAACAATCTATTTAGACGCTATTGTAGTCGTTGTCGAGGAGATTTCAAATATAGATTTTGATTGTTGAAACATTGTAAAACAATCGAATTATACACATTTTACGATAGAATTATATAAAATTTCAAACTCGCATATCTCCGTTACTGTTGAAGATACAGAAGTGATTTTACACTCAATGGAATTAGGTCGACCTAACCTAACCTAAACTGACCTGACCTAACCTAACCTAACCTAACTTTACTTAACCTAACCTAACCTAACCTAATAACAATAAAATAAAAACAATCTATTTGTGCCGATTGTAGTCGTTCTCGAGGAGATTTGAAATATAGATTTTGATTGTTGAAACATTATAAAACAATCGAATTCCACACATTTTGCCATTTAATTATATAAAATTTCAAACTCGTATATCTCCGTTACTATTGAAGATACAGAAGTGATTTTGCACTCAAGGGAATCAGGTCGACGCTCTCTATTGGCTCATGGGGAAAAATGAAATCCATGTGTAATATTCATGCTTAGTTACCATGGAAACTCTCATAACAATAAATTAAACAACCTTTTTAGGCGCTTTTGTAGTCGTCGAGGAGATTCCAAATATAGATTTTGATTTTTGAAACATTATAAAACAATCGAATTCCACACATTTTACCATTTAATTATATAAAATTTCAAACTCGTATATCTCCGTTACTATTGAAGATACAGAAGTGATTTTGCACTCAAGGGAATCAGGTCGACGCTCTCTATTGGCTCATGGGGAAAAATGTAATCCATGTGTAATATTCATGCTTAGTTACCATGGAAACTCTCATAACAATAAATTAAACAGTCTATTTAGACGCTATTGTAGTCGTTGTCGAGGAGATTTCAAATATAGATTTTGATTGTTGAAACATTATAAAACAATCGAATTATACACATTTTACGATAGAATTATATAAAATTTCAAACTCGCATATCTCCGTTACTGTTGAAGATACAGAAGTGATTTTGCACTCAATGGATTTAATTCGACCTAACCTAACCTAAACTGACCTGACCTAACCTAACCTAACCTAACTTTACTTAACCTAATCTAACCTAACCTAATAACAATAAAATAAAAACAATTTATTTGTGCCGATTGTAGTCGTTCTCGAGGAGATTTGAAATATAGATTTTGATGGTTGAAACATTATAAAACAATCGAATTCCACACATTTTACCATTTAATTATATAAAATTTCAAACTCGCATATCTCCGTTACTATTGAAGATACAGAAGTGATTTTGCACTCAATGGAATCAGGTCGACGCTCTCTATTGGCTCATGGGGAAAAATGTAATCCATGTGTAATATTCATGCTTAGTTACCATGGAAACTCTCATAACAATAAATTAAACTATCTATTTAGACGCTATTGTAGTCGTTGTCGTGGAGATTTCAAATATAGATTTTGATTGTTGAAACATTATAAAACAATCGAATTATACACATTTTACGATAGAATTATATAAAATTTCAAACTCGCATATGTCCGTTACTGTTGAAGATACAGAAGTGATTTTGCACTCAATAGATTCAATTCGACCTAACCTAACCTAAACTGACCTGACCTAACCTAACCTAACCTAACTTTACTTAACCTAACCTAACCTAACCTAATAACAATAAAGTAAAAACAATCTATTTGTGCCGATTGTAGTCGTTCTCGAGGAGATTTGAAATATAGATTTTGATTGTTGAAACATTATAAAACAATCGAATTCCACACATTTTACCATTTAATTATATAAAATTTCAAACTCGTATATCTCCGTTACTATTGAAGATACAGAAGTGATTTTGCACTCAAGGGAATCAGGTCGACGCTCTCTATTGGCTCATGGGGAAAAATGTAATCCATGTGTAATATTCATGCTTAGTTACCATGGAAACTCTAATAACAATAAATTAAACAATCTTTTTAGGCGCTATTGTAGTCGTGGAGGAGATTCCAAATATAGATTTTGATTTTTGAAACATTATAAAACAATCGAATTATACACTTTTTACGATAGAATTATATAAAATTTCAAACTCGCATATCTCCGTTACTGTTGAAGATACAGAAGTGATTTTGCACTCAATGGATTTAATTCGACCTAACCTAACCTAAACTGACCTGACCTAACCTAACCTAACCTAACTTTACTTAACCTAATCTAACCTAACCTAATAACAATAAAATAAAAACAATTTATTTGTGCCGATTGTAGTCGTTCTCGAGGAGATTTGAAATATAGATTTTGATGGTTGAAACATTATAAAACAATCGAATTCCACACATTTCACCATTTAATTATATAAAATTTCAAACTCGCATATCTCCGTTACTATTGAAGATACAGAAGTGATTTTGTACTCAATGGAATCAGGTCGACGCTCTCTATTGGCTGATGGAGAAAAATGTAATCCATGTGTAATATTCATGCTTAGTTACCATGGAAACTCTCATAACAATAAATTAAACAATCTTTTTAGGCGCTATTGTAGTCGTCGAGGAGATTCCAAATATAGATTTTGATTTTTGAAACATTATAAAACAATCGAATTATACACTTTTTACGATAGAATTATATAAAATTTCAAACTCGCATATCTCCGTTACTGTTGAAGATACAGAAGTGATTTTGCACTCAATGGATTCAATTCGACCTAACCTAACCTAAACTGACCTGACCTAACCTAACCTAACCTAACTTTACTTAACCTAATCTAACCTAACCTAATAACAATAAAATAAAAACAATCTATTTGTGCCGATTGTAGTCGTTCTCGAGGAGATTTGAAATATAGATTTTGATTGTTGAAACATTATAAAACAATCGAATTCCACACATTTTACCATTTAATTATATAAAATTTCAAACTCGTATATCTCCGTTACTATTGAAGATACAGAAGTGATTTTGCACTCAAGGGAATCAGGTCGACGCTCTCTATTGGCTCATGGGGAAAAATGAAATCCATGTGTAATATTCATGCTTAGTTACCATGGAAACTCTCATAACAATAAATTAAACAATCTTTTTAGGCGCTATTGTAGTCGTCGAGGAGATTCCAAATATAGATTTTGATTTTTGAAACATTATAAAACAATCGAATTATACACTTTTTACGATAGAATTATATAAAATTTCAAACTCGCATATCTCCGTTACTGTTGAAGATACAGAAGTGATTTTGCACTCAATGGATTCAATTCGACCTAACCTAACCTAAACTGACCTGACCTAACCTAACCTAACCTAACTTTACTTAACCTAATCTAACCTAACCTAATAACAATAAAATAAAAACAATTTATTTGTGCCGATTGTAGTCGTTCTCGAGGAGATTTGAAATATAGATTTTGATTGTTGAAACATTATAAAACAATCGAATTCCACACATTTTACAATATAATTATATAAAATTTCAAACACGTATATCTCCGTTACTATTGAAGATACAGAAGTGATTTTGCACTCAATGGAATCAGGTCGACGCTCTCTATTGGCTCATGGGGAAGAATGTAATCCATGTGTAATATTCATGCTTAGTTACCATGGAAACTCTCATAACAATAAATTAAACAATCTATTTAGACGCTATTGTAGTCGTTGTCGAGGAGATTTCAAATATAGATTTTGATTGTTGAAACATTGTAAAACAATCGAATTATACACATTTTACGATAGAATTATATAAAATTTCAAACTCGCATATCTCCGTTACTGTTGAAGATACAGAAGTGATTTTACACTCAATGGAATTAGGTCGACCTAACCTAACCTAAACTGACCTGACCTAACCTAACCTAACCTAACTTTACTTAACCTAACCTAACCTAACCTAATAACAATAAAATAAAAAAAATCTATTTGTGCCGATTGTAGTCGTTCTCGAGGAGATTTGAAATATAGATTTTGATTGTTGAAACATTATAAAACAATCGAATTCCACACATTTTGCCATTTAATTATATAAAATTTCAAACTCGTATATCTCCGTTACTATTGAAGATACAGAAGTGATTTTGCACTCAAGGGAATCAGGTCGACGCTCTCTATTGGCTCATGGGGAAAAATGAAATCCATGTGTAATATTCATGCTTAGTTACCATGGAAACTCTCATAACAATAAATTAAACAACCTTTTTAGGCGCTTTTGTAGTCGTCGAGGAGATTCCAAATATAGATTTTGATTTTTGAAACATTATAAAACAATCGAATTCCACACATTTTACCATTTAATTATATAAAATTTCAAACTCGTATATCTCCGTTACTATTGAAGATACAGAAGTGATTTTGCACTCAAGGGAATCAGGTCGACGCTCTCTATTGGCTCATGGGGAAAAATGTAATCCATGTGTAATATTCATGCTTAGTTACCATGGAAACTCTCATAACAATAAATTAAACAGTCTATTTAGACGCTATTGTAGTCGTTGTCGAGGAGATTTCAAATATAGATTTTGATTGTTGAAACATTATAAAACAATCGAATTATACACATTTTACGATAGAATTATATAAAATTTCAAACTCGCATATCTCCGTTACTGTTGAAGATACAGAAGTGATTTTGCACTCAATGGATTTAATTCGACCTAACCTAACCTAAACTGACCTGACCTAACCTAACCTAACCTAACTTTACTTAACCTAATCTAACCTAACCTAATAACAATAAAATAAAAACAATTTATTTGTGCCGATTGTAGTCGTTCTCGAGGAGATTTGAAATATAGATTTTGATGGTTGAAACATTATAAAACAATCGAATTCCACACATTTTACCATTTAATTATATAAAATTTCAAACTCGCATATCTCCGTTACTATTGAAGATACAGAAGTGATTTTGTACTCAATGGAATCAGGTCGACGCTCTCTATTGGCTCATGGGGAAAAATGTAATCCATGTGTAATATTCATGCTTAGTTACCATGGAAACTCTCATAACAATAAATTAAACTATCTATTTAGACGCTATTGTAGTCGTTGTCGTGGAGATTTCAAATATAGATTTTGATTGTTGAAACATTATAAAACAATCGAATTATACACATTTTACGATAGAATTATATAAAATTTCAAACTCGCATATCTCCGTTACTGTTGAAGATACAGAAGTGATTTTGCACTCAATGGATTTAATTCGACCTAACCTAACCTAAACTGACCTGACCTAACCTAACCTAACCTAACTTTACTTAACCTAATCTAACCTAACCTAATAACAATAAAATAAAAACAATTTATTTGTGCCGATTGTAGTCGTTCTCGAGGAGATTTGAAATATAGATTTTGATGGTTGAAACATTATAAAACAATCGAATTCCACACATTTCACCATTTAATTATATAAAATTTCAAACTCGCATATCTCCGTTACTATTGAAGATACAGAAGTGATTTTGTACTCAATGGAATCAGGTCGACGCTCTCTATTGGCTGATGGAGAAAAATGTAATCCATGTGTAATATTCATGCTTAGTTACCATGGAAACTCTCATAACAATAAATTAAACAATCTTTTTAGGCGCTATTGTAGTCGTCGAGGAGATTCCAAATATAGATTTTGATTTTTGAAACATTATAAAACAATCGAATTATACACTTTTTACGATAGAATTATATAAAATTTCAAACTCGCATATCTCCGTTACTGTTGAAGATACAGAAGTGATTTTGCACTCAATGGATTCAATTCGACCTAACCTAACCTAAACTGACCTGACCTAACCTAACCTAACCTAACTTTACTTAACCTAATCTAACCTAACCTAATAACAATAAAATAAAAACAATCTATTTGTGCCGATTGTAGTCGTTCTCGAGGAGATTTGAAATATAGATTTTGATTGTTGAAACATTATAAAACAATCGAATTCCACACATTTTACCATTTAATTATATAAAATTTCAAACTCGTATATCTCCGTTACTATTGAAGATACAGAAGTGATTTTGCACTCAAGGGAATCAGGTCGACGCTCTCTATTGGCTCATGGGGAAAAATGAAATCCATGTGTAATATTCATGCTTAGTTACCATGGAAACTCTCATAACAATAAATTAAACAATCTTTTTAGGCGCTATTGTAGTCGTCGAGGAGATTCCAAATATAGATTTTGATTTTTGAAACATTATAAAACAATCGAATTATACACTTTTTACGATAGAATTATATAAAATTTCAAACTCGCATATCTCCGTTACTGTTGAAGATACAGAAGTGATTTTGCACTCAATGGATTCAATTCGACCTAACCTAACCTAAACTGACCTGACCTAACCTAACCTAACCTAACTTTACTTAACCTAATCTAACCTAACCTAATAACAATAAAATAAAAACAATTTATTTGTGCCGATTGTAGTCGTTCTCGAGGAGATTTGAAATATAGATTTTGATTGTTGAAACATTATAAAACAATCGAATTCCACACATTTTACAATATAATTATATAAAATTTCAAACACGTATATCTCCGTTACTTTTGAAGATACAGAAGTGATTTTGCACTCAATGGAATCAGGTCGACGCTCTCTATTGGCTCATGGGGAAAAATGTAATCCATGTGTAATATTCATGCTTAGTTACCATGGAAACTCTCATAACAATAAATTAAACAATCTATTTAGACGCTATTGTAGTCGTTGTCGAGGAGATTTCAAATATAGATTTTGATTGTTGAAACATTGTAAAACAATCGAATTATACACATTTTACGATAGAATTATATAAAATTTCAAACTCGCATATCTCCGTTACTGTTGAAGATACAGAAGTGATTTTACACTCAATGGAATTAGGTCGACCTAACCTAACCTAAACTGATCTGACCTAACCTAACCTAACCTAACTTTACTTAACCTAACCTAACCTAACCTAATAACAATAAAATAAAAACAATCTATTTGTGCCGATTGTAGTCGTTCTCGAGGAGATTTGAAATATAGATTTTGATTGTTGAAACATTATAAAACAATCGAATTCCACACATTTTGCCATTTAATTATATAAAATTTCAAACTCGTATATCTCCGTTACTATTGAAGATACAGAAGTGATTTTGCACTCAAGGGAATCAGGTCGACGCTCTCTATTGGCTCATGGGGAAAAATGAAATCCATGTGTAATATTCATGCTTAGTTACCATGGAAACTCTCATAACAATAAATTAAACAACCTTTTTTGGCGCTTTTGTAGTCGTCGAGGAGATTCCAAATATAGATTTTGATTTTTGAAACATTATAAAACAATCGAATTCCACACATTTTACCATTTAATTATATAAAATTTCAAACTCGTATATCTCCGTTACTATTGAAGATACAGAAGTGATTTTGCACTCAAGGGAATCAGGTCGACGCTCTCTATTGGCTCATGGGGAAAAATGTAATCCATGTGTAATATTCATGCTTAGTTACCATGGAAACTCTCATAACAATAAATTAAACAGTCTATTTAGACGCTATTGTAGTCGCTGTCGAGGAGATTTCAAATATAGATTTTGATTGTTGAAACATTATAAAACAATCGAATTATACACATTTTACGATAGAATTATATAAAATTTCAAACTCGCATATCTCCGTTACTGTTGAAGATACAGAAGTGATTTTGCACTCAATGGATTTAATTCGACCTAACCTAACCTAAACTGACCTGACCTAACCTAACCTAACCTAACTTTACTTAACCTAATCTAACCTAACCTAATAACAATAAAATAAAAACAATTTATTTGTGCCGATTGTAGTCGTTCTCGAGGAGATTTGAAATATAGATTTTGATGGTTGAAACATTATAAAACAATCGAATTCCACACATTTTACCATTTAATTATATAAAATTTCAAACTCGCATATCTCCGTTACTATTGAAGATACAGAAGTGATTTTGTACTCAATGGAATCAGGTCGACGCTCTCTATTGGCTCATGGGGAAAAATGTAATCCATGTGTAATATTCATGCTTAGTTACCATGGAAACTCTCATAACAATAAATTAAACTATCTATTTAGACGCTATTGTAGTCGTTGTCGTGGAGATTTCAAATATAGATTTTGATTGTTGAAACATTATAAAACAATCGAATTATACACATTTTACGATAGAATTATATAAAATTTCAAACTCGCATATCTCCGTTACTGTTGAAGATACAGAAGTGATTTTGCACTCAATAGATTCAATTCGACCTAACCTAACCTAAACTGACCTGACCTAACCTAACCTAACCTAACTTTACTTAACCTAACCTAACCTAACCTAATAACAATAAAGTAAAAACAATCTATTTGTGCCGATTGTAGTCGTTCTCGAGGAGATTTGAAATATAGATTTTGATTGTTGAAACATTATAAAACAATCGAATTCCACACATTTTACCATTTAATTATATAAAATTTCAAACTCGTATATCTCCGTTACTATTGAAGATACAGAAGTGATTTTGCACTCAAGGGAATCAGGTCGACGCTCTCTATTGGCTCATGGGGGAAAATGTAATCCATGTGTAATATTCATGCTTAGTTACTATGGAAACTCTAATAACAATAAATTAAACAATCTTTTTAGGCGCTATTGTAGTCGTGGAGGAGATTCCAAATATAGATTTTGATTTTTGAAACATTATAAAACAATCGAATTATACACTTTTTACGATAGAATTATATAAAATTTCAAACTCGCATATCTCCGTTACTGTTGAAGATACAGAAGTGATTTTGCACTCAATGGATTCAATTCGACCTAACCTAACCTAAACTGACCTGACCTAACCTAACCTAACCTAACTTTACTTAACCTAATCTAACCTAACCTAATAACAATAAAATAAAAACAATTTATTTGTGCCGATTGTAGTCGTTCTCAAGGAGATTTGAAATATAGATTTTGATTGTTGAAACATTATAAAACAATCGAATTCCACACATTTTACAATATAATTATATAAAATTTCAAACACGTATATCTCCGTTACTATTGAAGATACAGAAGTGATTTTGCACTCAATGGAATCAGGTCGACGCTCTCTATTGGCTCATGGGGAAAAATGTAATCCATGTGTAATATTCATGCTTAGTTACCATGGAAACTCTCATAACAATAAATTAAACAATCTATTTAGACGCTATTGTAGTCGTTGTCGAGGAGATTTCAAATATAGATTTTGATTGTTGAAACATTATAAAACAATCGAATTATACACATTTTACGATAGAATTATATAAAATTTCAAACTCGCATATCTCCGTTACTGTTGAAGATACAGAAGTGATTTTGCACTCAATGGATTCAATTCGACCTAACCTAAACTAAACTGACCTGACCTAACCTAACCTAACCTAACTTTACTTAACCTAACCTATCCTAACCTAATAACAATAAAATAAAAACAATCTATTTGTGCCGATTGTAGTCGTTCTCGAGGAGATTTGAAATATAGATTTTGATTGTTGAAACATTATAAAACAATCGAATTCCACACATTTTACCATTTAATTATATAAAATTTCAAACTCGTATATCTCCGTTACTATTGAAGATACAGAAGTGATTTTGCACTCAAGGGAATCAGGTCGACGCTCTCTATTGGCTCATGGGGAAAAATGAAATCCATGTGTAATATTCATGCTTAGTTACCATGGAAACTCTCATAACAATAAATTAAACAATCTTTTTAGGCGCTATTGTAGTCGTCGAGGAGATTCCAAATATAGATTTTGATTTTTGAAACATTATAAAACAATCGAATTATACACTTTTTACGATAGAATTATATAAAATTTCAAACTCGCATATCTCCGTTACTGTTGAAAATACAGAAGTGATTTTGCACTCAATGGATTCAATTCGACCTAACCTAACCTAAACTGACCTGACCTAACCTAACCTAACCTAACTATACTTAACCTAATCTAACCTAACCTAATAACAATAAAATAAAAACAATTTATTTGTGCCGATTGTAGTCGTTCTCGAGGAGATTTGAAATATAGATTTTGATTGTTGAAACATTATAAAACAATCGAATTCCACACATTTTACAATATAATTATATAAAATTTCAAACACGTATATCTCCGTTACTATTGAAGATACAGAAGTGATTTTGCACTCAATGGAATCAGGTCGACGCTCTCTATTGGCTCATGGGGAAAAATGTAATCCATGTGTAATATTCATGCTTAGTTACCATGGAAACTCTCATAACAATAAATTAAACAATCTATTTAGACGCTATTGTAGTCGTTGTCGAGGAGATTTCAAATATAGATTTTGATTGTTGAAACATTGTAAAACAATCGAATTATACACATTTTACGATAGAATTATATAAAATTTCAAACTCGCATATCTCCGTTACTGTTGAAGATACAGAAGTGATTTTACACTCAATGGAATTAGGTCGACCTAACCTAACCTAAACTGACCTGACCTAACCTAACCTAACCTAACTTTACTTAACCTAACCTAACCTAACCTAATAACAATAAAATAAAAACAATCTATTTGTGCCGATTGTAGTCGTTCTCGAGGAGATTTGAAATATAGATTTTGATTGTTGAAACATTATAAAACAATCGAATTCCACACATTTTACCATTTAATTATATAACATTTCAAACTCGTATATCTCCGTTACTATTGAAGATACAGAAGTGATTTTGCACTCAAGGGAATCAGGTCGACGCTCTCTATTGGCTCATGGGGAAAAATGAAATCCATGTGTAATATTCATGCTTAGTTACCATGAAAACTCTCATAACAATAAATTAAACAATCTTTTTAGGCGCTATTGTAGTCGTCGAGGAGATTCCAAATATAGATTTTGATTTTTGAAACATTATAAAACAATCGAATTATACACTTTTTACGATAGAATTATATAAAATTTCAAACTCGCATATCTCCGTTACTGTTGAAGATACAGAAGTGATTTTGCACTCAATGGATTTAATTCGACCTAACCTAACCTAAACTGACCTGACCTAACCTAACCTAACCTAACTTTACTTAACCTAATCTAACCTAACCTAATAACAATAAAATAAAAACAATTTATTTGTGCCGATTGTAGTCGTTCTCGAGGAGATTTGAAATATAGATTTTGATGGTTGAAACATTATAAAACAATCGAATTCCACACATTTTACCATTAAATTATATAAAATTTCAAACTCGCATATCTCCGTTACTATTGAAGATACAGAAGTGATTTTGTACTCAATGGAATCAGGTCGACGCTCTCTATTGGCTCATGGGGAAAAATGTAATCCATGTGTAATATTCATGCTTAGTTACCATGGAAACTCTCATAACAATAAATTAAACAATCTATTTAGACGCTATTGTAGTCGTTGTCTAGGAGATTTCAAATATAGATTTTGATTGTTGAAACATTATAAAACAATCGAATTATACACATTTTACGATAGAATTATATAAAATTTCAAACTCGCATATCTCCGTTACTGTTGAAGATACAGAAGTGATTTTACACTCAATGGAATTAGGTCGACCTAACCTAACCTAAACTGACCTGACCTAACCTAACCTAACCTAACTTTACTTAACCTAACCTAACATAACCTAATAACAATAAAATAAAAACAATCTATTTGTGCCGATTGTAGTCGTTCTCGAGGAGATTTGAAATATAGATTTTGATTGTTGAAACATTATAAAACAATCGAATTCCACACATTTTACCATTTAATTATATAAAATTTCAAACTCGTATATCTCCGTTACTATTGAAGATACAGAAGTGATTTTGCACTCAAGGGAATCAGGTCGACGCTCTCTATTGGCTCATGGGGAAAAATGAAATCCATGTGTAATATTCATGCTTAGTTACCATGGAAACTCTCATAACAATAAATTAAACAAAATTTTTAGGCGCTTTTGTAGTCGTCGAGGAGATTCCAAATATAGATTTTGATTTTTGAAACATTATAAAACAATCGAATTCCACACATTTTACCATTTAATTATATAAAATTTCAAACTCGTATATCTCCGTTACTATTGAAGATACAGAAGTGATTTTGCACTCAAGGGAATCAGGTCGACGCTCTCTATTGGCTCATGGGGAAAAATGTAATCCATGTGTAATATTCATGCTTAGTTACCATGGAAACTCTCATAACAATAAATTAAACAATCTATTTAGACGCTATTGTAGTCGTTGTCGATTAGATTTCAAATATAGATTTTGATTGTTGAAACATTATAAAACAATCGAATTATACACATTTTACGATAGAATTATATAAAATTTCAAACTCGCATATCTCCGTGACTGTTGAAGATACAGAAGTGATTTTGCACTCAATGGATTTAATTCGACCTAACCTAACCTAAACTGACCTGACCTAACCTAACCTAACCTAACTTTACTTAACCTAACCTAACCTAACCTAATAACAATAAAATAAAAACAATCTATTTGTGCCGATTGTAGTCGTTCTCGAGGAGATTTGAAATATAGATTTTGATTGTTGAAACATTATAAAACAATCGAATTCCACACATTTTACCATTTAATTATATAAAATTTCAAACTCGTATATCTCCGTTACTATTGAAGATACAGAAGTGATTTTGCTCTCAAGGGAATCAGGTCGACGCTCTCTATTGGCTCATGGGGGAAAATGTAATCCATGTGTAATATTCATGCTTAGTTACCATGGAAACTCTCATAACAATAAATTAAACTATCTATTTAGACGCTATTGTAGTCGTTGTCGAGGAGATTTCAAATATAGATTTTGATTGTTGAAACATTATAAAACAATCGAATTATACACATTTTACGATAGAATTATATAAAATTTCAAACTCGCATATCTCCGTTACTGTTGAAGATACAGAAGTGATTTTACACTCAATGGAATTAGGTCGACCTAACCTAACCTAAACTGACCTGACCTAACCTAACCTAACCTAAATTTACTTAACCTAACCTAACCTAACCTAATAACAATAAAATAAAAACAATCTATTTGTGCCGATTGTAGTCGTTCTCGAGGAGATTTGAAATATAGATTTTGATTGTTGAAACATTATAAAACAATCGAATTCCACACATTTTACCATTTAATTATATAACATTTCAAACTCGTATATCTCCGTTACTATTGAAGATACAGAAGTGATTTTGCACTCAAGGGAATCAGGTCGACGCTCTCTATTGGCTCATGGGGAAAAATGAAATCCATGTGTAATATTCATGCTTAGTTACCATGAAAACTCTCATAACAATAAATTAAACAATCTTTTTAGGCGCTATTGTAGTCGTCGAGGAGATTCCAAATATAGATTTTGATTTTTGAAACATTATAAAACAATCGAATTATACACTTTTTACGATAGAATTATATAAAATTTCAAACTCGCATATCTCCGTTACTGTTGAAGATACAGAAGTGATTTTGCACTCAATGGATTTAATTCGACCTAACCTAACCTAAACTGACCTGACCTAACCTAACCTAACCTAACTTTACTTAACCTAATCTAACCTAACCTAATAACAATAAAATAAAAACAATTTATTTGTGCCGATTGTAGTCGTTCTCGAGGAGATTTGAAATATAGATTTTGATGGTTGAAACATTATAAAACAATCGAATTCCACACATTTTACCATTAAATTATATAAAATTTCAAACTCGCATATCTCCGTTACTATTGAAGATACAGAAGTGATTTTGTACTCAATGGAATCAGGTCGACGCTCTCTATTGGCTCATGGGGAAAAAAGTAATCCATGTGTAATATTCATGCTTAGTTACCATGGAAACTCTCATAACAATAAATTAAACAATCTATTTAGACGCTATTGTAGTCGTTGTCTAGGAGATTTCAAATATAGATTTTGATTGTTGAAACATTATAAAACAATCGAATTATACACATTTTACGATAGAATTATATAAAATTTCAAACTCGCATATCTCCGTTACTGTTGAAGATACAGAAGTGATTTTACACTCAATGGAATTAGGTCGACCTAACCTAACCTAAACTGACCTGACCTAACCTAACCTAACCTAACTTTACTTAACCTAACCTAACATAACCTAATAACAATAAAATAAAAACAATCTATTTGTGCCGATTGTAGTCGTTCTCGAGGAGATTTGAAATATAGATTTTGATTGTTGAAACATTATAAAACAATCGAATTCCACACATTTTACCATTTAATTATATAAAATTTCAAACTCGTATATCTCCGTTACTATTGAAGATACAGAAGTGATTTTGCACTCAAGGGAATCAGGTCGACGCTCTCTATTGGCTCATGGGGAAAAATGAAATCCATGTGTAATATTCATGCTTAGTTACCATGGAAACTCTCATAACAATAAATTAAACAAAATTTTTAGGCGCTTTTGTAGTCGTCGAGGAGATTCCAAATATAGATTTTGATTTTTGAAACATTATAAAACAATCGAATTCCACACATTTTACCATTTAATTATATAAAATTTCAAACTCGTATATCTCCGTTACTATTGAAGATACAGAAGTGATTTTGCACTCAAGGGAATCAGGTCGACGCTCTCTATTGGCTCATGGGGAAAAATGTAATCCATGTGTAATATTCATGCTTAGTTACCATGGAAACTCTCATAACAATAAATTAAACAATCTATTTAGACGCTATTGTAGTCGTTGTCGATTAGATTTCAAATATAGATTTTGATTGTTGAAACATTATAAAACAATCGAATTATACACATTTTACGATAGAATTATATAAAATTTCAAACTCGCATATCTCCGTGACTGTTGAAGATACAGAAGTGATTTTGCACTCAATGGATTTAATTCGACCTAACCTAACCTAAACTGACCTGACCTAACCTAACCTAACCTAACTTTACTTAACCTAACCTAACCTAACCTAATAACAATAAAATAAAAACAATCTATTTGTGCCGATTGTAGTCGTTCTCGAGGAGATTTGAAATATAGATTTTGATTGTTGAAACATTATAAAACAATCGAATTCCACACATTTTACCATTTAATTATATAAAATTTCAAACTCGTATATCTCCGTTACTATTGAAGATACAGAAGTGATTTTGCTCTCAAGGGAATCAGGTCGACGCTCTCTATTGGCTCATGGGGGAAAATGTAATCCATGTGTAATATTCATGCTTAGTTACCATGGAAACTCTCATAACAATAAATTAAACTATCTATTTAGACGCTATTGTAGTCGTTGTCGAGGAGATTTCAAATATAGATTTTGATTGTTGAAACATTATAAAACAATCGAATTATACACATTTTACGATAGAATTATATAAAATTTCAAACTCGCATATCTCCGTTACTGTTGAAGATACAGAAGTGATTTTACACTCAATGGAATTAGGTCGACCTAACCTAACCTAAACTGACCTGACCTAACCTAACCTAACCTAAATTTACTTAACCTAACCTAACCTAACCTAATAACAATAAAATAAAAACAATCTATTTGTGCCGATTGTAGTCGTTCTCGAGGAGATTTGAAATATAGATTTTGATTGTTGAAACATTATAAAACAATCGAATTCCACACATTTTACCATTTAATTATATAAAATTTCAAACTCGTATATCTCCGTTACTATTGAAGATACAGAAGTGATTTTGCACTCAAGGGAATCAGGTCGACGCTCTCTATTGGCTCATGGGGAAAAATGTAATCCATGTGTAATATACATGCTTAGTTACCATGGAAACTCTAATAACAATAAATTAAACAGTCTTTTTAGGCGCTAAAATAGTCGTGGAGGAGATTCCAAATATAGATTTTGATTTTTGAAACATTATAAAACAATCGAATTATACACTTTTTACGATAGAATTATATAAAATTTCAAACTCGCATATCTCCGTTACTGTTGAAGATACAGAAGTGATTTTGCACTCAATGGATTTAATTCGACCTAACCTAACCTAAACTGACCTGACCTAACCTAACCTAACCTAACTTTACTTAACCTAATCTAACCTAACCTAATAACAATAAAATAAAAACAATTTATTTGTGCCGATTGTAGTCGTTCTCGAGCAGATTTGAAATATAGATTTTGATGGTTGAAACATTATAAAACAATCGAATTCCACACATTTTACCATTTAATTATATAAAATTTCAAACTCGCATATCTCCGTTACTATTGAAGATACAGAAGTGATTTTGTACTCAATGGAATCAGGTCGACGCTCTCTATTGGCTGATGGAGAAAAATGTAATCCATGTGTAATATTCATGCTTAGTTACCATGGAAACTCTCATAACAATAAATTAAACAATCTTTTTAGGCGCTATTGTAGTCGTCGAGGAGATTCCAAATATAGATTTTGATTTTTGAAACATTATAAAACAATCGAATTATACACTTTTTACGATAGAATTATATAAAATTTCAAACTCGCATATCTCCGTTACTGTTGAAGATACAGAAGTGATTTTGCACTCAATGGATTCAATTCGACATAACCTAACCTAAACTGACCTGACCTAACCTAACCTAACCTAACTTTATTTAACCTAATCTAACCTAACCTAATAACAATAAAATAAAAACAATTTATTTGTGCCGATTGTAGTCGTTCTCGAGGAGATTTGAAATATAGATTTTGATTGTTGAAACATTATAAAACAATCGAATTCCACACATTTTACAATATAATTATATAAAATTTCAAACACGTATATCTCCGTTACTATTGAAGATACAGAAGTGATTTTGCACTCAATGGAATCAGGTCGACGCTCTCTATTGGCTCATGGGGAAAAATGTAATCCATGTGTAATATTCATGCTTAGTTACCATGGAAACTCTCATAACAATAAATTAAACAGTCTATTTAGACGCTATTGTAGTCGTTGTCGAGGAGATTTCAAATATAGATTTTGATTGTTGAAACATTATAAAACAATCGAATTATACACATTTTACGATAGAATTATATAAAATTTCAAACTCGCATATCTCCGTTACTGTTGAAGATACAGAAGTGATTTTGCACTCAATGGATTTAATTCGACCTAACCTAACCTAAACTGACCTGACCTAACCTAACCTAACCTAACTTTACTTAACCTAATCTAACCTAACCTAATAACAATAAAATAAAAACAATTTATTTGTGCCGATTGTAGTCGTTCTCGAGGAGATTTGAAATATAGATTTTGATGGTTGAAACATTATAAAACAATCGAATTCCACACATTTTACCATTTAATTATATAAAATTTCAAACTCGCATATCTCCGTTACTATTGAAGATACAGAAGTGATTTTGTACTCAATGGAATCAGGTCGACGCTCTCTATTGGCTCATGGGGAAAAATGTAATCCATGTGTAATATTCATGCTTAGTTACCATGGAAACTCTCATAACAATAAATTAAACTATCTATTTAGACGCTATTGTAGTCGTTGTCGTGGAGATTTCAAATATAGATTTTGATTGTTGAAACATTATAAAACAATCGAATTATACACATTTTACGATAGAATTATATAAAATTTCAAACTCGCATATCTCCGTTACTGTTGAAGATACAGAAGTGATTTTACACTCAATGGAATTAGGTCGACCTAACCTAACCTAAACTGACCTGACCTAACCTAACCTAACCTAACTTTACTTAACCTAACCTAACCTAACCTAATAACAATAAAATAAAAACAATCTATTTGTGCCGATTGTAGTCGTTCTCGAGGAGATTTGAAATATAGATTTTGATTGTTGAAACATTATAAAACAATCGAATTCCACACATTTTACCATTTAATTATATAAAATTTCAAACTCGTATATCTCCGTTACTATTGAAGATACAGAAGTGATTTTGCACTCAAGGGAATCAGGTCGACGCTCTCTATTGGCTCATGAAGAAAAATGAAATCCATGTGTAATATTCATGCTTAGTTACCATGGAAACTCTCATAACAATAAATTAAACAATCTTTTTAGGCGCTATTGTAGTCGTCGAGGAGATTCCAAATATAGATTTTGATTTTTGAAACATTATAAAACAACCGAATTATACACTTTTTACGATAGAATTATATAAAATTTCAAACTCGCATATCTCCGTTACTGTTGAAGATACAGAAGTGATTTTGCACTCAATAGATTCAATTCGACCTAACCTAACCTAAACTGACCTGACCTAACCTAACCTAACCTAACTTTACTTAACCTAACCTAACCTAACCTAATAACAATAAAATAAAAACAATCTATTTGTGCCGATTGTAGTCGTTCTCGAGAAGATTTGAAATATAGATTTTGATTGTTGAAACATTATAAAACAATCGAATTCCACACATTTTACCATTTAATTATATAAAATTTCAAACTCGTATATCTCCGTTACTATTGAAGATACAGAAGTGATTTTGCACTCAAGGGAATCAGGTCGACGCTCTCTATTGGCTCATGGGGAAAAATGTAATCCATGTGTAATATTCATGCTTAGTTACCATGGAAACTCTAATAACAATAAATTAAACAATCTTTTTAGGCGCTATTGTAGTCGTGGAGGAGATTCCAAATATAGATTTTGATTTTTGAAACATTATAAAACAATCGAATTATACACTTTTTACGATAGAATTATATAAAATTTCAAACTCGCATATCTCCGTTACTGTTGAAGATACAGAAGTGATTTTGCACTCAATGGATTTAATTCGACCTAACCTAACCTAAACTGACCTGACCTAACCTAACCTAACCTAACTTTACTTAACCTAATCTAACCTAACCTAATAACAATAAAATAAAAACAATTTATTTGTGCCGATTGTAGTCGTTCTCGAGGAGATTTGAAATATAGATTTTGATGGTTGAAACATTATAAAACAATCGAATTCCACACATTTTACCATTGAATTATATAAAATTTCAAACTCGCATATCTCCGTTACTATTGAAGATACAGAAGTGATTTTGCACTCAAGGGAATCAGGTCGACGCTCTCTATTGGCTCATGGGGAAAAATGAAATCCATGTGTAATATTCATGCTTAGTTACCATGGAAACTCTCATAACAATAAATTAAACAATCTATTTAGACGCTATTGTAGTCGTTGTCGAGGAGATTTCAAATATAGATTTTGATTGTTGAAACATTATAAAACAATCGAATTATACACATTTTACGATAGAATTATATAAAATTTCAAACTCGCATATCTCCGTTACTGTTGAAGATACAGAAGTGATTTTACACTCAATGGAATTAGGTCGACCTAACCTAACCTAAACTGACCTGACCTAACCTAACCTAACCTAACTTTACTTAACCTAACCTAACCTAACCTAATAACAATAAAATAAAAACAATCTATTTGTGCCGATTGTAGTCGTTCTCGAGGAGATTTGAAATATAGATTTTGAATGTTGAAACATTATAAAACAATCGAATTCCACACATTTTACCATTTAATTATATAAAATTTCAAACTCGTATATCTCCGTTACTATTGAAGATACAGAAGTGATTTTGCACTCAAGGGAATCAGGTCGACGCTCTCTATTGGCTCATGGGGAAAAATGAAATCCATGTGTAATATTCATGCTTAGTTACCATGGAAACTCTCATAACAATAAATTAAACAATCTATTTAGACGCTATTGTAGTCGTTGTCGAGGAGATTTCAAATATAGATTTTGATTGTTGAAACATTATAAAACAATCGAATTATACACATTTTACGATAGAATTATATAAAATTTCAAACTCGCATATCTCCGTTACTGTTGAAGATACAGAAGTGATTTTACACTCAATGGAATTAGGTCGACCTAACCTAACCTAAACTGACCTGACCTAACCTAACCTAACCTAACTTTACTTAACCTAACCTAACCTAACCTAATAACAATAAAATAAAAACAATCTATTTGTGCCGATTGTAGTCGTTCTCGAGGAGATTTGAAATATAGATTTTGATGGTTGAAACATTATAAAACAATCGAATTCCACACATTTTACCATATAATTATATAAAATTTCAAACTCGCATATCTCCGTTACTATTGAAGATACAGAAGTGATTTTGCACTCAAGGGAATCAGGTCGACGCTCTCTATTGGCTCATGGGGAAAAATGAAATCCATGTGTAATATTCATGCTTAGTTACCATGGAAACTCTCATAACAATAAATTAAACAACCTTTTTAGGCGCTATTGTAGTCGTCGAGGAGATTCCAAATATAGATTTTGATTTTTGAAACATTATAAAACAATCGAATTCCACACATTTTACCATTTAATTATATAAAATTTCAAACTCGTATATCTCCGTTACTATTGAAGATACAGAAGTGATTTTGCACTCAAGGGAATCAGGCCGACGCTCTCTATTGGCTCATGGGGAAAAATGTAATCCATGTGTAATATTCATGCTTAGTTACCATGGAAACTCTCATAACAATAAATTAAACAGTCTATTTAGACGCTATTGTAGTCGTTGTCGATTAGATTTCAAATATAGATTTTGATTGTTGAAACATTATAAAACAATCGAATTATACACATTTTACGATAGAATTATATAAAATTTCAAACTCGCATATCTCCGTGACTGTTGAAGATACAGAAGTGATTTTGCACTCAATGGATTTAATTCGACCTAACCTAACCTAAACTGACCTGACCTAACCTAACCTAACCTAACTTTACTTAACCTAACCTAACCTAACCTAATAACAATAAAATAAAAACAATCTATTTGTGCCGATTGTAGTCGTTCTCGAGGAGATTTGAAATATAGATTTTGATTGTTGAAACATTATAAAACAATCGAATTCCACACATTTTACCATTTAATTATATAAAATTTCAAACTCGTATATCTCCGTTACTATTGAAGATACAGAAGTGATTTTGCACTCAAGGGAATCAGGTCGACGCTCTCTATTGGCTGATGGGGGAAAATGTAATCCATGTGTAATATTCATGCTTAGTTACCATGGAAACTCTCATAACAATAAATTAAACTATCTATTTAGACGCTATTTTAGTCGTTGTCGAGGAGATTTCAAATATAGATTTTGATTGTTGAAACATTATAAAACAATCGAATTATACACATTTTACGATAGAATTATATAAAATTTCAAACTCGCATATCTCCGTTACTGTTGAAGATACAGAAGTGATTTTGCACTCAATGGATTTAATTCGACCTAACCTAACCTAAACTGACCTGACCTAACCTAACCTAACCTAACTTTACTTAACCTAATCTAACCTAACCTAATAACAATAAAATAAAAACAATTTATTTGTGCCGATTGTAGTCGTTCTCGAGGAGATTTGAAATATAGATTTTGATGGTTGAAACATTATAAAACAATCGAATTCCACACATTTTACCATTTAATTATATAAAATTTCAAACTCGCATATCTCCGTTACTATTGAAGATACAGAAGTGATTTTGTACTCAATGGAATCAGGTCGACGCTCTCTATTGGCTCATGGGGAAAAATGTAATCCATGTGTAATATTCATGCTTAGTTACCATGGAAACTCTAATAACAATAAATTAAACAATCTTTTTAGGCGCTATTGTAGTCGTGGAGGAGATTCCAAATATAGATTTTGATTTTTGAAACATTATAAAACAATCGAATTATACACTTTTTACGATAGAATTATATAAAATTTCAAACTCGCATATCTCCGTTACTGTTGAAGATACAGAAGTGATTTTGCACTCAATGGATTTAATTCGACCTAACCTAACCTAAACTGACCTGACCTAACCTAACCTAACCTAACTTTACTTAACCTAATCTAACCTAACCTAATAACAATAAAATAAAAACAATTTATTTGTGCCGATTGTAGTCGTTCTCGAGGAGATTTGAAATATAGATTTTGATGGTTGAAACATTATAAAACAATCGAATTCCACACATTTTACCATTGAATTATATAAAATTTCAAACTCGCATATCTCCGTTACTATTGAAGATACAGAAGTGATTTTGCACTCAAGGGAATCAGGTCGACGCTCTCTATTGGCTCATGGGGAAAAATGAAATCCATGTGTAATATTCATGCTTAGTTACCATGGAAACTCTCATAACAATAAATTAAACAATCTATTTAGACGCTATTGTAGTCGTTGTCGAGGAGATTTCAAATATAGATTTTGATTGTTGAAACATTATAAAACAATCGAATTATACACATTTTACGATAGAATTATATAAAATTTCAAACTCGCATATCTCCGTTACTGTTGAAGATACAGAAGTGATTTTACACTCAATGGAATTAGGTCGACCTAACCTAACCTAAACTGACCTGACCTAACCTAACCTAACCTAACTTTACTTAACCTAACCTAACCTAACCTAATAACAATAAAATAAAAACAATCTATTTGTGCCGATTGTAGTCGTTCTCGAGGAGATTTGAAATATAGATTTTGAATGTTGAAACATTATAAAACAATCGAATTCCACACATTTTACCATTTAATTATATAAAATTTCAAACTCGTATATCTCCGTTACTATTGAAGATACAGAAGTGATTTTGCACTCAAGGGAATCAGGTCGACGCTCTCTATTGGCTCATGGGGAAAAATGAAATCCATGTGTAATATTCATGCTTAGTTACCATGGAAACTCTCATAACAATAAATTAAACAATCTATTTAGACGCTATTGTAGTCGTTGTCGAGGAGATTTCAAATATAGATTTTGATTGTTGAAACATTATAAAACAATCGAATTATACACATTTTACGATAGAATTATATAAAATTTCAAACTCGCATATCTCCGTTACTGTTGAAGATACAGAAGTGATTTTACACTCAATGGAATTAGGTCGACCTAACCTAACCTAAACTGACCTGACCTAACCTAACCTAACCTAACTTTACTTAACCTAACCTAACCTAACCTAATAACAATAAAATAAAAACAATCTATTTGTGCCGATTGTAGTCGTTCTCGAGGAGATTTGAAATATAGATTTTGATGGTTGAAACATTATAAAACAATCGAATTCCACACATTTTACCATATAATTATATAAAATTTCAAACTCGCATATCTCCGTTACTATTGAAGATACAGAAGTGATTTTGCACTCAAGGGAATCAGGTCGACGCTCTCTATTGGCTCATGGGGAAAAATGAAATCCATGTGTAATATTCATGCTTAGTTACCATGGAAACTCTCATAACAATAAATTAAACAACCTTTTTAGGCGCTATTGTAGTCGTCGAGGAGATTCCAAATATAGATTTTGATTTTTGAAACATTATAAAACAATCGAATTCCACACATTTTACCATTTAATTATATAAAATTTCAAACTCGTATATCTCCGTTACTATTGAAGATACAGAAGTGATTTTGCACTCAAGGGAATCAGGCCGACGCTCTCTATTGGCTCATGGGGAAAAATGTAATCCATGTGTAATATTCATGCTTAGTTACCATGGAAACTCTCATAACAATAAATTAAACAGTCTATTTAGACGCTATTGTAGTCGTTGTCGATTAGATTTCAAATATAGATTTTGATTGTTGAAACATTATAAAACAATCGAATTATACACATTTTACGATAGAATTATATAAAATTTCAAACTCGCATATCTCCGTGACTGTTGAAGATACAGAAGTGATTTTGCACTCAATGGATTTAATTCTACCTAACCTAACCTAAACTGACCTGACCTAACCTAACCTAACCTAACTTTACTTAACCTAACCTAACCTAACCTAATAACAATAAAATAAAAACAATCTATTTGTGCCGATTGTAGTCGTTCTCGAGGAGATTTGAAATATAGATTTTGATTGTTGAAACATTATAAAACAATCGAATTCCACACATTTTACCATTTAATTATATAAAATTTCAAACTCGTATATCTCCGTTACTATTGAAGATACAGAAGTGATTTTGCACTCAAGGGAATCAGGTCGACGCTCTCTATTGGCTGATGGGGGAAAATGTAATCCATGTGTAATATTCATGCTTAGTTACCATGGAAACTCTCATAACAATAAATTAAACTATCTATTTAGACGCTATTTTAGTCGTTGTCGAGGAGATTTCAAATATAGATTTTGATTGTTGAAACATTATAAAACAATCGAATTATACACATTTTACGATAGAATTATATAAAATTTCAAACTCGCATATCTCCGTTACTGTTGAAGATACAGAAGTGATTTTGCACTCAATGGATTTAATTCGACCTAACCTAACCTAAACTGACCTGACCTAACCTAACCTAACCTAACTTTACTTAACCTAATCTAACCTAACCTAATAACAATAAAATAAAAACAATTTATTTGTGCCGATTGTAGTCGTTCTCGAGGAGATTTGAAATATAGATTTTGATGGTTGAAACATTATAAAACAATCGAATTCCACACATTTTACCATTTAATTATATAAAATTTCAAACTCGCATATCTCCGTTACTATTGAAGATACAGAAGTGATTTTGTACTCAATGGAATCAGGTCGACGCTCTCTATTGGCTCATGGGGAAAAATGTAATCCATGTGTAATATTCATGCTTAGTTACCATGGAAACTCTCATAACAATAAATTAAACTATCTATTTAGACGCTATTGTAGTCGTTGTCGTGGAGATTTCAAATATAGATTTTGATTGTTGAAACATTATAAAACAATCGAATTATACACATTTTACGATAGAATTATATAAAATTTCAAACTCGCATATCTCCGTTACTGTTGAAGATACAGAAGTGATTTTACACTCAATGGAATTAGGTCGACCTAACCTAACCTAAACTGACCTGACCTAACCTAACCTAACCTAACTTTACTTAACCTAACCTAACCTAACCTAATAACAATAAAATAAAAACAATCTATTTGTGCCGATTGTAGTCGTTCTCGAGGAGATTTGAAATATAGATTTTGATTGTTGAAACATTATAAAACAATCGAATTCCACACATTTTACCATTTAATTATATAAAATTTCAAACTCGTATATCTCCGTTACTATTGAAGATACAGAAGTGATTTTGCACTCAAGGGAATCAGGTCGACGCTCTCTATTGGCTCATGAAGAAAAATGAAATCCATGTGTAATATTCATGCTTAGTTACCATGGAAACTCTCATAACAATAAATTAAACAATCTTTTTAGGCGCTATTGTAGTCGTCGAGGAGATTCCAAATATAGATTTTGATTTTTGAAACATTATAAAACAACCGAATTATACACTTTTTACGATAGAATTATATAAAATTTCAAACTCGCATATCTCCGTTACTGTTGAAGATACAGAAGTGATTTTGCACTCAATAGATTCAATTCGACCTAACCTAACCTAAACTGACCTGACCTAACCTAACCTAACCTAACTTTACTTAACCTAACCTAACCTAACCTAATAACAATAAAATAAAAACAATCTATTTGTGCCGATTGTAGTCGTTCTCGAGAAGATTTGAAATATAGATTTTGATTGTTGAAACATTATAAAACAATCGAATTCCACACATTTTACCATTTAATTATATAAAATTTCAAACTCGTATATCTCCGTTACTATTGAAGATACAGAAGTGATTTTGCACTCAAGGGAATCAGGTCGACGCTCTCTATTGGCTCATGGGGAAAAATGTAATCCATGTGTAATATTCATGCTTAGTTACCATGGAAACTCTAATAACAATAAATTAAACAATCTTTTTAGGCGCTATTGTAGTCGTGGAGGAGATTCCAAATATAGATTTTGATTTTTGAAACATTATAAAACAATCGAATTATACACTTTTTACGATAGAATTATATAAAATTTCAAACTCGCATATCTCCGTTACTGTTGAAGATACAGAAGTGATTTTGCACTCAATGGATTTAATTCGACCTAACCTAACCTAAACTGACCTGACCTAACCTAACCTAACCTAACTTTACTTAACCTAATCTAACCTAACCTAATAACAATAAAATAAAAACAATTTATTTGTGCCGATTGTAGTCGTTCTCGAGGAGATTTGAAATATAGATTTTGATGGTTGAAACATTATAAAACAATCGAATTCCACACATTTTACCATTGAATTATATAAAATTTCAAACTCGCATATCTCCGTTACTATTGAAGATACAGAAGTGATTTTGCACTCAAGGGAATCAGGTCGACGCTCTCTATTGGCTCATGGGGAAAAATGAAATCCATGTGTAATATTCATGCTTAGTTACCATGGAAACTCTCATAACAATAAATTAAACAATCTATTTAGACGCTATTGTAGTCGTTGTCGAGGAGATTTCAAATATAGATTTTGATTGTTGAAACATTATAAAACAATCGAATTATACACATTTTACGATAGAATTATATAAAATTTCAAACTCGCATATCTCCGTTACTGTTGAAGATACAGAAGTGATTTTACACTCAATGGAATTAGGTCGACCTAACCTAACCTAAACTGACCTGACCTAACCTAACCTAACCTAACTTTACTTAACCTAACCTAACCTAACCTAATAACAATAAAATAAAAACAATCTATTTGTGCCGATTGTAGTCGTTCTCGAGGAGATTTGAAATATAGATTTTGAATGTTGAAACATTATAAAACAATCGAATTCCACACATTTTACCATTTAATTATATAAAATTTCAAACTCGTATATCTCCGTTACTATTGAAGATACAGAAGTGATTTTGCACTCAAGGGAATCAGGTCGACGCTCTCTATTGGCTCATGGGGAAAAATGAAATCCATGTGTAATATTCATGCTTAGTTACCATGGAAACTCTCATAACAATAAATTAAACAATCTATTTAGACGCTATTGTAGTCGTTGTCGAGGAGATTTCAAATATAGATTTTGATTGTTGAAACATTATAAAACAATCGAATTATACACATTTTACGATAGAATTATATAAAATTTCAAACTCGCATATCTCCGTTACTGTTGAAGATACAGAAGTGATTTTACACTCAATGGAATTAGGTCGACCTAACCTAACCTAAACTGACCTGACCTAACCTAACCTAACCTAACTTTACTTAACCTAACCTAACCTAACCTAATAACAATAAAATAAAAACAATCTATTTGTGCCGATTGTAGTCGTTCTCGAGGAGATTTGAAATATAGATTTTGATGGTTGAAACATTATAAAACAATCGAATTCCACACATTTTACCATATAATTATATAAAATTTCAAACTCGCATATCTCCGTTACTATTGAAGATACAGAAGTGATTTTGCACTCAAGGGAATCAGGTCGACGCTCTCTATTGGCTCATGGGGAAAAATGAAATCCATGTGTAATATTCATGCTTAGTTACCATGGAAACTCTCATAACAATAAATTAAACAACCTTTTTAGGCGCTATTGTAGTCGTCGAGGAGATTCCAAATATAGATTTTGATTTTTGAAACATTATAAAACAATCGAATTCCACACATTTTACCATTTAATTATATAAAATTTCAAACTCGTATATCTCCGTTACTATTGAAGATACAGAAGTGATTTTGCACTCAAGGGAATCAGGCCGACGCTCTCTATTGGCTCATGGGGAAAAATGTAATCCATGTGTAATATTCATGCTTAGTTACCATGGAAACTCTCATAACAATAAATTAAACAGTCTATTTAGACGCTATTGTAGTCGTTGTCGATTAGATTTCAAATATAGATTTTGATTGTTGAAACATTATAAAACAATCGAATTATACACATTTTACGATAGAATTATATAAAATTTCAAACTCGCATATCTCCGTGACTGTTGAAGATACAGAAGTGATTTTGCACTCAATGGATTTAATTCGACCTAACCTAACCTAAACTGACCTGACCTAACCTAACCTAACCTAACTTTACTTAACCTAACCTAACCTAACCTAATAACAATAAAATAAAAACAATCTATTTGTGCCGATTGTAGTCGTTCTCGAGGAGATTTGAAATATAGATTTTGATTGTTGAAACATTATAAAACAATCGAATTCCACACATTTTACCATTTAATTATATAAAATTTCAAACTCGTATATCTCCGTTACTATTGAAGATACAGAAGTGATTTTGCACTCAAGGGAATCAGGTCGACGCTCTCTATTGGCTGATGGGGGAAAATGTAATCCATGTGTAATATTCATGCTTAGTTACCATGGAAACTCTCATAACAATAAATTAAACTATCTATTTAGACGCTATTTTAGTCGTTGTCGAGGAGATTTCAAATATAGATTTTGATTGTTGAAACATTATAAAACAATCGAATTATACACATTTTACGATAGAATTATATAAAATTTCAAACTCGCATATCTCCGTTACTGTTGAAGATACAGAAGTGATTTTACACTCAATGGAATTAGGTCGACCTAACCTAACCTAAACTGACCTGACCTAACCTAACCTAACCTAAATTTACTTAACCTAACCTAACCTAACCTAATAACAATAAAATAAAAACAATCTATTTGTGCCGATTGTAGTCGTTCTCGAGGAGATTTGAAATATAGATTTTGATTGTTGAAACATTATAAAACAATCGAATTCCACACATTTTACCATTTAATTATATAAAATTTCAAACTCGTATATCTCCGTTACTATTGAAGATACAGAAGTGATTTTGCACTCAAGGGAATCAGGTCGACGCTCTCTATTGGCTCATGGGGGAAAATGTAATCCATGTGTAATATTCATGCTTAGTTACCATGGAAACTCTCATAACAATAAATTAAACTATCTATTTAGACGCTATTGTAGTCGTTGTCGAGGAGATTTCAAATATAGATTTTGATTGTTGAAACATTATAAAACAATCGAAATATACACATTTTACGATAGAATTATATAAAATTTCAAACTCGCATATCTCCGTTACTGTTGAAGATACAGAAGTGATTTTACACTCAATGGAATTAGGTCGACCTAACCTAACCTAAACTGACCTGACCTAACCTAACCTAACCTAACTTTACTTAACCTAACCTAACCTAACCTAATAACAATAAAATAAAAACAATCTATTTGTGCCGATTGTAGTCGTTCTCGAGGAGATTTGAAATATAGATTTTGAATGTTGAAACATTATAAAACAATCGAATTCCACACATTTTACCATTTAATTATATAAAATTTCAAACTCGTATATCTCCGTTACTATTGAAGATACAGAAGAGATTTTGCACTCAAGGGAATCAGGTCGACGCTCTCTATTGGCTCATGGGGGAAAAATGAAATCCATGTGTAATATTCATGCTTAGTTACCATGGAAACTCTCATAACAATAAATTAAACAATCTATTTAGACGCTATTGTAGTCGTTGTCGAGGAGATTTCAAATATAGATTTTGATTGTTGAAACATTATAAAACAATCGAATTATACACATTTTACGATAGAATTATATAAAATTTCAAACTCGCATATCTCCGTTACTGTTGAAGATACAGAAGTGATTTTACACTCAATGGAATTAGGTCGACCTAACCTAACCTAAACTGACCTGACCTAACCTAACCTAACCTAACTTTACTTAACCTAACCTAACCTAACCTAATAACAATAAAATAAAAACAATCTATTTGTGCCGATTGTAGTCGTTCTCGAGGAGATTTGAAATATAGATTTTGATGGTTGAAACATTATAAAACAATCGAATTCCACACATTTTACCATATAATTATATAAAATTTCAAACTCGCATATCTCCGTTACTATTGAAGATACAGAAGTGATTTTGCACTCAAGGGAATCAGGTCGACGCTCTCTATTGGCTCATGGGGAAAAATGAAATCCATGTGTAATATTCATGCTTAGTTACCATGGAAACTCTCATAACAATAAATTAAACAACCTTTTTAGGCGCTATTGTAGTCGTCGAGGAGATTCCAAATATAGATTTTGATTTTTGAAACATTATAAAACAATCGAATTCCACACATTTTACCATTTAATTATATAAAATTTCAAACTCGTATATCTCCGTTACTATTGAAGATACAGAAGTGATTTTGCACTCAAGGGAATCAGGTCGACGCTCTCTATTGGCTCATGGGGAAAAATGTAATCCATGTGTAATATTCATGCTTAGTTACCATGGAAACTCTCATAACAATAAATTAAACTATCTATTTAGACGCTATTGTAGTCGTTGTCGAGGAGATTTCAAATATAGATTTTGATTGTTGAAACATTATAAAACAATCGAAATATACACATTTTACGATAGAATTATATAAAATTTCAAACTCGCATATCTCCGTTACTGTTGAAGATACAGAAGTGATTTTACACTCAATGGAATTAGGTCGACCTAACCTAACCTAAACTGACCTGACCTAACCTAACCTAACCTAACTTTACTTAACCTAACCTAACCTAACCTAATAACAATAAAATAAAAACAATCTATTTGTGCCGATTGTAGTCGTTCTCGAGGAGATTTGAAATATAGATTTTGAATGTTGAAACATTATAAAACAATCGAATTCCACACATTTTACCATTTAATTATATAAAATTTCAAACTCGTATATCTCCGTTACTATTGAAGATACAGAAGAGATTTTGCACTCAAGGGAATCAGGTCGACGCTCTCTATTGGCTCATGGGGGAAAAATGAAATCCATGTGTAATATTCATGCTTAGTTACCATGGAAACTCTCATAACAATAAATTAAACAATCTATTTAGACGCTATTGTAGTCGTTGTCGAGGAGATTTCAAATATAGATTTTGATTGTTGAAACATTATAAAACAATCGAATTATACACATTTTACGATAGAATTATATAAAATTTCAAACTCGCATATCTCCGTTACTGTTGAAGATACAGAAGTGATTTTACACTCAATGGAATTAGGTCGACCTAACCTAACCTAAACTGACCTGACCTAACCTAACCTAACCTAACTTTACTTAACCTAACCTAACCTAACCTAATAACAATAAAATAAAAACAATCTATTTGTGCCGATTGTAGTCGTTCTCGAGGAGATTTGAAATATAGATTTTGATGGTTGAAACATTATAAAACAATCGAATTCCACACATTTTACCATATAATTATATAAAATTTCAAACTCGCATATCTCCGTTACTATTGAAGATACAGAAGTGATTTTGCACTCAAGGGAATCAGGTCGACGCTCTCTATTGGCTCATGGGGAAAAATGAAATCCATGTGTAATATTCATGCTTAGTTACCATGGAAACTCTCATAACAATAAATTAAACAACCTTTTTAGGCGCTATTGTAGTCGTCGAGGAGATTCCAAATATAGATTTTGATTTTTGAAACATTATAAAACAATCGAATTCCACACATTTTACCATTTAATTATATAAAATTTCAAACTCGTATATCTCCGTTACTATTGAAGATACAGAAGTGATTTTGCACTCAAGGGAATCAGGTCGACGCTCTCTATTGGCTCATGGGGAAAAATGTAATCCATGTGTAATATTCATGCTTAGTTACCATGGAAACTCTCATAACAATAAATTAAACAGTCTATTTAGACGCTATTGTAGTCGTTGTCGATTAGATTTCAAATATAGATTTTGATTGTTGAAACATTATAAAACAATCGAATTATACACATTTTACGATAGAATTATATAAAATTTCAAACTCGCATATCTCCGTGACTGTTGAAGATACAGAAGTGATTTTGCACTCAATGGATTTAATTCGACCTAACCTAACCTAAACTGACCTGACCTAACCTAACCTAACCTAACTTTACTTAACCTAACCTAACCTAACCTAATAACAATAAAATAAAAACAATCTATTTGTGCCGATTGTAGTCGTTCTCGAGGAGATTTGAAATATAGATTTTGATTGTTGAAACATTATAAAACAATCGAATTCCACACATTTTACCATTTAATTATATAAAATTTCAAACTCGTATATCTCCGTTACTATTGAAGATACAGAAGTGATTTTGCACTCAAGGGAATCAGGTCGACGCTCTCTATTGGCTCATGGGGGAAAATGTAATCCATGTGTAATATTCATGCTTAGTTACCATGGAAACTCTCATAACAATAAATTAAACTATCTATTTAGACGCTATTTTAGTCGTTGTCGAGGAGATTTCAAATATAGATTTTGATTGTTGAAACATTATAAAACAATCGAATTATACACATTTTACGATAGAATTATATAAAATTTCAAACTCGCATATCTCCGTTACTGTTGAAGATACAGAAGTGATTTTACACTCAATGGAATTAGGTCGACCTAACCTAACCTAAACTGACCTGACCTAACCTAACCTAACCTAAATTTACTTAACCTAACCTAACCTAACCTAATAACAATAAAATAAAAACAATCTATTTGTGCCGATTGTAGTCGTTCTCGAGGAGATTTGAAATATAGATTTTGATTGTTGAAACATTATAAAACAATCGAATTCCACACATTTTACCATTTAATTATATAAAATTTCAAACTCGTATATCTCCGTTACTATTGAAGATACAGTAGTGATTTTGCACTCAAGGGAATCAGGTCGACGCTCTCTATTGGCTCATGGGGGAAAATGTAATCCATGTGTAATATTCATGCTTAGTTACCATGGAAACTCTCATAACAATAAATTAAACTATCTATTTAGACGCTATTGTAGTCGTTGTCGAGGAGATTTCAAATATAGATTTTGATTGTTGAAACATTATAAAACAATCGAATTATACACATTTTACGATAGAATTATATAAAATTTCAAACTCGCATATCTCCGTTACTGTTGAAGATACAGAAGTGATTTTACACTCAATGGAATTAGGTCGACCTAACCTAACCTAAACTGACCTGACCTAACCTAACCTAACCTAACTTTACTTAACCTAACCTAACCTAACCTAATAACAATAAAATAAAAACAATCTATTTGTGCCGATTGTAGTCGTTCTCGAGGAGATTTGAAATATAGATTTTGAATGTTGAAACATTATAAAACAATCGAATTCCACACATTTTACCATTTAATTATATAAAATTTCAAACTCGTATATCTCCGTTACTATTGAAGATACAGAAGTGATTTTGCACTCAAGGGAATCAGGTCGACGCTCTCTATTGGCTCATGGGGAAAAATGAAATCCATGTGTAATATTCATGCTTAGTTACCATGGAAACTCTCATAACAATAAATTAAACAATCTATTTAGACGCTATTGTAGTCGTTGTCGAGGAGATTTCAAATATAGATTTTGATTGTTGAAACATTATAAAACAATCGAATTATACACATTTTACGATAGAATTATATAAAATTTCAAACTCGCATATCTCCGTTACTGTTGAAGATACAGAAGTGATTTTACACTCAATGGAATTAGGTCGACCTAACCTAACCTAAACTGACCTGACCTAACCTAACCTAACCTAACTTTACTTAACCTAACCTAACCTAACCTAATAACAATAAAATAAAAACAATCTATTTGTGCCGATTGTAGTCGTTCTCGAGGAGATTTGAAATATAGATTTTGATGGTTGAAACATTATAAAACAATCGAATTCCACACATTTTACCATATAATTATATAAAATTTCAAACTCGCATATCTCCGTTACTATTGAAGATACAGAAGTGATTTTGCACTCAAGGGAATCAGGTCGACGCTCTCTATTGGCTCATGGGGAAAAATGAAATCCATGTGTAATATTCATGCTTAGTTACCATGGAAACTCTCATAACAATAAATTAAACAACCTTTTTAGGCGCTATTGTAGTCGTCGAGGAGATTCCAAATATAGATTTTGATTTTTGAAACATTATAAAACAATCGAATTCCACACATTTTACCATTTAATTATATAAAATTTCAAACTCGTATATCTCCGTTACTATTGAAGATACAGAAGTGATTTTGCACTCAAGGGAATCAGGTCGACGCTCTCTATTGGCTCATGGGGAAAAATGTAATCCATGTGTAATATTCATGCTTAGTTACCATGGAAACTCTCATAACAATAAATTAAACAGTCTATTTAGACGCTATTGTAGTCGTTGTCGATTAATTTCAAATATAGATTTTGATTGTTGAAACATTATAAAACAATCGAATTATACACATTTTACGATAGAATTATATAAAATTTCAAACTCGCATATCTCCGTGACTGTTGAAGATACAGAAGTGATTTTGCACTCAATGGATTTAATTCGACCTAACCTAACCTAAACTGACCTGACCTAACCTAACCTAACCTAACTTTACTTAACCTAACCTAACCTAACCTAATAACAATAAAATAAAAACAATCTATTTGTGCCGATTGTAGTCGTTCTCGAGGAGATTTGAAATATAGATTTTGATTGTTGAAACATTATAAAACAATCGAATTCCACACATTTTACCATTTAATTATATAAAATTTCAAACTCGTATATCTCCGTTACTATTGAAGATACAGAAGTGATTTTGCACTCAAGGGAATCAGGTCGACGCTCTCTATTGGCTCATGGGGGAAAATGTAATCCATGTGTAATATTCATGCTTAGTTACCATGGAAACTCTCATAACAATAAATTAAACTATCTATTTAGACGCTATTTTAGTCGTTGTCGAGGAGATTTCAAATATAGATTTTGATTGTTGAAACATTATAAAACAATCGAATTATACACATTTTACGATAGAATTATATAAAATTTCAAACTCGCATATCTCCGTTACTGTTGAAGATACAGAAGTGATTTTACACTCAATGGAATTAGGTCGACCTAACCTAACCTAAACTGACCTGACCTAACCTAACCTAACCTAAATTTACTTAACCTAACCTAACCTAACCTAATAACAATAAAATAAAAACAATCTATTTGTGCCGATTGTAGTCGTTCTCGAGGAGATTTGAAATATAGATTTTGATTGTTGAAACATTATAAAACAATCGAATTCCACACATTTTACCATTTAATTATATAAAATTTCAAACTCGTATATCTCCGTTACTATTGAAGATACAGAAGTGATTTTGCACTCAAGGGAATCAGGTCGACGCTCTCTATTGGCTCATGGGGGAAAATGTAATCCATGTGTAATATTCATGCTTAGTTACCATGGAAACTCTCATAACAATAAATTAAACTATCTATTTAGACGCTATTGTAGTCGTTGTCGAGGAGATTTCAAATATAGATTTTGATTGTTGAAACATTATAAAACAATCGAATTATACACATTTTACGATAGAATTATATAAAATTTCAAACTCGCATATCTCCGTTACTGTTGAAGATACAGAAGTGATTTTACACTCAATGGAATTAGGTCGACCTAACCTAACCTAAACTGACCTGACCTAACCTAACCTAACCTAAATTTACTTAACCTAACCTAACCTAACCTAATAACAATAAAATAAAAACAATCTATTTGTGCCGATTGTAGTCGTTCTCGAGGAGATTTGAAATATAGATTTTGATTGTTGAAACATTATAAAACAATCGAATTCCACACATTTTACCATTTAATTATATAAAATTTCAAACTCGTATATCTCCGTTACTATTGAAGATACAGAAGTGATTTTGCACTCAAGGGAATCAGGTCGACGCTCTCTATTGGCTCATGAAAAAAAATGAAATCCATGTGTAATATTCATGCTTAGTTACCATGGAAACTCTCATAACAATAAATTAAACAATCTTTTTAGGCGCTATTGTAGTTTTCGAGGAGATTCCAAATATAGATTTTGATTTTTGAAACATTATAAAACAATCGCATTATACACTTTTTACGATAAAATTATATAAAATTTCAAACTCGCATATCTCCGTTACTGTTGAAGATACAGAAGTGATTTTGCACTCAATAGATTCAATTCGACCTAACCTAACCTAAACTGACCTGACCTAACCTAACCTAACCTAACTTTACTTAACCTAACCTAACCTAACCAAATAACAATAAAATAAAAACAATCTATTTGTGCCGATTGTAGTCGTTCTCGAGGAGATTTGAAATATAGATTTTGATTGTTGAAACATTATAAAACAATCGAATTCCACACATTTTACCATTTAATTATATAAAATTTCAAACTCGCATATCTCCGTTACTGTTGAAGATACAGAAGTGATTTTGCACTCAATGGATTTAATTCGACCTAACCTAACCTAAACTGACCTGACCTAACCTAACCTAACCTAACTTTACTTAACCTAATCTAACCTAACCTAATAACAATAAAATAAAAACAATTTATTTGTGCCGATTGTAGTCGTTCTCGAGCAGATTTGAAATATAGATTTTGATGGTTGAAACATTATAAAACAATCGAATTCCACACATTTTACCATTTAATTATATAAAATTTCAAACTCGCATATCTCCGTTACTATTGAAGATACAGAAGTGATTTTGTACTCAATGGAATCAGGTCGACGCTCTCTATTGGCTGATGGAGAAAAATGTAATCCATGTGTAATATTCATGCTTAGTTACCATGGAAACTCTCATAACAATAAATTAAACAATCTTTTTAGGCGCTATTGTAGTCGTCGAGGAGATTCCAAATATAGATTTTGATTTTTGAAACATTATAAAACAATCGAATTATACACTTTTTACGATAGAATTATATAAAATTTCAAACTCGCATATCTCCGTTACTGTTGAAGATACAGAAGTGATTTTGCACTCAATGGATTCAATTCGACATAACCTAACCTAAACTGACCTGACCTAACCTAACCTAACCTAACTTTACTTAACCTAATCTAACCTAACCTAATAACAATAAAATAAAAACAATTTATTTGTGCCGATTGTAGTCGTTCTCGAGGAGATTTGAAATATAGATTTTGATTGTTGAAACATTATAAAACAATCGAATTCCACACATTTTACAATATAATTATATAAAATTTCAAACACGTATATCTCCGTTACTATTGAAGATACAGAAGTGATTTTGCACTCAATGGAATCAGGTCGACGCTCTCTATTGGCTCATGGGGAAAAATGTAATCCATGTGTAATATTCATGCTTAGTTACCATGGAAACTCTCATAACAATAAATTAAACAGTCTATTTAGACGCTATTGTAGTCGTTGTCGAGGAGATTTCAAATATAGATTTTGATTGTTGAAACATTATAAAACAATCGAATTATACACATTTTACGATAGAATTATATAAAATTTCAAACTCGCATATCTCCGTTACTGTTGAAGATACAGAAGTGATTTTGCACTCAATGGATTTAATTCGACCTAACCTAACCTAAACTGACCTGACCTAACCTAACCTAACCTAACTTTACTTAACCTAATCTAACCTAACCTAATAACAATAAAATAAAAACAATTTATTTGTGCCGATTGTAGTCGTTCTCGAGGAGATTTGAAATATAGATTTTGATGGTTGAAACATTATAAAACAATCGAATTCCACACATTTTACCATTTAATTATATAAAATTTCAAACTCGCATATCTCCGTTACTATTGAAGATACAGAAGTGATTTTGTACTCAATGGAATCAGGTCGACGCTCTCTATTGGCTCATGGGGAAAAATGTAATCCATGTGTAATATTCATGCTTAGTTACCATGGAAACTCTCATAACAATAAATTAAACTATCTATTTAGACGCTATTGTAGTCGTTGTCGTGGAGATTTCAAATATAGATTTTGATTGTTGAAACATTATAAAACAATCGAATTATACACATTTTACGATAGAATTATATAAAATTTCAAACTCGCATATCTCCGTTACTGTTGAAGATACAGAAGTGATTTTACACTCAATGGAATTAGGTCGACCTAACCTAACCTAAACTGACCTGACCTAACCTAACCTAACCTAACTTTACTTAACCTAATCTAACCTAACCTAATAACAATAAAATAAAAACAATCTATTTGTGCCGATTGTAGTCGTTCTCGAGGAGATTTGAAATATAGATTTTGATTGTTGAAACATTATAAAACAATCGAATTCCACACATTTTACCATTTAATTATATAAAATTTCAAACTCGTATATCTCCGTTACTATTGAAGATACAGAAGTGATTTTGCACTCAAGGGAATCAGGTCGACGCTCTCTATTGGCTCATGAAGAAAAATGAAATCCATGTGTAATATTCATGCTTAGTTACCATGGAAACTCTCATAACAATAAATTAAACAATCTTTTTAGGCGCTATTGTAGTCGTCGAGGAGATTCCAAATATAGATTTTGATTTTTGAAACATTATAAAACAACCGAATTATACACTTTTTACGATAGAATTATATAAAATTTCAAACTCGCATATCTCCGTTACTGTTGAAGATACAGAAGTGATTTTGCACTCAATAGATTCAATTCGACCTAACCTAACCTAAACTGACCTGACCTAACCTAACCTAACCTAACTTTACTTAACCTAACCTAACCTAACCTAATAACAATAAAATAAAAACAATCTATTTGTGCCGATTGTAGTCGTTCTCGAGAAGATTTGAAATATAGATTTTGATTGTTGAAACATTATAAAACAATCGAATTCCACACATTTTACCATTTAATTATATAAAATTTCAAACTCGTATATCTCCGTTACTATTGAAGATACAGAAGTGATTTTGCACTCAAGGGAATCAGGTCGACGCTCTCTATTGGCTCATGGGGAAAAATGTAATCCATGTGTAATATTCATGCTTAGTTACCATGGAAACTCTAATAACAATAAATTAGACAATCTTTTTAGGCGCTATTGTAGTCGTGGAGGAGATTCCAAATATAGATTTTGATTTTTGAAACATTATAAAACAATCGAATTATACACTTTTTACGATAGAATTATATAAAATTTCAAACTCGCATATCTCCGTTACTGTTGAAGATACAGAAGTGATTTTGCACTCAATGGATTTAATTCGACCTAACCTAACCTAAACTGACCTGACCTAACCTAACCTAACCTAACTTTACTTAACCTAATCTAACCTAACCTAATAACAATAAAATAAAAACAATTTATTTGTGCCGATTGTAGTCGTTCTCGAGGAGATTTGAAATATAGATTTTGATGGTTGAAACATTATAAAACAATCGAATTCCACACATTTTACCATTGAATTATATAAAATTTCAAACTCGCATATCTCCGTTACTATTGAAGATACAGAAGTGATTTTGCACTCAAGGGAATCAGGTCGACGCTCTCTATTGGCTCATGGGGAAAAATGAAATCCATGTGTAATATTCATGCTTAGTTACCATGGAAACTCTCATAACAATAAATTAAACAACCTTTTTAGGCGCTATTGTAGTCGTCGAGGAGATTCCAAATATAGATTTTGATTTTTGAAACATTATAAAACAATCGAATTCCACACATTTTACCATTTAATTATATAAAATTTCAAACTCGTATATCTCCGTTACTATTGAAGATACAGAAGTGATTTTGCACTCAAGGGAATCAGGTCGACGCTCTCTATTGGCTCATGGGGAAAAATGAAATCCATGTGTAATATTCATGCTTAGTTACCATGGAAACTCTCATAACAATAAATTAAACAATCTATTTAGACGCTATTGTAGTCGTTGTCGAGGAGATTTCAAATATAGATTTTGATTGTTGAAACATTATAAAACAATCGAATTATACACATTTTACGATAGAATTATATAAAATTTCAAACTCGTATATCTCCGTTACTGTTGAAGATACAGAAGTGATTTTACACTCAATGGAATTAGGTCGACCTAACCTAACCTAAACTGACCTGACCTAACCTAACCTAACCTAACTTTACTTAACCTAACCTAACCTAACCTAATAACAATAAAATAAAAACAATCTATTTGTGCCGATTGTAGTCGTTCTCGAGGAGATTTGAAATATAGATTTTGAATGTTGAAACATTATAAAACAATCGAATTCCACACATTTTACCATTTAATTATATAAAATTTCAAACTCGTATATCTCCGTTACTATTGAAGATACAGAAGTGATTTTGCACTCAAGGGAATCAGGTGGACGCTCTCTATTGGCTCATGGGGAAAAATGAAATCCATGTGTAATATTCATGCTTAGTTACCATGGAAACTCTCATAACAATAAATTAAACAATCTATTTAGACGCTATTGTAGTCGTTGTCGAGGAGATTTCAAATATAGATTTTGATTGTTGAAACATTATAAAACAATCGAATTATACACATTTTACGATAGAATTATATAAAATTTCAAACTCGCATATCTCCGTTACTGTTGAAGATACAGAAGTGATTTTACACTCAATGGAATTAGGTCGACCTAACCTAACCTAAACTGACCTGACCTAACCTAACCTAACCTAACTTTACTTAACCTAACCTAACCTAACCTAATAACAATAAAATAAAAACAATCTATTTGTGCCGATTGTAGTCGTTCTCGAGGAGATTTGAAATATAGATTTTGATGGTTGAAACATTATAAAACAATCGAATTCCACACATTTTACCATATAATTATATAAAATTTCAAACTCGCATATCTCCGTTACTATTGAAGATACAGAAGTGATTTTGCACTCAAGGGAATCAGGTCGACGCTCTCTATTGGCTCATGGGGAAAAATGAAATCCATGTGTAATATTCATGCTTAGTTACCATGGAAACTCTCATAACAATAAATTAAACAACCTTTTTAGGCGCTATTGTAGTCGTCGAGGAGATTCCAAATATAGATTTTGATTTTTGAAACATTATAAAACAATCGAATTCCACACATTTTACCATTTAATTATATAAAATTTCAAACTCGTATATCTCCGTTACTATTGAAGATACAGAAGTGATTTTGCACTCAAGGGAATCAGGTCGACGCTCTCTATTGGCTCATGGGGAAAAATGTAATCCATGTGTAATATTCATGCTTAGTTACCATGGAAATTCTCATAACAATAAATTAAACAGTCTATTTAGACGCTATTGTAGTCGTTGTCGAGGAGATTTCAAATATAGATTTTGATTGTTGAAACATTATAAAACAATCGAATTATACACTTTTTACGATAGAATTATATAAAATTTCAAACTCGCATATCTCCGTTACTGTTGAAGATACAGAAGTGATTTTGCACTCAATGGATTTAATTCGACCTAACCTAACCTAAACTGACCTGACCTAACCTAACCTAACCTAACTTTACTTAACCTAATCTAACCTAACCTAATAACAATAAAATTAAAACAATTTATTTGTGCCGATTGTAGTCGTTCTCGAGGAGATTTGAAATATAGATTTTGATGGTTGAAACATTATAAAACAATCGAATTCCAAACATTTTACCATTTAATTATATAAAATTTCAAACTCGCATATCTCCGTTACTATTGAAGATACAGAAGTGATTTTGTACTCAATGGAATCAGGTCGACGCTCTCTATTGGCTCATGGGGAAAAATGTAATCCATGTGTAATATTCATGCTTAGTTACCATGGAAACTCTCATAACAATAAATTAAACAATCTATTTAGACGCTATTGTAGTCGTTGTCGAGGAGATTTCAAATATAGATTTTGATTGTTGAAACATTATAAAACAATCGAATTATACACATTTTACGATAGAATTATATAAAATTTCAAACTCGCATATCTCCGTTACTGTTGAAGATACAGAAGTGATTTTACACTCAATGGAATTAGGTCGACCTAACCTAACCTAAACTGACCTGACCTAACCTAACCTAACCTAACTTTACTTAACCTAACCTAACCTAACCTAATAACAATAAAATAAAAACAATCTATTTGTGAAGATTGTAGTCGTTCTCGAGGAGATTTGAAATATAGATTTTGATTGTTGAAACATTATAAAACAATCGAATTCCACACATTTTACCATTTATTTATATAAAATTTCAAACTCGTATATCTCCGTTACTATTGAAGATACAGAAGTGATTTTGCACTCAAGGGAATCAGGTCGACGCTCTCTATTGGCTCATGGGGAAAAATGAAATCCATGTGTAATATTCATGCTTAGTTACCATGGAAACTCTCATAACAATAAATTAAACAATCTATTTAGACGCTATTGTAGTCGTTGTCGAGGAGATTTCAAATATAGATTTTGATTGTTGAAACATTATAAAACAATCGAATTATACACATTTTACGATAGAATTATATAAAATTTCAAACTCGCATATCTCCGTTACTGTTGAAGATACAGAAGTGATTTTACACTCAATGGAATTAGGTCGACCTAACCTAACCTAAACTGACCTGACCTAACCTAACCTAACCTAACTTTACTTAACCTAACCTAACCTAACCTAATAACAATAAAATAAAAACAATCTATTTGTGCCGATTGTAGTCGTTCTCGAGGAGATTTGAAATATAGATTTTGATGGTTGAAACATTATAAAACAATCGAATTCCACACATTTTACAATATAATTATATAAAATTTCAAACTCGCATATCTCCGTTACTATTGAAGATACAGAAGTGATTTTGTACTCAATGGAATCAGGTCGACGCTCTCTATTGGCTGATGGAGAAAAATGTAATCCATGTGTAATATTCATGCTTAGTTACCATGGAAACTCTCATAACAATAAATTAAACAATCTATTTAGACGCTATTGTAGTCGTTGTCGAGGAGATTTCAAATATAGATTTTGATTGTTGAAACATTATAAAACAATCGAATTATACACTTTTTACGATAGAATTATATAAAATTTCAAACTCGCATAACTCCGTTACTGTTGAAGATACAGAAGTGATTTTACACTCAATGGAATTAGGTCGACCTAACCTAACCTAAACTGACCTGACCTAACCTAACCTAACCTAACTTTACTTAACCTAACCTAACCTAACCTAATAACAATAAAATAAAAACAATCTATTTGTGCCGATTGTAGTCGTTCTCGAGGAGATTTGAAATATAGATTTTGATTGTTGAAACATTATAAAACAATCGAATTCCACACATTTTACCATTTAATTATATAAAATTTCAAACTCGTATATCTCCGTCTATTGAAGATACAGAAGTGATTTTGCACTCAAGGGAATCAGGTCGACGCTCTCTATTGGCTCATGGGGAAAAATGTAATCCATGTGTAATATTCATGCTTAGTTACCATGGAAACTCTCATAACAATAAATTAAACAATCTTTTTAGGCGCTATTGTAGTCGTCGAGGAGATTCCAAATATAGATTTTGATTTTTGAAACATTATAAAACCATCGAATTATACACTTTTTACGATAGAATTATATAAAATTTCAAACTCGCATATCTCCGTTACTGTTGAAGATACAGAAGTGATTTTGCACTCAAGGGAATCAGGTCGACGCTCTCTATTGGCTCATGGGGAAAAATGTAATCCATGTGTAATATTCATGCTTAGTTACCATGGAAACTCTCATAACAATAAATTAAACAATCTATTTAGACGCTATTGTAGTCGTTGTCGAGGAGATTTCAAATATAGATTTTGATTGTTGAAACATTATAAAACAATCGAATTATACACATTTTACGATAGAATTATATAAAATTTCAAACTCGCATATCTCCGTTACTGTTGAAGATACAGAAGTGATTTTACACTCAATGGAATTAGGTCGACCTAACCTAACCTAAACTGACCTGACCTAACCTAACCTAACCTAACTTTACTTAACCTAACCTAACCTAACCTAATAACAATAAAATAAAAACAATCTATTTGTGAAGATTGTAGTCGTTCTCGAGGAGATTTGAAATATAGATTTTGATTGTTGAAACATTATAAAACAATCGAATTCCACACATTTTACCATTTATTAATATAAAATTTCAAACTCGTTTATCTCCGTTACTATTGAAGATACAGAAGTGATTTTGCACTCAAGGGAATCAGGTCGACGCTCTCTATTGGCTCATGGGGAAAAATGAAATCCATGTGTAATATTCATGCTTAGTTACCATGGAAACTCTCATAACAATAAATTAAACAATCTATTTAGACGCTATTGTAGTCGTTGTCGAGGAGATTTCAAATATAGATTTTGATTGTTGAAACATTATAAAACAATCGAATTATACACATTTTACGATAGAATTATATAAAATTTCAAACTCGCATATCTCCGTTACTGTTGAAGATACAGAAGTGATTTTACACTCAATGGAATTAGGTCGACCTAACCTAACCTAAACTGACCTGACCTAACCTAACCTAACCTAACTTTACTTAACCTAACCTAACCTAACCTAATAACAATAAAATAAAAACAATCTATTTGTGCCGATTGTAGTCGTTCTCGAGGAGATTTGAAATATAGATTTTGATGGTTGAAACATTATAAAACAATCGAATTCCACACATTTTACAATATAATTATATAAAATTTCAAACTCGCATATCTCCGTTACTATTGAAGATACAGAAGTGATTTTGTACTCAATGGAATCAGGTCGACGCTCTCTATTGGCTGATGGAGAAAAATGTAATCCATGTGTAATATTCATGCTTAGTTACCATGGAAACTCTCATAACAATAAATTAAACAATCTATTTAGACGCTATTGTAGTCGTTGTCGAGGAGATTTCAAATATAGATTTTGATTGTTGAAACATTATAAAACAATCGAATTATACACTTTTTACGATAGAATTATATAAAATTTCAAACTCGCATAACTCCGTTACTGTTGAAGATACAGAAGTGATTTTACACTCAATGGAATTAGGTCGACCTAACCTAACCTAAACTGACCTGACCTAACCTAACCTAACCTAACTTTACTTAACCTAACCTAACCTAACCTAATAACAATAAAATAAAAACAATCTATTTGTGCCGATTGTAGTCGTTCTCGAGGAGATTTGAAATATAGATTTTGATTGTTGAAACATTATAAAACAATCGAATTCCACACATTTTACCATTTAATTATATAAAATTTCAAACTCGTATATCTCCGTCTATTGAAGATACAGAAGTGATTTTGCACTCAAGGGAATCAGGTCGACGCTCTCTATTGGCTCATGGGGAAAAATGTAATCCATGTGTAATATTCATGCTTAGTTACCATGGAAACTCTCATAACAATAAATTAAACAATCTTTTTAGGCGCTATTGTAGTCGTCGAGGAGATTCCAAATATAGATTTTGATTTTTGAAACATTATAAAACCATCGAATTATACACTTTTTACGATAGAATTATATAAAATTTCAAACTCGCATATCTCCGTTACTGTTGAAGATACAGAAGTGATTTTGCACTCAAGGGAATCAGGTCGACGCTCTCTATTGGCTCATGGGGAAAAATGTAATCCATGTGTAATATTCATGCTTAGTTACCATGGAAACTCTCATAACAATAAATTAAACAATCTATTTAGACGCTATTGTAGTCGTTGTCGAGGAGATTTCAAATATAGATTTTGATTGTTGAAACATTATAAAACAATCGAATTATACACATTTTACGATAGAATTATATAAAATTTCAAACTCGCATATCTCCGTTACTGTTGAAGATACAGAAGTGATTTTACACTCAATGGAATTAGGTCGACCTAACCTAACCTAAACTGACCTGACCTAACCTAACCTAACCTAACTTTACTTAACCTAACCTAACCTAACCTAATAACAATAAAATAAAAACAATCTATTTGTGAAGATTGTAGTCGTTCTCGAGGAGATTTGAAATATAGATTTTGATTGTTGAAACATTATAAAACAATCGAATTCCACACATTTTACCATTTATTTATATAAAATTTCAAACTCGTATATCTCCGTTACTATTGAAGATACAGAAGTGATTTTGCACTCAAGGGGATCAGGTCGACGCTCTCTATTGGCTCATGGGGAAAAATGAAATCCATGTGTAATATTCATGCTTAGTTACCATGGAAACTCTCATAACAATAAATTAAACAATCTATTTAGACGCTATTGTAGTCGTTGTCGAGGAGATTTCAAATATAGATTTTGATTGTTGAAACATTATAAAACAATCGAATTATACACATTTTACGATAGAATTATATAAAATTTCAAACTCGCATATCTCCGTTACTGTTGAAGATACAGAAGTGATTTTACACTCAATGGAATTAGGTCGACCTAACCTAACCTAAACTGACCTGACCTAACCTAACCTAACCTAACTTTACTTAACCTAACCTAACCTAACCTAATAACAATAAAATAAAAACAATCTATTTGTGCCGATTGTAGTCGTTCTCGAGGAGATTTGAAATATAGATTTTGATTGTTGAAACATTATAAAACAATCGAATTCCACACATTTTACCATTTAATTATATAAAATTTCAAACTCGTATATCTCCGTCTATTGAAGATACAGAAGTGATTTTGCACTCAAGGGAATCAGGTCGACGCTCTCTATTGGCTCATGGGGAAAAATGTAATCCATGTGTAATATTCATGCTTAGTTACCATGGAAACTCTCATAACAATAAATTAAACAACCTTTTTAGGCGCTATTGTAGTCGTCGAGGAGATTCCAAATATAGATTTTGATTTTTGAAACATTATAAAACCATCGAATTATACACTTTTTACGATAGAATTATATAAAATTTCAAACTCGCATATCTCCGTTACTGTTGAAGATACAGAAGTGATTTTGCACTCAAGGGAATCAGGTCGACGCTCTCTATTGGCTCATGGGGAAAAATGTAATCCATGTGTAATATTCATGCTTAGTTACCATGGAAACTCTCATAACAATAAATTAAACTATCTATTTAGACGCTATTGTAGTCGTTGTCGAGGAGATTTCAAATATAGATTTTGATTGTTGAAACATTATAAAACAATCGAATTATACACATTTTACGATAGAATTATATAAAATTTCAAACTCGCATATCTCCGTTACTGTTGAAGATACAGAAGTGATTTTACACTCAATGGAATTAGGTCGACCTAACCTAACCTAAACTGACCTGACCTAACCTAACCTAACCTAACTTTACTTAACCTAACCTAACCTAACCTAATAACAATAAAATAAAAACAATCTATTTGTGCCGATTGTAGTCGTTCTCGAGGAGATTTGAAATATAGATTTTGATGGTTGAAACATTATAAAACAATCGAATTCCACACATTTTACAATATAATTATATAAAATTTCAAACTCGCATATCTCCGTTACTATTGAAGATACAGAAGTGATTTTGTACTCAATGGAATCAGGTCGACGCTCTCTATTGGCTGATGGAGAAAAATGTAATCCATGTGTAATATTCATGCTTAGTTACCATGGAAACTCTCATAACAATAAATTAAACAATCTATTTAGACGCTATTGTAGTCGTTGTCGAGGAGATTTCAAATATAGATTTTGATTGTTGAAACATTATAAAACAATCGAATTATACACTTTTTACGATAGAATTATATAAAATTTCAAACTCGCATAACTCCGTTACTGTTGAAGATACAGAAGTGATTTTACACTCAATGGAATTAGGTCGACCTAACCTAACCTAAACTGACCTGACCTAACCTAACCTAACCTAACCTAATAACAATAAAATAAAAACAATCTATTTGTGCCGATTGTAGTCGTTCTCGAGGAGATTTGAAATATAGATTTTGATTGTTGAAACATTATAAAACAATCGAATTCCACACATTTTACCATTTAATTATATAAAATTTCAAACTCGTATATCTCCGTCTATTGAAGATACAGAAGTGATTTTGCACTCAAGGGAATCAGGTCGACGCTCTCTATTGGCTCATGGGGAAAAATGTAATCCATGTGTAATATTCATGCTTAGTTACCATGGAAACTCTCATAACAATAAATTAAACAATCTTTTTAGGCGCTATTGTAGTCGTCGAGGAGATTCCAAATATAGATTTTGATTTTTGAAACATTATAAAACCATCGAATTATACACTTTTTACGATAGAATTATATAAAATTTCAAACTCGCATATCTCCGTTACTGTTGAAGATACAGAAGTGATTTTGCACTCAAGGGAATCAGGTCGACGCTCTCTATTGGCTCATGGGGAAAAATGTAATCCATGTGTAATATTCATGCTTAGTTACCATGGAAACTCTCATAACAATAAATTAAACAATCTATTTAGACGCTATTGTAGTCGTTGTCGAGGAGATTTCAAATATAGATTTTGATTGTTGAAACATTATAAAACAATCGAATTAACAACATTTTACGATAGAATTATATAAAATTTCAAACTCGCATATCTCCGTTACTGTTGAAGATACAGAAGTGATTTTACACTCAATGGAATTAGGTCGACCTAACCTAACCTAAACTGACCTGACCTAACCTAACCTAACCTAACTTTACTTAACCTAACCTAACCTAACCTAATAACAATAAAATAAAAACAATCTATTTGTGAAGATTGTAGTCGTTCTCGAGGAGATTTGAAATATAGATTTTGATTGTTGAAACATTATAAAACAATCGAATTCCACACATTTTACCATTTATTTATATAAAATTTCAAACTCGTATATCTCCGTTACTATTGAAGATACAGAAGTGATTTTGCACTCAAGGGAATCAGGTCGACGCTCTCTATTGGCTCATGGGGAAAAATGAAATCCATGTGTAATATTCATGCTTAGTTACCATGGAAACTCTCATAACAATAAATTAAACAATCTATTTAGACGCTATTGTAGTCGTTGTCGAGGAGATTTCAAATATAGATTTTGATTGTTGAAACATTATAAAACAATCGAATTAACAACATTTTACGATAGAATTATATAAAATTTCAAACTCGCATATCTCCGTTACTGTTGAAGATACAGAAGTGATTTTACACTCAATGGAATTAGGTCGACCTAACCTAACCTAAACTGACCTGACCTAACCTAACCTAACCTAACTTTACTTAACCTAACCTAACCTAACCTAATAACAATAAAATAAAAACAATCTATTTGTGCCGATTGTAGTCGTTCTCGAGGAGATTTGAAATATAGATTTTGATTGTTGAAACATTATAAAACAATCGAATTCCACACATTTTACCATTTAATTATATAAAATTTCAAACTCGTATATCTCCGTCTATTGAAGATACAGAAGTGATTTTGCACTCAAGGGAATCAGGTCGACGCTCTCTATTGGCTCATGGGGAAAAATGTAATCCATGTGTAATATTCATGCTTAGTTACCATGGAAACTCTCATAACAATAAATTAAACAACCTTTTTAGGCGCTATTGTAGTCGTCGAGGAGATTCCAAACATAGATTTTGATTTTTTAAACATTATAAAACCATCGAATTATACACTTTTTACGATAGAATTATATAAAATTTCAAACTCGCATATCTCCGTTACTGTTGAAGATACAGAAGTGATTTTGCACTCAAGGGAATCAGGTCGACGCTCTCTATTGGCTCATGGGGAAAAATGTAATCCATGTGTAATATTCATGCTTAGTTACCATGGAAACTCTCATAACAATAAATTAAACTATCTATTTAGACGCTATTGTAGTCGTTGTCGAGGAGATTTCAAATATAGATTTTGATTGTTGAAACATTATAAAACAATCGAATTATACACATTTTACGATAGAATTATATAAAATTTCAAACTCGCATATCTCCGTTACTGTTGAAGATACAGAAGTGATTTTACACTCAATGGAATTAGGTCGACCTAACCTAACCTAAACTGACCTGACCTAACCTAACCTAACCTAACTTTACTTAACCTAACCTAACCTAACCTAATAACAATAAAATAAAATCAATCTATTTGTGAAGATTGTAGTCGTTCTCGAGGAGATTTGAAATATAGATTTTGATTGTTGAAACATTATAAAACAATCGAATTCCACACATTTTACCATTTATTTATATAAAATTTCAAACTCGTATATCTCCGTTACTATTGAAGATACAGAAGTGATTTTGCACTCAAGGGAATCAGGTCGACGCTCTCTATTGGCTCATGGGGAAAAATGAAATCCATGTGTAATATTCATGCTTAGTTACCATGGAAACTCTCATAACAATAAATTAAACAATCTATTTAGACGCTATTGTAGTCGTTGTCGAGGAGATTTCAAATATAGATTTTGATTGTTGAAACATTATAAAACAATCGAATTATACACATTTTACGATAGAATTATATAAAATTTCAAACTCGCATATCTCCGTTACTGTTGAAGATACAGAAGTGATTTTACACTCAATGGAATTAGGTCGACCTAACCTAACCTAAACTGACCTGACCTAACCTAACCTAACCTAACTTTACTTAACCTAACCTAACCTAACCTAATAACAATAAAATAAAAACAATCTATTTGTGCCGATTGTAGTCGTTCTCGAGGAGATTTGAAATATAGATTTTGATGGTTCAAACATTATAAAACAATCGAATTCCACACATTTTACCATTTAATTATATAAAATTTCAAACTCGCATATCTCCGTTACTATTGAAGATACAGAAGTGATTTTGTACTCAATGGAATCAGGTCGACGCTCTCTATTGGCTCATGGGGAAAAATGTAATCCATGTGTAATATTCATGCTTAGTTACCATGGAAACTCTCATAACAATAAATTAAACAATCTATTTAGACGCTATTGTAGTCGTTGTCGAGGAGATTTCAAATATAGATTTTGATTGTTGAAACATTATAAAACAATCGAATTATACACATTTTACGATAGAATTATATAAAATTTCAAACTCGCATATCTCCGTTACTGTTGAAGATACAGAAGTGATTTTACACTCAATGGAATTAGGTCGACCTAACCTAACCTAAACTGACCTGACCTAACCTAACCTAACCTAACTTTACTTAACCTAACCTAACCTAACCTAATAACAATAAAATAAAAACAATCTATTTGTGAAGATTGTAGTCGTTCTCGAGGAGATTTGAAATATAGATTTTGATTGTTGAAACATTATAAAACAATCGAATTCCACACATTTTACCATTTATTTATATAAAATTTCAAACTCGTATATCTCCGTTACTATTGAAGATACAGAAGTGATTTTGCACTCAAGGGAATCAGGTCGACGCTCTCTATTGGCTCATGGGGAAAAATGAAATCCATGTGTAATATTCATGCTTAGTTACCATGGAAACTCTCATAACAATAAATTAAACAATCTATTTAGACGCTATTGTAGTCGTTGTCGAGGAGATTTCAAATATAGATTTTGATTGTTGAAACATTATAAAACAATCGAATTATACACATTTTACGATAGAATTATATAAAATTTCAAACTCGCATATCTCCGTTACTGTTGAAGATACAGAAGTGATTTTACACTCAATGGAATTAGGTCGACCTAACCTAACCTAAACTGACCTGACCTAACCTAACCTAACCTAACTTTACTTAACCTAACCTAACCTAACCTAATAACAATAAAATAAAAACAATCTATTTGTGCCGATTGTAGTCGTTCTCGAGGAGATTTGAAATATAGATTTTGATGGTTGAAACATTATAAAACAATCGAATTCCACACATTTTACAATATAATTATATAAAATTTCAAACTCGTATATCTCCGTTACTATTGAAGATACAGAAGTGATTTTGTACTCAATGGAATCAGGTCGACGCTCTCTATTGGCTGATGGAGAAAAATGTAATCCATGTGTAATATTCATGCTTAGTTACCATGGAAACTCTCATAACAATAAATTAAACAATCTATTTAGACGCTATTGTAGTCGTTGTCGAGGAGATTTCAAATATAGATTTTGATTGTTGAAACATTATAAAACAATCGAATTATACACTTTTTACGATAGAATTATATAAAATTTCAAACTCGCATAACTCCGTTACTGTTGAAGATACAGAAGTGATTTTACACTCAATGGAATTAGGTCGACCTAACCTAACCTAAACTGACCTGACCTAACCTAACCTAACCTAACTTTACTTAACCTAACCTAACCTAACCTAATAACAATAAAATAAAAACAATCTATTTGTGCCGATTGTAGTCGTTCTCGAGGAGATTTGAAATATAGATTTTGATTGTTGAAACATTATAAAACAATCGAATTCCACACATTTTACCATTTAATTATATAAAATTTCAAACTCGTATATCTCCGTTACTATTGAAGATACAGAAGTGATTTTGCACTCAAGGGAATCAGGTCGACGCTCTCTATTGGCTCATGGGGAAAAATGTAATCCATGTGTAATATTCATGCTTAGTTACCATGGAAACTCTCATAACAATAAATTAAACAATCTTTTTAGGCGCTATTGTAGTCGTCGAGGAGATTCCAAATATAGATTTTGATTTTTGAAACATAATAAAACCATCGAATTATACACTTTTTACGATAGAATTATATAAAATTTCAAACTCGCATATCTCCGTTACTGTTGAAGATACAGAAGTGATTTTGCACTCAATGGATTTAATTCGACCTAACCTAACCTAAACTGACCTGACCTAACCTAACCTAACCTAACTTTACTTAACCTAATCTAACCTAACCTAATAACAATAAAATAAAAACAATTTATTTGTGCCGATTGCAGTCGTTCTCGAGGAGATTTGAAATATAGATTTTGATGGTTGAAACATTATAAAACAATCGAATTCCACACATTTTACCATTTAATTATATAAAATTTCAAACTCGCATATCTCCGTTACTATTGAAGATACAGAAGTGATTTTGTACTCAATGGAATCAGGTCGACGCTCTCTATTGGCTGATGGAGAAAAATGTAATCCATGTGTAATATTCATGCTTAGTTACCATGGAAACTCTCATAACAATAAATTAAACAGTCTATTTAGACGCTATTGTAGTCGTTGTCGAGGAGATTTCAAATATAGATTTTGATTGTTGAAACATTATAAAACAATCGAATTATACACTTTTTACGATAGAATTATATAAAATTTCAAACTCGCATATCTCCGTTACTGTTGAAGATACAGAAGTAATTTTGCACTCAATGGATTTAATTCGACCTAACCTAACCTAAACTGACCTGACCTAACCTAACCTAACCTAACTTTACTTAACCTAATCTAACCTAACCTAATAACAATAAAATAAAAACAATTTATTTGTGCCGATTGTAGTCGTTCTCGAGGAGATTTGAAATATAGATTTTGATGGTTGAAACATTATAAAACAATCGAATTCCACACATTTTACAATATAATTATATAAAATTTCAAACTCGCATATCTCCGTTACTATTGAAGATACAGAAGTGATTTTGTACTCAATGGAATCAGGTCGACGCTCTCTATTGGCTGATGGGGAAAAATGTAATCCATGTGTAATATTCATGCTTAGTTACCATGGAAACTCTCATAACAATAAATTAAACAATCTATTTAGACGCTATTGTAGTCGTTGTCGAGGAGATTTCAAATATAGATTTTGATTGTTGAAACATTATAAAACAATCGAATTATACACTTTTTACGATAGAATTATATAAAATTTCAAACTCGCATATCTCCGTTACTTTTGAAGATACAGAAGTGATTTTACACTCAATCGAATTAGGTCGACCTAACCTAACCTAAACTGACCTGACCTAACCTAACCTAATCTAACTTTACTTAACCTAACCTAACCTAACCTAATAACAATAAAATAAAAACAATCTATTTGTGCCGATTGTAGTCGTTCTCGAGGAGATTTGAAATATAGATTTTGATTGTTGAAACATTATAAAACAATCGAATTCCACACATGTTACCATTTAATTATATAAAATTTCAAACTCGTATATCTCCGTTACTATTGAAGATACAGAAGTGATTTTGCACTCAAGGGAATCAGGTCGACGCTCTCTATTGGCTCATGGGGAAAAATGTAATCCATGTGTAATATTCGTGCTTAGTTACCATGGAAACTCTCATAACAATAAATTAAACAATCTTTTTAGGCGCTATTGTAGTCGTCGAGGAGATTCCAAATATAGATTTTGATTTTTGAAACATTATAAAACAATCGAATTATACACTTTTTACGATAGAATTATATAAAATTTCAAACTCGCATATCTCCGTTACTGTTGAAGATACAGAAGTGATTTTGCACTCAATGGATTTAATTCGACCTAACCTAACCTAAACTGACCTGACCTAACCTAACCTAACCTAACTTTACTTAACCTAATCTAACCTAACCTAATAACAATAAAATAAAAACAATTTATTTGTGCCGATTGTAGTCGTTCTCGAGGAGATTTGAAATATAGATTTTGATGGTTGAAACATTATAAAACAATCGAATTCCACACATTTTACAATATAATTATATAAAATTTCAAACTCGCATATCTCCGTTACTATTTAAGATACAGAAGTGATTTTGTACTCAATGGAATCAGGTCGACGCTCTCTATTGGCTGATGGGGAAAAATGTAATCCATGTGTAATATTCATGCTTAGTTACCATGGAAACTCTCATAACAATAAATTAAACAATCTATTTAGACGCTATTGTAGTCGTTGTCGAGGAGATTTCAAATATAGATTTTGATTGTTGAAACATTATAAAACAATCGAATTATACACTTTTTACGATAGAATTATATAAAATTTCAAACTCGCATATCTCCGTTACTTTTGAAGATACAGAAGTGATTTTACACTCAATGGAATTAGGTCGACCTAACCTAACCTAAACTGACCTGACCTAACCTAACATAACCTAACTTTACTTAACCTAACCTAACCTAACCTAATAACAATAAAATAAAAACAATCTATTTGTGCCGATTGTAGTCGTTCTCGAGGAGATTTGAAATATAGATTTTGATTGTTGAAACATTATAAAACAATCGAATTCCACACATTTTACCATTTAATTATATAAAATTTCAAACTCGTATATCTCCGTTACTATTGAAGATACAGTAGTGATTTTGCACTCAAGGGAATCAGGTCGACGCTCTCTATTGGCTCATGGGGAAAAATGAAATCCATGTGTAATATTCATGCTTAGTTACCAATGAAACTCTCATAACAATAAATTAAACAATCTTTTTAGGCGCTATTGTAGTCGTCGAGGAGATTCCAAATATAGATTTTGATTTTTGAAACATTATAAAACAATCGAATTATACACTTTTTACGATAGAATTATATAAAATTTCAAACTCGCATATCTCCGTTACTGTTGAAGATACAGAAGTGATTTTGCACTCAATGGATTTAATTCGACCTAACCTAACCTAAACTGACCTGACCTAACCTAACCTAACCTAACTTTACTTAACCTAATCTAACCTAACCTAATAACAATAAAATAAAAACAATTTATTTGTGCCGATTGTAGTCGTTCTCGAGGAGATTTGAAATATAGATTTTGATGGTTGAAACATTATAAAACAATCGAATTCCACACATTTTACCATTTAATTATATAAAATTTCAAACTCGCATATCTCCGTTACTATTAAAGATACAGAAGTGATTTTGTACTCAATGGAATCAGGTCGACGCTCTCTATTGGCTGATGGGGAAAAATGTAATCCATGTGTAATATTCATGCTTAGTTACCATGGAAACTCTCATAACAATAAATTAAACAGTCTATTTAGACGCTATTGTAGTCGTTGTCGAGGAGATTTCAAATATAGATTTTGATTGTTGAAACATTATAAAACAATCGAATTATACACTTTTTACGATAGAATTATATAAAATTTCAAACTCGCATATCTCCGTTACTGTTGAAGATACAGAAGTGATTTTGCACTCAATGGATTTAATTCGACCTAACCTAACCTAAACTGACCTGACCTAACCTAACCTAACCTAACTTTACTTAACCTAATCTAACCTAACCTAATAACAATAAAATAAAAACAATTTATTTGTGCCGATTGTAGTCGTTCTCGAGGAGATTTGAAATATAGATTTTGATGGTTGAAACATTATAAAACAATCGAATTCCACACATTTTACCATTTAATTATATAAAATTTCAAACTTGCATATCTCCGTTACTATTGAAGATACAGAAGTGATTTTGTACTCAATGGAATCAGGTCGACGCTCTCTATTGGCTCATGGGGAAAAATGTAATCCATGTGTAATATTCATGCTTAGTTACCATGGAAACTCTCATAACAATAAATTAAACAATCTATTTAGACGCTATTGTAGTCGTTGTCGAGGAGATTTCAAATATAGATTTTGATTGTTGAAACATTATAAAACAATCGAATTATACACATTTTACGATAGAATTATATAAAATTTCAAACTCGCATATCTCCGTTACTGTTGAAGATACAGAAGTGATTTTACACTCAATGGAATTAGGTCGACCTAACCTAACCTAAACTGACCTGACCTAACCTAACCTAACTTTACTTAACCTAACCTAACCTAACCTAATAACAATAAAATAAAAACAATCTATTTGTGCCGATTGTAGTCGTTCTCGAGGAGATTTGAAATATAGATTTTGATTGTTGAAACATTATAAAACAATCGAATTCCACACATGTTACCATTTAATTATATAAAATTTCAAACTCGTATATCTCCGTTACTATTGAAGATACAGAAGTGATTTTGCACTCAAGGGAATCAGGTCGACGCTCTCTATTGGCTCATGGGGAAAAATGTAATCCATGTGTAATATTCGTGCTTAGTTACCATGGAAACTCTCATAACAATAAATTAAACAATCTTTTTAGGCGCTATTGTAGTCGTCGAGGAGATTCCAAATATAGATTTTGATTTTTGAAACATTATAAAACAATCGAATTATACACTTTTTACGATAGAATTATATAAAATTTCAAACTCGCATATCTCCGTTACTGTTGAAGATACAGAAGTGATTTTGCACTCAATGGATTTAATTCGACCTGACCTAACCTAACCTAACCTAACTTTACTTAACCTAATCTAACCTAACCTAATAACAATAAAATAAAAACAATTTATTTGTGCCGATTGTAGTCGTTCTCGAGGAGATTTGAAATATAGATTTTGATGGTTGAAACATTATAAAACAATCGAATTCCACACATTTTACAATATAATTATATAAAATTTCAAACTCGCATATCTCCGTTACTATTGAAGATACAGAAGTGATTTTGTACTCAATGGAATCAGGTCGACGCTCTCTATTGGCTGATGGGGAAAAATGTAATCCATGTGTAATATTCATGCTTAGTTACCATGGAAACTCTCATAACAATAAATTAAACAATCTATTTAGACGCTATTGTAGTCGTTGTCGAGGAGATTTCAAATATAGATTTTGATTGTTGAAACATTATAAAACAATCGAATTATACACTTTTTACGATAGAATTATATAAAATTTCAAACTCGCATATCTCCGTTACTTTTGAAGATACAGAAGTGATTTTACACTCAATGGAATTAGGTCGACCTAACCTAACCTAAACTGACCTGACCTAACCTAACCTAACCTAACTTTACTTAACCTAACCTAACCTAACCTAATAACAATAAAATAAAAACAATCTATTTGTGCCGATTGTAGTCGTTCTCGAGGAGATTTGAAATATAGATTTTGATTGTTGAAACATTATAAAACAATCGAATTCCACACATTTTACCATTTAATTATATAAAATTTCAAACTCGTATATCTCCGTTACTATTGAAGATACAGAAGTGATTTTGCACTCAATGGAATCAGGTCGACGCTCTCTATTGGCTCATGGGGAAAAATGTAATCCATGTGTAATATTCATGCTTAGTTACCATGGAAACTCTCATAACAATAAATTAAACAGTCTATTTAGACGCTATTGTAGTCGTTGTCGAGGAGATTTCAAATATAGATTTTGATTGTTGAAACATTATAAAACAATCGAATTATACACTTTTTACGATAGAATTATATAAAATTTCAAACTCGCATATCTCCGTTACTGTTGAAGATACAGAAGTGATTTTGCACTCAATGGATTTAATTCGACCTAACCTAACCTAAACTGACCTGACCTAACCTAACCTAACCTAACTTTACTTAACCTAATCTAACCTAACCTAATAACAATAAAATAAAAACAATTTATTTGTGCCGATTGTAGTCGTTCTCGAGGAGATTTGAAATATAGATTTTGATGGTTGAAACATTATAAAACAATCGAATTCCACACATTTTACCATTTAATTATATAAAATTTCAAACTTGCATATCTCCGTTACTATTGAAGATACAGAAGTGATTTTGTACTCAATGGAATCAGGTCGACGCTCTCTATTGGCTCATGGGGAAAAATGTAATCCATGTGTAATATTCATGCTTAGTTACCATGGAAACTCTCATAACAATAAATTAAACAATCTATTTAGACGCTATTGTAGTCGTTGTCGAGGAGATTTCAAATATAGATTTTGATTGTTGAAACATTATAAAACAATCGAATTATACACATTTTACGATAGAATTATATAAAATTTCAAACTCGCATATCTCCGTTACTGTTGAAGATACAGAAGTGATTTTACACTCAATGGAATTAGGTCGACCTAACCTAACCTAAACTGACCTGACCTAACCTAACCTAACTTTACTTAACCTAACCTAACCTAACCTAATAACAATAAAATAAAAACAATCTATTTGTGCCGATTGTAGTCGTTCTCGAGGAGATTTGAAATATAGATTTTGATTGTTGAAACATTATAAAACAATCGAATTCCACACATGTTACCATTTAATTATATAAAATTTCAAACTCGTATATCTCCGTTACTATTGAAGATACAGAAGTGATTTTGCACTCAAGGGAATCAGGTCGACGCTCTCTATTGGCTCATGGGGAAAAATGTAATCCATGTGTAATATTCGTGCTTAGTTACCATGGAAACTCTCATAACAATAAATTAAACAATCTTTTTAGGCGCTATTGTAGTCGTCGAGGAGATTCCAAATATAGATTTTGATTTTTGAAACATTATAAAACAATCGAATTATACACTTTTTACGATAGAATTATATAAAATTTCAAACTCGCATATCTCCGTTACTGTTGAAGATACAGAAGTGATTTTGCACTCAATGGATTTAATTCGACCTGACCTAACCTAACCTAACCTAACTTTACTTAACCTAATCTAACCTAACCTAATAACAATAAAATAAAAACAATTTATTTGTGCCGATTGTAGTCGTTCTCGAGGAGATTTGAAATATAGATTTTGATGGTTGAAACATTATAAAACAATCGAATTATACACTTTTTACGATAGAATTATATAAAATTTCAAACTCGCATATCTCCGTTACTTTTGAAGATACAGAAGTGATTTTGCACTCAATGGAATCAGGTCGACGCTCTCTATTGGCTCATGGGGAAAAATGTAATCCATGTGTAATATTCATGCTTAGTTACCATGGAAACTCTCATTACAATAAATTAAACAGTCTATTTAGACGCTATTGTAGTCGTTGTCGAGGAGATTTCAAATATAGATTTTGATTGTTGAAACATTATAAAACAATCGAATTATACACATTTTACGATAGAATTATATAAAATTTCAAACTCGCATATCTCCGTTACTGTTGAAGATACAGAAGTGATTTTACACTCAATGGAATTAGGTCGACCTAACCTAACCTAAACTGACCTGACCTAACCTAACCTAACTTTACTTAACCTAACCTAACCTAACCTAATAACAATAAAATAAAAACAATCTATTTGTGCCGATTGTAGTCGTTCTCGAGGAGATTTGAAATATAGATTTTGATTGTTGAAACATTATAAAACAATCGAATTCCACACATTTTACCATTTAATTATATAAAATTTCAAACTCGTATATCTCCGTTACTATTGAAGATACAGAAGTGATTTTGCACTCAAGGGAATCAGGTCGACGCTCTCTATTGGCTCATGGGGAAAAATGAAATCCATGTGTAATATTCATGCTTAGTTACCAATGAAACTCTCATAACAATAAATTAAACAATCTTTTTAGGCGCTATTGTAGTCGTCGAGGAGATTCCAAATATAGATTTTGATTTTTGAAACATTATAAAACAATCGAATTATACACTTTTTACGATAGAATTATATAAAATTTCAAACTCGCATATCTCCGTTACTTTTGAAGATACAGAAGTGATTTTACACTCAATGGAATTAGGTCGACCTAACCTAACCTAAACTGATCTGACCTAACCTAACCTAACCTAACTTTACTTAACCTAACCTAACCTGACCTAATAACAATAAAATAAAAACAATCTATTTGTGCCGATTGTAGTCGTTCTCGAGGAGATTTGAAATATAGATTTTGATTGTTGAAACATTATAAAACAATCGAATTCCACACATTTTACCATTTAATTATATAAAATTTCAAACTCGTATATCTCCGTTACTATTGAAGATACAGAAGTGATTTTGCACTCAATGGAATCAGGTCGACGCTCTCTATTGGCTCATGGGGAAAAATGTAATCCATGTGTAATATTCATGCTTAGTTACCATGGAAACTCTCATAACAATAAATTAAACAGTCTATTTAGACGCTATTGTAGTCGTTGTCGAGGAGATTTCAAATATAGATTTTGATTGTTGAAACATTATAAAACAATCGAATTATACACTTTTTACGATAGAATTATATAAAATTTCAAACTCGCATATCTCCGTTACTGTTGAAGATACAGAAGTGATTTTGCACTCAATGGATTTAATTCGACCTAACCTAACCTAAACTGACCTGACCTAACCTAACCTAACCTAACTTTACTTAACCTAATCTAACCTAACCTAATAACAATAAAATAAAAACAATTTATTTGTGCCGATTGTAGTCGTTCTCGAGGAGATTTGAAATATAGATTTTGATGGTTGAAACATTATAAAACAATCGAATTCCACACATTTTACCATTTAATTATATAAAATTTCAAACTTGCATATCTCCGTTACTATTGAAGATACAGAAGTGATTTTGTACTCAATGGAATCAGGTCGACGCTCTCTATTGGCTCATGGGGAAAAATGTAATCCATGTGTAATATTCATGCTTAGTTACCATGGAAACTCTCATAACAATAAATTAAACAATCTATTTAGACGCTATTGTAGTCGTTGTCGAGGAGATTTCAAATATAGATTTTGATTGTTGAAACATTATAAAACAATCGAATTATACACATTTTACGATAGAATTATATAAAATTTCAAACTCGCATATCTCCGTTACTGTTGAAGATACAGAAGTGATTTTACACTCAATGGAATTAGGTCGACCTAACCTAACCTAAACTGACCTGACCTAACCTAACCTAACTTTACTTAACCTAACCTAACCTAACCTAATAACAATAAAATAAAAACAATCTATTTGTGCCGATTGTAGTCGTTCTCGAGGAGATTTGAAATATAGATTTTGATTGTTGAAACATTATAAAACAATCGAATTCCACACATTTTACCATTTAATAATATAAAATTTCAAACTCGTATATCTCCGTTACTATTGAAGATACAGAAGTGATTTTGCACTCAAGGGAATCAGGTCGACGCTCTCTATTGGCTCATGGGGAAAAATGTAATCCATGTGTAATATTCGTGCTTAGTTACCATGGAAACTCTCATAACAATAAATTAAACAATCTTTTTAGGCGCTATTGTAGTCGTCGAGGAGATTCCAAATATAGATTTTGATTTTTGAAACATTATAAAACAATCGAATTATACACTTTTTACGATAGAATTATATAAAATTTCAAACTCGCATATCTCCGTTACTGTTGAAGATACAGAAGTGATTTTGCACTCAATGGATTTAATTCGACCTAACCTAACCTAAACTGACCTGACCTAACCTAACCTAACCTAACTTTACTTAACCTAACCTAACCTAACCTAATAACAATAAAATAAAAAGAATCTATTTGTGCCGATTGTAGTCGTTCTCGAGGAGATTTGAAATATAGATTTTGATTGTTAAAACATTATAAAACAATCGAATTCCACACATTTTACCATTTAATTATATAAAATTTCAAACTCGTATATCTCCGTTACTATTGAAGATACAGAAGTGATTTTGCACTCAATGGAATCAGGTCGACGCTCTCTATTGGCTCATGGGGAAAATGTAATCCATGTGTAATATTCATGCTTAGTTACCATGGAAACTCTCATAACAATAAATTAAACAGTCTATTTTGACGCTATTGTAGTCGTTGTCGAGGAGATTTCAAATATAGATTTTGATTGTTGAAACATTATAAAACAATCGAATTATACACTTTTTACGATAGAATTATATAAAATTTCAAACTCGCATATCTCCGTTACTGTTGAAGATACAGAAGTGATTTTGCACTCAATGGATTTAATTCGACCTAACCTAACCTAAACTGACCTGACCTAACCTAACCTAACCTAACTTTACTTAACCTAATCTAACCTAACCTAATAACAATAAAATAAAAACAATTTATTTGTGCCGATTGTAGTCGTTCTCGAGGAGATTTGAAATATAGATTTTGATTGTTGAAACATTATAAAACAATCGAATTCCACACATTTTACCATTTAATTATATAAAATTTCAAACTCGTATATCTCCGTTACTATTGAAGATACAGAAGTGATTTTGCACTCAATGGAATCAGGTCGACGCTCTCTATTGGCTCATGGGGAAAATGTAATCCATGTGTAATATTCATGCTTAGTTACCATGGAAACTCTCATAACAATAAATTAAACAGTCTATTTTGACGCTATTGTAGTCGTTGTCGAGGAGATTTCAAATATAGATTTTGATTGTTGAAACATTATAAAACAATCGAATTATACACTTTTTACGATAGAATTATATAAAATTTCAAACTCGCATATCTCCGTTACTGTTGAAGATACAGAAGTGATTTTGCACTCAATGGATTTAATTCGACCTAACCTAACCTAAACTGACCTGACCTAACCTAACCTAACCTAACTTTACTTAACCTAATCTAACCTAACCTAATAACAATAAAATAAAAACAATTTATTTGTGCCGATTGTAGTCGTTCTCGAGGAGATTTGAAATATAGATTTTGATGGTTGAAACATTATAAAACAATCGAATTCCACACATTTTACCATTTAATTATATAAAATTTCAAACTTGCATATCTCCGTTACTATTGAAGATACAGAAGTGATTTTGTACTCAATGGAATCAGGTCGACGCTCTCTATTGGCTCATGGGGAAAAATGTAATCCATGTGTAATATTCATGCTTAGTTACCATGGAAACTCTCATAACAATAAATTAAACAATCTATTTAGACGCTATTGTAGTCGTTGTCGAGGAGATTTCAAATATAGATTTTGATTGTTGAAACATTATAAAACAATCGAATTATACACATTTTACGATAGAATTATATAAAATTTCAAACTCGCATATCTCCGTTACTGTTGAAGATACAGAAGTGATTTTACACTCAATGGAATTAGGTCGACCTAACCTAACCTAAACTGACCTGACCTAACCTAACCTAACTTTACTTAACCTAACCTAACCTAACCTAATAACAATAAAATAAAAACAATCTATTTGTGCCGATTGTAGTCGTTCTCGAGGAGATTTGAAATATAGATTTTGATTGTTGAAACATTATAAAACAATCGAATTCCACACATTTTACCATTTAATTATATAAAATTTCAAACTCGTATATCTCCGTTACTATTGAAGATACAGAAGTGATTTTGCACTCAAGGGAATCAGGTCGACGCTCTCTATTGGCTCATGGGGAAAAATGTAATCCATGTGTAATATTCGTGCTTAGTTACCATGGAAACTCTCATAACAATAAATTAAACAATCTTTTTAGGCGCTATTGTAGTCGTCGAGGAGATTCCAAATATAGATTTTGATTTTTGAAACATTATAAAACAATCGAATTATACACTTTTTACGATAGAATTATATAAAATTTCAAACTCGCATATCTCCGTTACTGTTGAAGATACAGAAGTGATTTTGCACTCAATGGATTTAATTCGACCTAACCTAACCTAAACTGACCTGACCTAACCTAACCTAACCTAACTTTACTTAACCTAATCTAACCTAACCTAATAACAATAAAATAAAAACAATTTATTTGTGCCGATTGTAGTCGTTCTCGAGGAGATTTGAAATATAGATTTTGATGGTTGAAACATTATAAAACAATCGAATTCCACACATTTTACCATTTAATTATATAAAATTTCAAACTCGCATATCTCCGTTACTATTAAAGATACAGAAGTGATTTTGTACTCAATGGAATCAGGTCGACGCTCTCTATTGGCTGATGGGGAAAAATGTAATCCATGTGTAATATTCATGCTTAGTTACCATGGAAACTCTCATAACAATAAATTAAACAGTCTATTTAGACGCTATTGTAGTCGTTGTCGAGGAGATTTCAAATATAGATTTTGATTGTTGAAACATTATAAAACAATCGAATTATACACTTTTTACGATAGAATTATATAAAATTTCAAACTCGCATATCTCCGTTACTGTTGAAGATACAGAAGTGATTTTGCACTCAATGGATTTAATTCGACCTAACCTAACCTAAACTGACCTGACCTAACCTAACCTAACCTAACTTTACTTAACCTAATCTAACCTAACCTAATAACAATAAAATAAAAACAATTTATTTGTGCCGATTGTAGTCGTTCTCGAGGAGATTTGAAATATAGATTTTGATGGTTGAAACATTATAAAACAATCGAATTCCACACATTTTACCATTTAATTATATAAAATTTCAAACTTGCATATCTCCGTTACTATTGAAGATACAGAAGTGATTTTGTACTCAATGGAATCAGGTCGACGCTCTCTATTGGCTCATGGGGAAAAATGTAATCCATGTGTAATATTCATGCTTAGTTACCATGGAAACTCTCATAACAATAAATTAAACAATCTATTTAGACGCTATTGTAGTCGTTGTCGAGGAGATTTCAAATATAGATTTTGATTGTTGAAACATTATAAAACAATCGAATTATACACATTTTACGATAGAATTATATAAAATTTCAAACTCGCATATCTCCGTTACTGTTGAAGATACAGAAGTGATTTTACACTCAATGGAATTAGGTCGACCTAACCTAACCTAAACTGACCTGACCTAACCTAACCTAACTTTACTTAACCTAACCTAACCTAACCTAATAACAATAAAATAAAAACAATCTATTTGTGCCGATTGTAGTCGTTCTCGAGGAGATTTGAAATATAGATTTTGATTGTTGAAACATTATAAAACAATCGAATTCCACACATGTTACCATTTAATTATATAAAATTTCAAACTCGTATATCTCCGTTACTATTGAAGATACAGAAGTGATTTTGCACTCAAGGGAATCAGGTCGACGCTCTCTATTGGCTCATGGGGAAAAATGTAATCCATGTGTAATATTCGTGCTTAGTTACCATGGAAACTCTCATAACAATAAATTAAACAATCTTTTTAGGCGCTATTGTAGTCGTCGAGGAGATTCCAAATATAGATTTTGATTTTTGAAACATTATAAAACAATCGAATTATACACTTTTTACGATAGAATTATATAAAATTTCAAACTCGCATATCTCCGTTACTGTTGAAGATACAGAAGTGATTTTGCACTCAATGGATTTAATTCGACCTGACCTAACCTAACCTAACCTAACTTTACTTAACCTAATCTAACCTAACCTAATAACAATAAAATAAAAACAATTTATTTGTGCCGATTGTAGTCGTTCTCGAGGAGATTTGAAATATAGATTTTGATGGTTGAAACATTATAAAACAATCGAATTCCACACATTTTACAATATAATTATATAAAATTTCAAACTCGCATATCTCCGTTACTATTGAAGATACAGAAGTGATTTTGTACTCAATGGAATCAGGTCGACGCTCTCTATTGGCTGATGGGGAAAAATGTAATCCATGTGTAATATTCATGCTTAGTTACCATGGAAACTCTCATAACAATAAATTAAACAATCTATTTAGACGCTATTGTAGTCGTTGTCGAGGAGATTTCAAATATAGATTTTGATTGTTGAAACATTATAAAACAATCGAATTATACACTTTTTAGGATAGAATTATATAAAATTTCAAACTCGCATATCTCCGTTACTTTTGAAGATACAGAAGTGATTTTACACTCAATGGAATTAGGTCGACCTAACCTAACCTAAACTGACCTGACCTAACCTAACCTAACCTAACTTTACTTAACCTAACCTAACCTAACCTAATAACAATAAAATAAAAACAATCTATTTGTGCCGATTGTAGTCGTTCTCGAGGAGATTTGAAATATAGATTTTGATTGTTGAAACATTATAAAACAATCGAATTCCACACATTTTACCATTTAATTATATAAAATTTCAAACTCGTATATCTCCGTTACTATTGAAGATACAGAAGTGATTTTGCACTCAATGGAATCAGGTCGACGCTCTCTATTGGCTCATGGGGAAAAATGTAATCCATGTGTAATATTCATGCTTAGTTACCATGGAAACTCTCATAACAATAAATTAAACAGTCTATTTAGACGCTATTGTAGTCGTTGTCGAGGAGATTTCAAATATAGATTTTGATTGTTGAAACATTATAAAACAATCGAATTATACACTTTTTACGATAGAATTATATAAAATTTCAAACTCGCATATCTCCGTTACTGTTGAAGATACAGAAGTGATTTTGCACTCAATGGATTTAATTCGACCTAACCTAACCTAAACTGACCTGACCTAACCTAACCTAACCTAACTTTACTTAACCTAATCTAACCTAACCTAATAACAATAAAATAAAAACAATTTATTTGTGCCGATTGTAGTCGTTCTCGAGGAGATTTGAAATATAGATTTTGATGGTTGAAACATTATAAAACAATCGAATTCCACACATTTTACCATTTAATTATATAAAATTTCAAACTTGCATATCTCCGTTACTATTGAAGATACAGAAGTGATTTTGTACTCAATGGAATCAGGTCGACGCTCTCTATTGGCTCATGGGGAAAAATGTAATCCATGTGTAATATTCATGCTTAGTTACCATGGAAACTCTCATAACAATAAATTAAACAATCTATTTAGACGCTATTGTAGTCGTTGTCGAGGAGATTTCAAATATAGATTTTGATTGTTGAAACATTATAAAACAATCGAATTATACACATTTTACGATAGAATTATATAAAATTTCAAACTCGCATATCTCCGTTACTGTTGAAGATACAGAAGTGATTTTACACTCAATGGAATTAGGTCGACCTAACCTAACCTAAACTGACCTGACCTAACCTAACCTAACTTTACTTAACCTAACCTAACCTAACCTAATAACAATAAAATAAAAACAATCTATTTGTGCCGATTGTAGTCGTTCTCGAGGAGATTTGAAATATAGATTTTGATTGTTGAAACATTATAAAACAATCGAATTCCACACATGTTACCATTTAATTATATAAAATTTCAAACTCGTATATCTCCGTTACTATTGAAGATACAGAAGTGATTTTGCACTCAAGGGAATCAGGTCGACGCTCTCTATTGGCTCATGGGGAAAAATGTAATCCATGTGTAATATTCGTGCTTAGTTACCATGGAAACTCTCATAACAATAAATTAAACAATCTTTTTAGGCGCTATTGTAGTCGTCGAGGAGATTCCAAATATAGATTTTGATTTTTGAAACATTATAAAACAATCGAATTATACACTTTTTACGATAGAATTATATAAAATTTCAAACTCGCATATCTCCGTTACTGTTGAAGATACAGAAGTGATTTTGCACTCAATGGATTTAATTCGACCTGACCTAACCTAACCTAACCTAACTTTACTTAACCTAATCTAACCTAACCTAATAACAATAAAATAAAAACAATTTATTTGTGCCGATTGTAGTCGTTCTCGAGGAGATTTGAAATATAGATTTTGATGGTTGAAACATTATAAAACAATCGAATTCCACACATTTTACAATATAATTATATAAAATTTCAAACTCGCATATCTCCGTTACTATTGAAGATACAGAAGTGATTTTGTACTCAATGGAATCAGGTCGACGCTCTCTATTGGCTGATGGGGAAAAATGTAATCCATGTGTAATATTCATGCTTAGTTACCATGGAAACTCTCATAACAATAAATTAAACAATCTATTTAGACGCTATTGTAGTCGTTGTCGAGGAGATTTCAAATATAGATTTTGATTGTTGAAACATTATAAAACAATCGAATTATACACTTTTTACGATAGAATTATATAAAATTTCAAACTCGCATATCTCCGTTACTTTTGAAGATACAGAAGTGATTTTGCACTCAATGGAATCAGGTCGACGCTCTCTATTGGCTCATGGGGAAAAATGTAATCCATGTGTAATATTCATGCTTAGTTACCATGGAAACTCTCATTACAATAAATTAAACAGTCTATTTAGACGCTATTGTAGTCGTTGTCGAGGAGATTTCAAATATAGATTTTGATTGTTGAAACATTATAAAACAATCGAATTATACACATTTTACGATAGAATTATATAAAATTTCAAACTCGCATATCTCCGTTACTGTTGAAGATACAGAAGTGATTTTACACTCAATGGAATTAGGTCGACCTAACCTAACCTAAACTGACCTGACCTAACCTAACCTAACTTTACTTAACCTAACCTAACCTAACCTAATAACAATAAAATAAAAACAATCTATTTGTGCCGATTGTAGTCGTTCTCGAGGAGATTTGAAATATAGATTTTGATTGTTGAAACATTATAAAACAATCGAATTCCACACATTTTACCATTTAATTATATAAAATTTCAAACTCGTATATCTCCGTTACTATTGAAGATACAGAAGTGATTTTGCACTCAAGGGAATCAGGTCGACGCTCTCTATTGGCTCATGGGGAAAAATGAAATCCATGTGTAATATTCATGCTTAGTTACCAATGAAACTCTCATAACAATAAATTAAACAATCTTTTTAGGCGCTATTGTAGTCGTCGAGGAGATTCCAAATATAGATTTTGATTTTTGAAACATTATAAAACAATCGAATTATACACTTTTTACGATAGAATTATATAAAATTTCAAACTCGCATATCTCCGTTACTGTTGAAGATACAGAAGTGATTTTGCACTCAATGGATTTAATTCGACCTAACCTAACCTAAACTGACCTGACCTAACCTAACCTAACCTAACTTTACTTAACCTAATCTAACCTAACCTAATAACAATAAAATAAAAACAATTTATTTGTGCCGATTGTAGTCGTTCTCGAGGAGATTTGAAATATAGATTTTGATGGTTGAAACATTATAAAACAATCGAATTCCACACATTTTACCATTTAATTATATAAAATTTCAAACTCGCATATCTCCGTTACTATTAAAGATACAGAAGTGATTTTGTACTCAATGGAATCAGGTCGACGCTCTCTATTGGCTGATGGGGAAAAATGTAATCCATGTGTAATATTCATGCTTAGTTACCATGGAAACTCTCATAACAATAAATTAAACAATCTATTTAGACGCTATTGTAGTCGTTGTCGAGGAGATTTCAAATATAGATTTTGATTGTTGAAACATTATAAAACAATCGAATTATACACTTTTTACGATAGAATTATATAAAATTTCAAACTCGCATATCTCCGTTACTTTTGAAGATACAGAAGTGATTTTACACTCAATGGAATTAGGTCGACCTAACCTAACCTAAACTGATCTGACCTAACCTAACCTAACCTAACTTTACTTAACCTAACCTAACCTGACCTAATAACAATAAAATAAAAACAATCTATTTGTGCCGATTGTAGTCGTTCTCGAGGAGATTTGAAATATAGATTTTGATTGTTGAAACATTATAAAACAATCGAATTCCACACATTTTACCATTTAATTATATAAAATTTCAAACTCGTATATCTCCGTTACTATTGAAGATACAGAAGTGATTTTGCACTCAATGGAATCAGGTCGACGCTCTCTATTGGCTCATGGGGAAAAATGTAATCCATGTGTAATATTCATGCTTAGTTACCATGGAAACTCTCATAACAATAAATTAAACAGTCTATTTAGACGCTATTGTAGTCGTTGTCGAGGAGATTTCAAATATAGATTTTGATTGTTGAAACATTATAAAACAATCGAATTATACACTTTTTACGATAGAATTATATAAAATTTCAAACTCGCATATCTCCGTTACTGTTGAAGATACAGAAGTGATTTTGCACTCAATGGATTTAATTCGACCTAACCTAACCTAAACTGACCTGACCTAACCTAACCTAACCTAACTTTACTTAACCTAATCTAACCTAACCTAATAACAATAAAATAAAAACAATTTATTTGTGCCGATTGTAGTCGTTCTCGAGGAGATTTGAAATATAGATTTTGATGGTTGAAACATTATAAAACAATCGAATTCCACACATTTTACAATATAATTATATAAAATTTCAAACTCGCATATCTCCGTTACTATTGAAGATACAGAAGTGATTTTGTACTCAATGGAATCAGGTCGACGCTCTCTATTGGCTGATGGGGAAAAATGTAATCCATGTGTAATATTCATGCTTAGTTACCATGGAAACTCTCATAACAATAAATTAAACAATCTATTTAGACGCTATTGTAGTCGTTGTCGAGGAGATTTCAAATATAGATTTTGATTGTTGAAACATTATAAAACAATCGAATTATACACTTTTTACGATAGAATTATATAAAATTTCAAACTCGCATATCTCCGTTACTTTTGAAGATACAGAAGTGATTTTACACTCAATGGAATTAGGTCGACCTAACCTAACCTAAACTGACCTGACCTAACCTAACCTAACCTAACTTTACTTAACCTAACCTAACCTAACCTAATAACAATAAAATAAAAACAATCTATTTGTGCCGATTGTAGTCGTTCTCGAGGAGATTTGAAATATAGATTTTGATTGTTGAAACATTATAAAACAATCGAATTCCACACATTTTACCATTTAATTATATAAAATTTCAAACTTGCATATCTCCGTTACTATTGAAGATACAGAAGTGATTTTGTACTCAATGGAATCAGGTCGACGCTCTCTATTGGCTCATGGGGAAAAATGTAATCCATGTGTAATATTCATGCTTAGTTACCATGGAAACTCTCATAACAATAAATTAAACAATCTATTTAGACGCTATTGTAGTCGTTGTCGAGGAGATTTCAAATATAGATTTTGATTGTTGAAACATTATAAAACAATCGAATTATACACATTTTACGATAGAATTATATAAAATTTCAAACTCGCATATCTCCGTTACTGTTGAAGATACAGAAGTGATTTTACACTCAATGGAATTAGGTCGACCTAACCTAACCTAAACTGACCTGACCTAACCTAACCTAACTTTACTTAACCTAACCTAACCTAACCTAATAACAATAAAATAAAAACAATCTATTTGTGCCGATTGTAGTCGTTCTCGAGGAGATTTGAAATATAGATTTTGATTGTTGAAACATTATAAAACAATCGAATTCCACACATGTTACCATTTAATTATATAAAATTTCAAACTCGTATATCTCCGTTACTATTGAAGATACAGAAGTGATTTTGCACTCAAGGGAATCAGGTCGACGCTCTCTATTGGCTCATGGGGAAAAATGTAATCCATGTGTAATATTCGTGCTTAGTTACCATGGAAACTCTCATAACAATAAATTAAACAATCTTTTTAGGCGCTATTGTAGTCGTCGAGGAGATTCCAAATATAGATTTTGATTTTTGAAACATTATAAAACAATCGAATTATACACTTTTTACGATAGAATTATATAAAATTTCAAACTCGCATATCTCCGTTACTGTTGAAGATACAGAAGTGATTTTGCACTCAATGGATTTAATTCGACCTAACCTAACCTAAACTGACCTGACCTAACCTAACCTAACCTAACTTTACTTAACCTAATCTAACCTAACCTAATAACAATAAAATAAAAACAATTTATTTGTGCCGATTGTAGTCGTTCTCGAGGAGATTTGAAATATAGATTTTGATGGTTGAAACATTATAAAACAATCGAATTCCACACATTTTACCATTTAATTATATAAAATTTCAAACTCGCATATCTCCGTTACTATTAAAGATACAGAAGTGATTTTGTACTCAATGGAATCAGGTCGACGCTCTCTATTGGCTGATGGGGAAAAATGTAATCCATGTGTAATATTCATGCTTAGTTACCATGGAAACTCTCATAACAATAAATTAAACAATCTATTTAGACGCTATTGTAGTCGTTGTCGAGGAGATTTCAAATATAGATTTTGATTGTTGAAACATTATAAAACAATCGAATTATACACTTTTTACGATAGAATTATATAAAATTTCAAACTCGCATATCTCCGTTACTTTTGAAGATACAGAAGTGATTTTACACTCAATGGAATTAGGTCGACCTAACCTAACCTAAACTGATCTGACCTAACCTAACCTAACCTAACTTTACTTAACCTAACCTAACCTGACCTAATAACAATAAAATAAAAACAATCTATTTGTGCCGATTGTAGTCGTTCTCGAGGAGATTTGAAATATAGATTTTGATTGTTGAAACATTATAAAACAATCGAATTCCACACATTTTACCATTTAATTATATAAAATTTCAAACTCGTATATCTCCGTTACTATTGAAGATACAGAAGTGATTTTGCACTCAATGGAATCAGGTCGACGCTCTCTATTGGCTCATGGGGAAAAATGTAATCCATGTGTAATATTCATGCTTAGTTACCATGGAAACTCTCATAACAATAAATTAAACAGTCTATTTAGACGCTATTGTAGTCGTTGTCGAGGAGATTTCAAATATAGATTTTGATTGTTGAAACATTATAAAACAATCGAATTATACACTTTTTACGATAGAATTATATAAAATTTCAAACTCGCATATCTCCGTTACTGTTGAAGATACAGAAGTGATTTTGCACTCAATGGATTTAATTCGACCTAACCTAACCTAAACTGACCTGACCTAACCTAACCTAACCTAACTTTACTTAACCTAATCTAACCTAACCTAATAACAATAAAATAAAAACAATTTATTTGTGCCGATTGTAGTCGTTCTCGAGGAGATTTGAAATATAGATTTTGATGGTTGAAACATTATAAAACAATCGAATTCCACACATTTTACCATTTAATTATATAAAATTTCAAACTTGCATATCTCCGTTACTATTGAAGATACAGAAGTGATTTTGTACTCAATGGAATCAGGTCGACGCTCTCTATTGGCTCATGGGGAAAAATGTAATCCATGTGTAATATTCATGCTTAGTTACCATGGAAACTCTCATAACAATAAATTAAACAATCTATTTAGACGCTATTGTAGTCGTTGTCGAGGAGATTTCAAATATAGATTTTGATTGTTGAAACATTATAAAACAATCGAATTATACACATTTTACGATAGAATTATATAAAATTTCAAACTCGCATATCTCCGTTACTGTTGAAGATACAGAAGTGATTTTACACTCAATGGAATTAGGTCGACCTAACCTAACCTAAACTGACCTGACCTAACCTAACCTAACTTTACTTAACCTAACCTAACCTAACCTAATAACAATAAAATAAAAACAATCTATTTGTGCCGATTGTAGTCGTTCTCGAGGAGATTTGAAATATAGATTTTGATTGTTGAAACATTATAAAACAATCGAATTCCACACATTTTACCATTTAATAATATAAAATTTCAAACTCGTATATCTCCGTTACTATTGAAGATACAGAAGTGATTTTGCACTCAAGGGAATCAGGTCGACGCTCTCTATTGGCTCATGGGGAAAAATGTAATCCATGTGTAATATTCGTGCTTAGTTACCATGGAAACTCTCATAACAATAAATTAAACAATCTTTTTAGGCGCTATTGTAGTCGTCGAGGAGATTCCAAATATAGATTTTGATTTTTGAAACATTATAAAACAATCGAATTATACACTTTTTACGATAGAATTATATAAAATTTCAAACTCGCATATCTCCGTTACTGTTGAAGATACAGAAGTGATTTTGCACTCAATGGATTTAATTCGACCTAACCTAACCTAAACTGACCTGACCTAACCTAACCTAACCTAACTTTACTTAACCTAACCTAACCTAACCTAATAACAATAAAATAAAAAGAATCTATTTGTGCCGATTGTAGTCGTTCTCGAGGAGATTTGAAATATAGATTTTGAATGTTGAAACATTATAAAACAATCGAATTCCACACATTTTACCATTTAATTATATAAAATTTCAAACTCGTATATCTCCGTTACTATTGAAGATACAGAAGTGATTTTGCACTCAATGGAATCAGGTCGACGCTCTCTATTGGCTCATGGGGAAAATGTAATCCATGTGTAATATTCATGCTTAGTTACCATGGAAACTCTCATAACAATAAATTAAACAGTCTATTTTGACGCTATTGTAGTCGTTGTCGAGGAGATTTCAAATATAGATTTTGATTGTTGAAACATTATAAAACAATCGAATTATACACTTTTTACGATAGAATTATATAAAATTTCAAACTCGCATATCTCCGTTACTGTTGAAGATACAGAAGTGATTTTGCACTCAATGGATTTAATTCGACCTAACCTAACCTAAACTGACCTGACCTAACCTAACCTAACCTAACTTTACTTAACCTAATCTAACCTAACCTAATAACAATAAAATAAAAACAATTTATTTGTGCCGATTGTAGTCGTTCTCGAGGAGATTTGAAATATAGATTTTGATGGTTGAAACATTATAAAACAATCGAATTCCACACATTTTACCATTTAATTATATAAAATTTCAAACTTGCATATCTCCGTTACTATTGAAGATACAGAAGTGATTTTGTACTCAATGGAATCAGGTCGACGCTCTCTATTGGCTCATGGGGAAAAATGTAATCCATGTGTAATATTCATGCTTAGTTACCATGGAAACTCTCATAACAATAAATTAAACAATCTATTTAGACGCTATTGTAGTCGTTGTCGAGGAGATTTCAAATATAGATTTTGATTGTTGAAACATTATAAAACAATCGAATTATACACATTTTACGATAGAATTATATAAAATTTCAAACTCGCATATCTCCGTTACTGTTGAAGATACAGAAGTGATTTTACACTCAATGGAATTAGGTCGACCTAACCTAACCTAAACTGACCTGACCTAACCTAACCTAACTTTACTTAACCTAACCTAACCTAACCTAATAACAATAAAATAAAAACAATCTATTTGTGCCGATTGTAGTCGTTCTCGAGGAGATTTGAAATATAGATTTTGATTGTTGAAACATTATAAAACAATCGAATTCCACACATTTTACCATTTAATTATATAAAATTTCAAACTCGTATATCTCCGTTACTATTGAAGATACAGAAGTGATTTTGCACTCAAGGGAATCAGGTCGACGCTCTCTATTGGCTCATGGGAAAAATGTAATCCATGTGTAATATTCGTGCTTAGTTACCATGGAAACTCTCATAACAATAAATTAAACAATCTTTTTAGGCGCTATTGTAGTCGTCGAGGAGATTCCAAATATAGATTTTGATTTTTGAAACATTATAAAACAATCGAATTATACACTTTTTACGATAGAATTATATAAAATTTCAAACTCGCATATCTCCGTTACTGTTGAAGATACAGAAGTGATTTTGCACTCAATGGATTTAATTCGACCTAACCTAACCTAAACTGACCTGACCTAACCTAACCTAACCTAACTTTACTTAACCTAACCTAACCTAACCTAATAACAATAAAATAAAAAGAATCTATTTGTGCCGATTGTAGTCGTTCTCGAGGAGATTTGAAATATAGATTTTGATTGTTGAAACATTATAAAACAATCGAATTCCACACATTTTACCATTTAATTATATAAAATTTCAAACTCGTATATCTCCGTTACTATTGAAGATACAGAAGTGATTTTGCACTCAATGGAATCAGGTCGACGCTCTCTATTGGCTCATGGGGAAAGTGTAATCCATGTGTAATATTCATGCTTAGTTACCATGGAAACTCTCATAACAATAAATTAAACAGTCTATTTTGACGCTATTGTAGTCGTTGTCGAGGAGATTTCAAATATAGATTTTGATTGTTGAAACATTATAAAACAATCGAATTCCACACATTTTACCATTTAATTATATAAAATTTCAAACTTGCATATCTCCGTTACTATTGAAGATACAGAAGTGATTTTGTACTCAATGGAATCAGGTCGACGCTCTCTATTGGCTCATGGGGAAAAATGTAATCCATGTGTAATATTCATGCTTAGTTACCATGGAAACTCTCATAACAATAAATTAAACAATCTATTTAGACGCTATTGTAGTCGTTGTCGAGGAGATTTCAAATATAGATTTTGATTGTTGAAACATTATAAAACAATCGAATTATACACATTTTACGATAGAATTATATAAAATTTCAAACTCGCATATCTCCGTTACTGTTGAAGATACAGAAGTGATTTTACACTCAATGGAATTAGGTCGACCTAACCTAACCTAAACTGACCTGACCTAACCTAACCTAACTTTACTTAACCTAACCTAACCTAACCTAATAACAATAAAATAAAAACAATCTATTTGTGCCGATTGTAGTCGTTCTCGAGGAGATTTGAAATATAGATTTTGATTGTTGAAACATTATAAAACAATCGAATTCCACACATTTTACCATTTAATAATATAAAATTTCAAACTCGTATATCTCCGTTACTATTGAAGATACAGAAGTGATTTTGCACTCAAGGGAATCAGGTCGACGCTCTCTATTGGCTCATGGGGAAAAATGTAATCCATGTGTAATATTCGTGCTTAGTTACCATGGAAACTCTCATAACAATAAATTAAACAATCTTTTTAGGCGCTATTGTAGTCGTCGAGGAGATTCCAAATATAGATTTTGATTTTTGAAACATTATAAAACAATCGAATTATACACATTTTACGATAGAATTATATAAAATTTCAAACTCGCATATCTCCGTTACTGTTGAAGATACAGAAGTGATTTTACACTCAATGGAATTAGGTCGACCTAACCTAACCTAAACTGACCTGACCTAACCTAACCTAACCTAACTTTACTTAACCTAACCTAACCTAACCTAATAACAATAAAATAAAAACAATCTATTTGTGCCGATTGTAGTCGTTCTCGAGGAGATTTGAAATATAGATTTTGATTGTTGAAACATTATAAAACAATCGAATTCCACACATTTTACCATTTAATTATATAAAATTTCAAACTCGTATATCTCCGTTACTATTGAAGATACAGAAGTGATTTTGCACTCAAGGGAATCAGGTCGACGCTCTCTATTGGCTCATGGGGAAAAATGTAATCCATGTGTAATATTCGTGCTTAGTTACCATGGAAACTCTCATAACAATAAATTAAACAATCTTTTTAGGCGCTATTGTAGTCGTCGAGGAGATTCCAAATATAGATTTTGATTTTTGAAACATTATAAAACAATCGAATTATACACTTTTTACGATAGAATTATATAAAATTTCAAACTCGCATATCTCCGTTACTGTTGAAGATACAGAAGTGATTTTGCACTCAATGGAATTAGGTCGACCTAACCTAACCTAAACTGACCTGACCTAACCTAACCTAACCTAACTTTACTTAACCTAATCTAACCTAACCTAATAACAATAAAATAAAAACAATTTATTTGTGCCGATTGTAGTCGTTCTCGAGGAGATTTGAAATATAGATTTTGATGGTTGAAACATTATAAAACAATCGAATTCCACACATTTTACCATTTAATTATATAAAATTTCAAACTTGCATATCTCCGTTACTATTGAAGATACAGAAGTGATTTTGTACTCAATGGAATCAGGTCGACGCTCTCTATTGGCTCATGGGGAAAAATGTAATCCATGTGTAATATTCATGCTTAGTTACCATGGAAACTCTCATAACAATAAATTAAACAATCTATTTAGACGCTATTGTAGTCGTTGTCGAGGAGATTTCAAATATAGATTTTGATTGTTGAAACATTATAAAACAATCGAATTATACACATTTTACGATAGAATTATATAAAATTTCAAACTCGCATATCTCCGTTACTGTTGAAGATACAGAAGTGATTTTACACTCAATGGAATTAGGTCGACCTAACCTAACCTAAACTGACCTGACCTAACCTAACCTAACTTTACTTAACCTAACCTAACCTAACCTAATAACAATAAAATAAAAACAATCTATTTGTGCCGATTGTAGTCGTTCTCGAGGAGATTTGAAATATAGATTTTGATTGTTGAAACATTATAAAACAATCGAATTCCACACATTTTACCATTTAATAATATAAAATTTCAAACTCGTATATCTCCGTTACTATTGAAGATACAGAAGTGATTTTGCACTCAAGGGAATCAGGTCGACGCTCTCTATTGGCTCATGGGGAAAAATGTAATCCATGTGTAATATTCGTGCTTAGTTACCATGGAAACTCTCATAACAATAAATTAAACAATCTTTTTAGGCGCTATTGTAGTCGTCGAGGAGATTCCAAATATAGATTTTGATTTTTGAAACATTATAAAACAATCGAATTATACACTTTTTACGATAGAATTATATAAAATTTCAAACTCGCATATCTCCGTTACTGTTGAAGATACAGAAGTGATTTTGCACTCAATGGATTTAATTCGACCTAACCTAACCTAAACTGACCTGACCTAACCTAACCTAACCTAACTTTACTTAACCTAACCTAACCTAACCTAATAACAATAAAATAAAAAGAATCTATTTGTGCCGATTGTAGTCGTTCTCGAGGAGATTTGAAATATAGATTTTGATTGTTGAAACATTATAAAACAATCGAATTCCACACATTTTACCATTTAATTATATAAAATTTCAAACTCGTATATCTCCGTTACTATTGAAGATACAGAAGTGATTTTGCACTCAATGGAATCAGGTCGACGCTCTCTATTGGCTCATGGGGAAAATGTAATCCATGTGTAATATTCATGCTTAGTTACCATGGAAACTCTCATAACAATAAATTAAACAGTCTATTTTGACGCTATTGTAGTCGTTGTCGAGGAGATTTCAAATATAGATTTTGATTGTTGAAACATTATAAAACAATCGAATTATACACTTTTTACGATAGAATTATATAAAATTTCAAACTCGCATATCTCCGTTACTGTTGAAGATACAGAAGTGATTTTGCACTCAATGGATTTAATTCGACCTAACCTAACCTAAACTGACCTGACCTAACCTAACCTAACCTAACTTTACTTAACCTAATCTAACCTAACCTAATAACAATAAAATAAAAACAATTTATTTGTGCCGATTGTAGTCGTTCTCGAGGAGATTTGAAATATAGATTTTGATGGTTGAAACATTATAAAACAATCGAATTCCACACATTTTACCATTTAATTATATAAAATTTCAAACTTGCATATCTCCGTTACTATTGAAGATACAGAAGTGATTTTGTACTCAATGGAATCAGGTCGACGCTCTCTATTGGCTCATGGGGAAAAATGTAATCCATGTGTAATATTCATGCTTAGTTACCATGGAAACTCTCATAACAATAAATTAAACAATCTATTTAGACGCTATTGTAGTCGTTGTCGAGGAGATTTCAAATATAGATTTTGATTGTTGAAACATTATAAAACAATCGAATTATACACATTTTACGATAGAATTATATAAAATTTCAAACTCGCATATCTCCGTTACTGTTGAAGATACAGAAGTGATTTTACACTCAATGGAATTAGGTCGACCTAACCTAACCTAAACTGACCTGACCTAACCTAACCTAACTTTACTTAACCTAACCTAACCTAACCTAATAACAATAAAATAAAAACAATCTATTTGTGCCGATTGTAGTCGTTCTCGAGGAGATTTGAAATATAGATTTTGATTGTTGAAACATTATAAAACAATCGAATTCCACACATTTTACCATTTAATTATATAAAATTTCAAACTCGTATATCTCCGTTACTATTGAAGATACAGAAGTGATTTTGCACTCAAGGGAATCAGCTCGACGCTCTCTATTGGCTCATGGGGAAAAATGTAATCCATGTGTAATATTCGTGCTTAGTTACCATGGAAACTCTCATAACAATAAATTAAACAATCTTTTTAGGCGCTATTGTAGTCGTCGAGGAGATTCCAAATATAGATTTTGATTTTTGAAACATTATAAAACAATCGAATTATACACTTTTTACGATAGAATTATATAAAATTTCAAACTCGCATATCTCCGTTACTGTTGAAGATACAGAAGTGATTTTGCACTCAATGGATTTAATTCGACCTAACCTAACCTAAACTGACCTGACCTAACCTAACCTAACCTAACTTTACTTAACCTAACCTAACCTAACCTAATAACAATAAAATAAAAAGAATCTATTTGTGCCGATTGTAGTCGTTCTCGAGGAGATTTGAAATATAGATTTTGATTGTTGAAACATTATAAAACAATCGAATTCCACACATTTTACCATTTAATTATATAAAATTTCAAACTCGTATATCTCCGTTACTATTGAAGATACAGAAGTGATTTTGCACTCAATGGAATCAGGTCGACGCTCTCTATTGGCTCATGGGGAAAATGTAATCCATGTGTAATATTCATGCTTAGTTACCATGGAAACTCTCATAACAATAAATTAAACAGTCTATTTTGACGCTATTGTAGTCGTTGTCGAGGAGATTTCAAATATAGATTTTGATTGTTGAAACATTATAAAACAATCGAATTATACACTTTTTACGATAGAATTATATAAAATTTCAAACTCGCATATCTCCGTTACTGTTGAAGATACAGAAGTGATTTTGCACTCAATGGATTTAATTCGACCTAACCTAACCTAAACTGACCTGACCTAACCTAACCTAACCTAACTTTACTTAACCTAATCTAACCTAACCTAATAACAATAAAATAAAAACAATTTATTTGTGCCGATTGTAGTCGTTCTCGAGGAGATTTGAAATATAGATTTTGATGGTTGAAACATTATAAAACAATCGAATTCCACACATTTTACCATTTAATTATATAAAATTTCAAACTTGCATATCTCCGTTACTATTGAAGATACAGAAGTGATTTTGTACTCAATGGAATCAGGTCGACGCTCTCTATTGGCTCATGGGGAAAAATGTAATCCATGTGTAATATTCATGCTTAGTTACCATGGAAACTCTCATAACAATAAATTAAACAATCTATTTAGACGCTATTGTAGTCGTTGTCGAGGAGATTTCAAATATAGATTTTGATTGTTGAAACATTATAAAACAATCGAATTATACACATTTTACGATAGAATTATATAAAATTTCAAACTCGCATATCTCCGTTACTGTTGAAGATACAGAAGTGATTTTACACTCAATGGAATTAGGTCGACCTAACCTAACCTAAACTGACCTGACCTAACCTAACCTAACCTAACTTTACTTAACCTAACCTAACCTAACCTAATAACAATAAAATAAAAACAATCTATTTGTGCCGATTGTAGTCGTTCTCGAGGAGATTTGAAATATAGATTTTGATTGTTGAAACATTATAAAACAATCGAATTCCACACATTTTACCATTTAATTATATAAAATTTCAAACTCGTATATCTCCGTTACTATTGAAGATACAGAAGTGATTTTGCACTCAAGGGAATCAGGTCGACGCTCTCTATTGGCTCATGGGGAAAAATGTAATCCATGTGTAATATTCGTGCTTAGTTACCATGGAAACTCTCATAACAATAAATTAAACAATCTTTTTAGGCGCTATTGTAGTCGTCGAGGAGATTCCAAATATAGATTTTGATTTTTGAAACATTATAAAACAATCGAATTATACACTTTTTACGATAGAATTATATAAAATTTCAAACTCGCATATCTCCGTTACTTTTGAAGATACAGAAGTGATTTTACACTCAATGGAATTAGGTCGACCTAACCTAACCTAAACTGACCTGACCTAACCTAACCTAACTTTACTTAACCTAACCTAACCTAACCTAATAACAATAAAATAAAAACAATCTATTTGTGCCGATTGTAGTCGTTCTCGAGGAGATTTGAAATATAGATTTTGATTGTTGAAACATTATAAAACAATCGAATTCCACACATTTTACCATTTAATTATATAAAATTTCAAACTCGTATATCTCCGTTACTATTGAAGATACAGAAGTGATTTTGCACTCAATGGAATCAGGTCGACGCTCTCTATTGGCTCATGGGGAAAAATGTAATCCATGTGTAATATTCATGCTTAGTTACCATGGAAACTCTCATAACAATAAATTAAACAATCTATTTAGACGCTATTGTAGTCGTTGTCGAGGAGATTTCAAATATAGATTTTGATTGTTGAAACATTATAAAACAATCGAATTATACACATTTTACGATAGAATTATATAAAATTTCAAACTCGCATATCTCCGTTACTGTTGAAGATACAGAAGTGATTTTACACTCAATGGAATTAGGTCGACCTAACCTAACCTAAACTGACCTGACCTAACCTAACCTAACCTAACTTTACTTAACCTAACCTAACCTAACCTAATAACAATAAAATAAAAACAATCTATTTGTGCCGATTGTAGTCGTTCTCGAGGAGATTTGAAA